>NC_140996.1:171449546-171822572 GCF_052327205.1 Somniosus microcephalus | reverse complement strand
CCGCGCGCTCTCTTCCCCCCGCCGCGCGCTCTCTTCCCCCGCCGCGCGCTCTCTTCCCCCGTCGCGCGCTCTCTTCCCCCGCCGCGCGCTCTCTTCCCCCGCCGCGCGCTCTCTTCCCCCGCCGCGCGCTCTCTTCCCCCGCCGCGCGCTCTCTTCCCCCGCCGCGCGCTCTCTTCCCCCGCCGCGCGCTCTCTTCCCCCGCCGCGCGCTCTCTTCCCCCGCCGCGCGCTCTCTTCCCCCGCCGCGCGCTCTCTTCCCCCGCCGCGCGCTCTCTTCCCCCGCCGCGCGCTCTCTTCCCCCGCCGCGCGCTCTCTCTTCCCCCGCCGCGCGCTCTCTTCCCCCGCCGCGCGCTCTCTTCCCCCGCCGCGCGCTCTCTTCCCCCGCCGCGCGCTCTCTTCCCCCGCCGCGCGCTCTCTTCCCCCGCCGCGCGCTCTCTTCCCCCGCCGCGCGCTCTCTCTTCCCCCGCCGCGCGCTCTCTTCCCCCGCCGCGCGCTCTCTTCCCCCGCCGCGCGCTCTCTTCCCCCGCCGCGCGCTCTCTTCCCCGCCGCGCGCTCTCTCTTCCCCCGCCGCGCGCTCTCTTCCCCCGCCGCGCGCTCTCTTCCCCCGCCGCGCGCTCTCTTCCCCCGCCGCGCGCTCTCTTCCCCCGCCGCGCGCTCTCTTCCCCCGCCGCGCGCTCTCTTCCCCGCCGCGCGCTCTCTTCCCCGCCGCGCGCTCTCTTCCCCCGCCGCGCGCTCTCTTCCCCGCCGCGCGCTCTCTTCCCCGCCGCGCGCTCTCTTCCCCCGCCGCGCGCTCTCTTCCCCCGCCGCGCGCTCTCTTCCCCCGCGCGCGCTCTCTTCCCCCGCCGCGCGCTCTCTTCCCCCGCCGCGCGCTCTTCCCCGCCGCGCGCGCTCTCCCGCCGCGCGCTCTCTCTTCCCCGTCGCGCTCTCTCTCTTCCCCCGTCGCGCTCTCTCTCTTCCCCCGTCGCGCTCTCTCTTCCCCCGTCGCGCTCTCTCTTCCCCCGTCGCGCTCTCTCTTCCCCCCTCGCGCTCTCTCTTCCCCCGTCGCGCTCTCTCTTCCCCCGTCGCGCTCTCTCTTCCCCCGTCGCGCTCTCTCTTCCCCCGTCGCGCTCTCTCTTCCCCCGTCGCGCTCTCTCTTCCCCCGTCGCGCGCTCTCTTCCCCCGTCGCGCGCTCTCTTCCCCCGTCGCGCGCTCTCTTCCCCCGTCGCGCTCTCTCTTCCCCCGTCGCGCTCTCTCTTCCCCCGTCGCGCTCTCTCTTCCCCCGTCGCGCTCTCTCTTCCCCGTCGCGCTCTCTCTTCCCCCGTCGCGCTCCCTCTTCCCCCCCAGTCGCTCTCCCTCTTCCCCCCCAGTCGCTCTCCCTCTTCCCCCCCAGTCGCTCTCCCTCTTCCCCCCCAGTCGCTCTCCCTCTTCCCCCCCAGTCGCTCTCCCTCTTCCCCCCCCCCCCCCCCCCCCGTTGCGCGCTCTCTCTCTTCCAACAACAACATGCCCTCAAAAGACCCTCGGCACCGCCGGGCACTTTAGCTAGTATTTTATAAGATAATCTGCCATCATCTGTAACATCTCAATACTCCAGCAGTATTGAAGCTCTTTTATTATTTTAAATTACATGTAACATTTCTGAAAAGAGGAACATTTTGTAATCCTGCCAGTTAGTTTTGGGATTAATTTGAAACACAGTGGAGAGTCTGGTTGAATGCTCCTGACATTTATTCTTTAAAAATTGACTTGATTCTGTCTTTCATATTAAATTTTCTCAGATATTTAAGAATATTAATATTTGTATATACTGAGATATTAGAAACAATTTATTTTTAGGTATGATCGTCCTATGTTTTTAAAAAAAATAGTGAAAACGAAAATCTAGCAATGAAACCAAAATGGGTTCTAACAAATTATTGCTGGAGGATCTGCCAGTTCCCATTTGATTTAAAAGTTATGAGTGGAAAGGCATAAGCCTGGTAAGGGGCCTCAAAATTCTACCCACTGCTTTTTAAGACGAGACATACTATGCGTGCAAAAAACAGTGGAGATACGGTGTTTTCAGTCAAATTGGACACCTTTTCATTATGTTATGTGGTAAACACAGATGTCATTGATAATTGCATAGGAATGTTTTGTTGTAATTAATCAGGCAGCATTTCTAAAGAATCGTAAAAGATGACTGCCAGACAAAACCACAATTACTTGCCTGTTACCATGAAAACTTGATGGATACAATAGCACTTCAAGTTTGTACCCATTCCTAACAGATTTTCAGTTTACTGCAGTGAGACTGTTTTTCCTTGTGGGCATTTATAATTTTGTTGCATTAATCATCATGTGAATCTAATATAGACACGGGTAGGAGTGGCACAAGTTGTGACATTTACACATTACAAGTGCCTAAGCAGTGTTGATGAGCATCGCTCTATGGCCAGAGAAAACTGAGCTAAGCACGCGCATGCAAGCACATGTACACGGATCTCTGTGTAGGTGTGCATGCAAGCATGTTTTTAGTTCCATTTTTTCTAACCATAGAGTAATACCGGAGCCAGCAGTATAATTGCCTGTCTTGTGCCTGAAACCTTGCTTGTTGTATAATAACGGTGATTATATATTAGTGCAGAATCAAACATTTTCTAAATATTAATAGATCCCCTATGGCATTTCCAGAGGATGCAATGGTACAGGATACAGAGGAGCTATATCGCCACCTAGTGGCTGCAGCCTGCAGCTACAGTGTCACTGGTACTTGTTTACATAGGAAATTCCCATTACAATGGATTACATAGCAAGTTAAATGTTGACATTAAAAAATGACCAAAAATCATGGCAACAGGAAGTGAGGTTTGTGGGCAGGAAATGCATGCATACACAATGGCCCAAAATTTGCGATTGGAGGCTTCCCACTGGCGGAAGCTTCCGACCTGTAAAAAAAAAAAAAAAAAATCTACGCATTTACCTGGTGGCCCGGGAGGTACGGAGGCTTGCGATCCTGGGCCTCTCCGGGTACGCGCGGGCAGAGGCCCACGTATCCCAGGGGCGCAGGTGGTTCACAAGCGCACCTGGGATCACGTGAGCCAGCCCAACCAATAAAAGAAGGGAATCCCTATTCATACTTATGGGAGCTCCGTACGTACGGAACTCCCATAAGTATGAATGGGGATCACTTAAAAAATACACGAGCGCATGAAATTTAAAAAAAATGACATATTTAAAATTAATTAAAATGCCATTTAATTAAATATTTTAAACAAAAATGTAATTTTTTGTAAACAAAATTTATGTTTTAATGGGGCTAAAAATAAACTTACCTTATTGGACAGGGTTTTTAATGTATAAATGGGTGATAACATTTTATTTTTCTATTTTTAAAAAATTCTTACACTGGTAAAAGTAGGCCTTACGCCTGCTTTTCACAGGCATTCAGCGGGCGGAAGTTGAGCAAATAGCACAACTCTCCACCCGCAGAGGCCCTTCTCCCGGGGATGGAGAGGATTCTTGACCGATCACAAGTTCCAGGTTTCAGCGCATGCACTTCGCATGCCCAAACCCGGAACTTGCGCAGCCCCTCGTACGCACCCATAGGGGTCGCAAAATACGGGCAAATATTTTTAAATATAATCTATATATAAAATGTTCAGGATAGAGAAAATTACATTTGGATATATTTCTTTTGTTGGATGTTTGTTTATAACATATAGGGACTTTAAGGGCGAAACATGCACAGAGGGGAATTTCTCATGAAGACACAGGATTCTGAGCATGCAACACCTTGAAATGTGTGGAATTTTGACTGAAAATGTGGATACTTTTGCTTATATTTAAGAAAGAAAGACTTGCATTTATATAGCGCCTTTCACGACCACCGGACGTCCCAAAGTGCTTTACAGCCAATGAAGTACTTTTTGAAGTGTAGTCACTGTTGTAATGTAGGAAATGCGGCAGCCAATTTGCGCACAGCAAGCTCCCACACACAGCAATGTGATCATGACTAGATAACCTGTTTTTTTAGTTGATTGAGGGATAAATATTGGCTAGGACACTAGGGATCACTCCCCTGCTCTTCAGAATAGTGCCATGGGATCTTCTACATCCACCTGAGAGAGCAGACGGGGCCTCGGTTGAACGTCTCATTCAAAAGACGGAACCTCCCTCGGTACTGCACTGGAGTGTCAGCCTAGATTTTTGTGCTTGGGTCTCTGGAGCGGGACTTGAACCCACAAACTCTGACTCAGAGGCAAGAGTGCTACCAACTGAACCACAGCTGACACAAAATTTTTAGTAAATTGTAAATGATTTTCTTTCATTAATTAACCTTTTTCCATAACATTCACATATATGTCAGGATATAATCAAATTAATCATTTATGCCCAGAAATTTGAGCATTTAAAAGGACAATTCTATATACTTTTACCATTTGTGGCTGCAAGTTAAGTTTTTGTTTGTTTTTAGTCATTAAAAAAACGGCTGACCTGATAACCATTGTGGACACCAACTGCCAGAACATGGTTGGTCATTGATGTGTGTCGGCGTTCATGTTGAACGATTAGTAATTTGATTGTTGCAAGTTTATAGTTGATTATATGTAAATAAAATGGCCAGAACATAATCCAAGTGATAGTTTACAGCAGCAAATGATCACTCAGTACCTGTGTTCCAGAACTGACTGAAACATTATCAACTGCACCCTTGAATATTGCACTAGCAGCTGTGCTTTATGGATGTTCGTTGGCAAAAGGTTTGTAAATGTGAATTGTAACACTGCGTCACCATCGCAATATATTACATTTCGACGGTGAAGATATTCTATGTGTCTAAGTGTCCCTACTGATTGGCCAGTTTAAGAGCACTGCAGCCCAACAAACCGATGATCTATTTCTGTCTTTGCAACAGGAAGGTAACAAAGAAATGAACACGACACTGCTGGTACACTTCTTTGGAAAAGGAGGAGAGCGCAAGCTCCAGTACAAAGACTTTTACAGGTAAGGAACTCATCCATTCTGCTAATTAGCTGCTTTCTAGAAGAACACTGTGACCTTGAGTACAAAATTTCCTATGCCTTACACATTCTACGCTTAAGTGTAATACCTCAATTATGTGGCAAGTCTCAGAATCCTTTGAACAAGTAGGCCCAATAAGATGTGGCATGGCAGCACTTTAATGGCCGAGATATTCCGATCCCTACGGGTGTGTACGCGCTGTGTACCCACCCGTAGGGACATCAGAAATGCCGGTTTCAGGTATGCACAGCGCATGCGCTGAAAACCGGCATTTCTGATCTGTCAAGAATGGTCTTGACAGATCCTCCGGCTGCCCTGGAGAAGGGCCTCTGCGGGCGGATAGTTCCGCTTTTTGGAGACCCTCCACCCGCAGAAAACCCTTACAATTCTTACACCTGGTAAAAGCAGGCATAAGGCCTGCTTTTACCAGGATAAGAGTTGAAAAAAAAGTTTAAAAAAAGAAAAAAAAAATTCACTGATTTATCATTTAAAAATACTTTTAAAAAGGTAAGTTGGTTTTTAGCCCTGTAAAAAAATTTGAATTATTTTTTTCAAAAATTTAAATTTATTGTAATTTCAAGTCATTTTAAAAAAGTGATTTTGTTTTAATTATTTAAAGTTTTACTATGTTTTGGGGGTGATCTCCATTCATATATTTGACAGGTCTTCCCGTCAAGTATATGAAGGGAGACTCCCTTCTTTGATTGGCTCCCCATGGCCCACGTGATCCCAGGGACACTGCGAACTGCCTGCGCCTCTGGGATACGTGGGCCCTGCGCACTTGGAGTTTGGAGAGGCCCAGGAGCGGAAGTGTGTGCGTCCCGGGAGCCCTCAGGTAAGGGCGTAGATTTTTCCAGATCGCAGGCCTCCGCACGCAGGAGGCCTGCGATCGGAAAATATGGGCCAATGTGTTTTGAAACTTTTGTGGGTAAGAGATCCTTGCCTACCACAGAGATAGAAAACTTTAATTGAACTTTAACTCCCACATCCGACTGTTAAGAGCTGTAGGTCCTGTTTTTATGGTCTAATGCAGATAACTTTTCAACATTGGTAGGTGTTTGAGTACAATGAGGGAGTTATACATTGTCTTTATGGTTAAGGTATGTGCTTTTGATCACTCCATTAAAGTGCTTAAGAGTTTGTTACTTGCCAGTAAATCTGGTTTTGCACATTTATATAGAAGATAAAAGGGTCAGTGTGATTTTTACCTTGGTTCAGATATCACTTTTTACCCAAATTGTATTTGTTGGTAAATCAACCAAATCATCTTTCTAGTTCTTCTTAATGGAAAAAATGTGATTTTTATCTGATCTTTCTTCAAAACACTTACCACACACAGGAAATCATTGTTGGTCATTGATCAAAGTGCCTGCGTGTTTTGAAAGGAGATGACTGATGAGCCATGCAGATATGTATAATTGTCAAAAGGAAAGCAGTGATATTTTACAATGAGATTATTTTGTTTGATGCTTAGGAGATACTATAGTTTTGAAATGAAGGAAGATTCTCCATGAAGACTGGGAGATTATTAGACACACATTGTAAGGCACATCTTTCTAAAATCATTTTCAGCCAAACATGGAAGTGTAAACACGTTGGTGACCAGTGGTAAAGCGTACAGAATTAGTTGTTCACTGCTTTATTTTAGGGGCGGGAATACTAAGCTGAACATTATTGTTGTTGGGGGAGCTTCTTAATTACGTTTATTCCTACACTGCTTTATGAATCTGTGCCCCTCAAGAATTGGTTTGTTTGCTTTCTGATTTGAGACCTCTGGAAACTGAGATCATAGAAATTTATTTGAACAGAGAAGTCTAATTCCTTTTGACTATGTCTGCTCTGAATTTGTCAAAAAATATTTTTCACAATCTTTTTACCTGATAGTTAATTATCATTTAATATGGTTATGCTATGTATACACTATATGAAAACTGGAATATGTCAGACAGGAAATGCCAAGCAGTACAAATGTAGGGGATCACAATTCTTTTTTCATTTGTTCAGTATAATTCACAATTTAAAATGGATGTAATCTGAGTATTACTGCCCACACGGTCACTCCCAGGAGAGGTGCTCACAGGAACCGCTGGGAGTTGAATAGATGACGCACTGACCTTGATTTTCTATCCATTTTCTGTGAGCACTGCTTCTTGGCAAGAGCATCCAATTAGGGAACCAGCCCTCTGATTTTCACCCAGACTAATGGTTAAAAAAAAACTAACAAAAGCATTATAATGAAATTAGTTACAATCCTGCAATATACCAATATTCTGCAGGACATGAGGCAGGAACAGCCAAATAGCGGAAATGTTGACTTCTTACGAGGAATGAGAAAATTGAAGTGAAGTAATCTAAAGGGAGCTGACTTCAATTCTGGAAGGAATTATGTAAAATGGAGAAAACAAAAATGCAGAAAAGGGACAAACAACAAAAAAACCAAAGTAAAAGTAGAAAAGGAAAGCAAACAGTTAACAGCAATAAACTTAAAAGGAAAATAAACCAACAAAGTGAAGAAAAAAGTAAGTGTAACTCAGAAGGAATTAAGAATTGGGAAGAATTTAAAATGCTGCAGTTTCAAAGATTTGGCTAAATTGCAGAAAATCTGAATTTTTAGATTCCCAAATGGCAGCTTTTTCAGCTGTTTATGGGAGATTCTTGCTGTTTATTACAAGAAAAAGCAACAAAGGGGAATGAAGTCAATCATGTGGGGCTGGATATTCCCACTGATGGATGAAGCATGGATGAAAATTAAGCAACTAGCAGGTGTAAAATCATTAGCAGCGGTAATCTGATAGTACACTTACCAGTGGGGTAAACCTCTATACTACTGCCAGTTACTTAATTTGCACTAAAATAAAAACAAAAAGTGATGGAAATACTCTGCAGGTCAGGCAGGATCTGCGGAGCGAGAAACAGAGTTAACGTGCACTTTGCTTTTGGAGTGGGAAAGAGTCATCAGTAGCACTCAGCGAAAAGGTTTGGCCAGTGTGAAAGAACCTTTTTGTCTCAGTAATACTGGTGATGGAAACATGGACTGTACTTACCACAGTAGTTATTCCATCTGTCATAGGACAGCAGGGACAGACTTTTCACTTAGGAGTGCCACCCACCTGGGGCTAAGGAAAATGGCTGTGGCAACTTGTAATGACTGTGCAGTGAACATTTGAATATTTCAAATTCTGGTTTGTACCAAGCGGAGAATGTTAACTTGAGCAATACAGGGTAGTGGGTATTTTTATTCCAGCATCACTAATGGTAATTATGCGGTGGTGCACAAAGGTGAAATGAATACCTTGGGCGTTACTTGTGAATTGTACAATCCCATGTCAACTAGAAAAAAAAATCCATACTTTTTCCTCAGCAATTTTCTTTCTCTCTCTCTCTCTCTCTCCTGAAGACCTTGACTCCTTGCTGGGTACAATTTTCAAGTCAAGGTACCTCACCCAAGTAGCCATTATTCATATATGTTGTAATGTAATGCGTTTCCTACATTACAACAGTGACTATAATTCAAAAGTACTTCATTGGCTGTAAAGCACTTCGGGATGTCCTGAGGTCATGAAAGGCACTATATAAATGCAAGTCTGTCTTTCTTTGCACTTTAACAGTGTGAGTCAGAGGACTATCAACTGTAAAAACTTCACGGCCAAGCTGAGTCCTTACTTGACCCAGTGCCCAGACATGCATTTAATGGAGGCATTGCTGGATAATCAAGAAAGGGAACAATGGTCGTGTTTCTCCCCACCCTAATTTGGAACATTTAAGTTAATTCTAGCATCCCTATTGCTGCTTGGTTAAGAATAGTTAGCACAGTACAGGATTGAACTTGGGACCTTTCTGCTTAATGTGATTCAGCTATTTACTAGATAAACCTGCTGAGCTTTGAGAAACTACAACTCTCTGCTGTTGAACTCTAATTTGGATTTTCCAAACTCTAAACTTCTTTCACCTTGATCAGACTGAAATGACTCAAGATTGGTAACAAAATAAACTTCCAATATACACAAAGAACGAATGACTTGGGGGATAAAGGCAGTGCATGATGTTACACTGAGCCATGCCAACTAGAAAGTTCCCAAGTCTGTATTGAAACATAGAAACATAGAAGATAGGAGCAGGAGTAGGCCATTCGGCTCCTCGAGCCTGCTCCGCCAGTCAATGAGATCATGGCTGATCATCCAAATTCAGTACCCAGTCCCTGCCTTCTCCCCATATCCCTTGATCCCTTTAGCCTTAAGAAATATATCCAACTTCTTCTTGAATATATTTAATGAACTGGCCTCCACCGCCCTCTGTGGCAGAGAATTCCACAGGTTCACCACTCTCTGGGTGAAGAAATTCCTCCTCATCTCAGTCCTAAATGGCTTACCCCTTATCCTTAGACTATGACCCCTGGCTCTGGACTCCCCGGCCATCAGAAACATCCTTCCTGCATCTAGTCTGTCCAGGCCTGACAGAATTTTATAGGTTTCGATGAGATCCCCTCTCTATCTTCTAAACTCCAGTGAGTATAAGCCCAATCGACACAATCTCTGCTCATACGTCATTCCTGCCATCCCTGGTATCAGCCTGGTGAATCTTCGCTGCAGTCCCTCCATGGCAAGAACATCCTTCCTCAGATAAGGCGACCAAAACTGTACACAATACTCAAGGTGTGGTCTCTCCAAGGCCCTGTACAACTGCAGCAAGACATCCTTGTTCCTGTACTCGAACCCTCTTGCTACGAAGGCCAACATACCATTTGCCTTCTTAACCGCCAGCTGCACCTGCATGCTTACCTTCAGCGACTGGTGCACAAGAACACCCTGGTCCCTTTGCACTTCCCCTTCTCCCAATCTATTGCCATTCAAATAATAATCTGCCTTCCTGTTTTTGCCACCAAAGTGGATAACCTCACATTTATCCACATTATAGTGCATTTGCCATGTTTCTGCCCAATCACCCAACCTGTCCAAATCGTACTGGAGTTTCACGACATCCTCCTCACAGCATACCCTCCCACCCAGCTTTGTGTCGTCTGCAAATTTGAAGATATTACATCCAATTCCCTCGTCCAGATCATTAATATAATATATTGTGAACAGCTGGGGTCCTAGGACTGATCCCTGCGGTACCCCACTAGTCACTGCCTGCCACTCGGAAGAAGACCCGTTTATTCCAACTCTTTGCTTTCTATCTGCCAACCAGTTCTCTATCCAAGTCAATACCTTGCCCCCAATCCCATGTGCCTTAATTTTGCACGCTAATCTCTTATGCGGGACCTTATCGAAAGCCTTCTGAAAGTCCAAATACACCACATCCACTGGTTCTCCCTTATCGATTTTACCAGTTACATCCTCAAAAAATTCCAGTAGATTAGTCAAGCACGATTTACCTTTTGTAAATCCATGTTGACTTTGTCCGATCCTGTCACTGCTTTCCAAGTCCACTGCTATTACATCTTTTATAATGGACTCTAGCATTTTCCCCACTACCGATGTCAGGCTTACCAGTCTATAATTCCCCGCTTTTTCTCTACCACCTTTTTTGAATAGTGGGGTAACATTAGCTACCCTCCAATCCATGGGTACTGTTCCAGAGTCTATCGAGTTCTGGAAGATGACCAGCAATGCATCTACTATTTCCAGGGCCACTTCCTTAAGTACCCTAGGGTGTAGATTATCAGGCCCTGGGGATTTATCGGCCTTCAATTCCGTCAACTTCCCCAACACCATTTCCCTACAAATACTGATTTCTTTCAGTTCCTCCCTCTCATTAGTCCCTATGTTCCCCGACATCTCTGGGAGGTTATTTGTGTCCTCCTTTGTGAAGACAGAACCAAAATATGTATTTAATTGGTCTGCCATTTCTTTGTTCCCCATTATAAATTCCCCTGATTCTGACTGTAAGGGACCTACGCTTGACTTCACCAATCTTTTTCTCTTCACATATCTATAAAAGCTTTTACAGTCAATTTTTATGTTCCCTGCAAGCTTACTTTCATAATCTATTTTCCCCCTCTTAATTAATCCCTTTGTCCTCCTTTGCTGAATCCTAAACTGCTCCCAATCCTCAGGTTTGCTGCTTTTTTTGGCCAATTTATATGTCCTCTCTTTGGATCTTATGTTATCCCTAATTTCCCTTGTTAGCCACGGTTGAGTCACCTTTATGCCATTATTTAAAAAGGGTAGTAGACAGAAGGCTGGAAACTATAGACCAGTTAGCCTAACATCTGTGGTTGGTAAAATTTTAGAGTCCATTATTAAGGAGACAGTTAACGGGACATTTGGATAAACATAATTTAATAGGACAAAGTCAGCATGGTTTTACGAAGGGGAAGTCATGTTTGACAAATTTGCTTGAGTTCTTTGAGGCCATAACATACAGGGTGGATAAAGGGGAACCAGTGGACGTAGTGTATTTAGACTTCCAAAAGGCATTTGACAAGGTGCCACACAAGAGATTATTGCTCAAGATAAAAAATCACGGGATTGGGGGTAATATTCTGGCATGGGTGGAAGATTGGCTATCTAACAGAAAGCAGAGAGTTGGGATAAATGGTTCATTCTCAGACTGGCAATCAGTAACTAGTGGTGTTCCGCAGGGGTCAGTGCTGGGACCCCAACTCTTTACAATCTATATTAACGATTTGGAGGAAGGGACCGAGTGTAACATATCAAAGTTTGCAGATGATACAAAGATGGGAGGGAAAGTAGTGAGTGAGGAGGACATAAAAAACCTGCAAAGGGACATAGACAGGCTAAGTAAGTGGGCAGAGATTTGGCAGATGGAATATAATACTGGAAAGTGTGAGGTTATGCACTTTGGCAGAAAAAATCATAGAGCAAGTTATTATCTTAATGGCAAGAAACTGGAAAGTACTGTAGTACAAAGGGATCTGGGGGTCCTGGTGCACAAAACACAAAAATTTAGTATGCAGGTGCAGCAGGTGATCAAGAAGGCCAATGGAATGTTGGCTTTTATTGCTAGGGGGATGGAATATAAAAACAGGGAGGTATTGCTGCAGTTGTACAAGGTATTGGTGAGACCACACCTGGAATACTGCATACAGTTTTGGTGTCCATACTTAAGAAAAGACATACTTGCTCTCGAGGCAGTACAAAGAAGGTTCACTCGGTTAATCCCGGGGATGAGGGGGTGGTCATATGAGGAGAGGTTGAGTAGATTGGGACTCTACTCATTGGAGTTCAGAAGAATGAGAGGCGATCTTATTGAAACATATAAGATTGTGAAGGGGCTTGATCGGGTGGATGCGGTGAGGATGTTCCCAATGATGGGTGAAACTAGAACTAGGGGGCATAATCTTAGAATAAGGGGCTGCTCTTTCAAAACTGAGATGAGGAGAAACTTCTTCACTCAGAGGGTGGTAGGTCTGTGGAATTTGCTGCCCCAGAGAGCTGTGGAAGCTACATCATTAAATAAATTTAAAACAGAAATAGACAGTTTCCTAGAAGTAAAGGGAATTAGGGGCTACGGGGAGCGGGCAGGAAATCGGACATGAGTCTAGGTTCGGATCAGTCATGGCCCTGTGGGTGGCGGAGCGGGCCCAGGGGCCGTGTAGCCTGGTCCTGCTCCTACTTCTTGTGTTCTAATTCTGTGTTAGATTTCAGGAGATGGTTCTATTCACAGGGATTAGTGGAGACCTCGGGAACAGGCTGCCAGCTAGGGGTCCTTCAAGAGTAAATTGGGCCTGTTCCTGGCTGGGGTGGAGATCACCTCTTACAGAAGGTAAGTACTGCAGGAAATACAGGGACAGAGTGATCTCCTGGACGAGTTTCGATTGCCTAGATGGGTCGGAGAGGAATTTCCCAGATATTTTTCTCCCAAATTGGCCATTGGGTTTTTTATCTGGTTTTTCGCCTCTCCCGGGAGATCACATGGGTTCGGGTGGGATGGAGAGTGAAAGTAGATTTGAGGTTAGGATCAGATCAGCCGTGATCTTATTGAATGGCGGAGCAGGCTCGAGGGGCCGATTGGCCTACTCCTGCTCCTATTTCTTATGTTCTTATGTTAAACTGGAATAAACAAATTCTGTAGTTCATCCATGCGATCTTTGAATGTTTGCCATTGCCTATCCACCGTCAACCCTTTGAGTGACATTACCCAATCAATCCTACCCAACTCGCGTCTCATACCATCATAGTTCCCTTTATTTAAATTCAGGACCTTAGTCTCTGAGTCAACTACTTCACTCTCCATCTTAATGAAGAATTCTATCATATTATGATCGCTCCGACCCAAGGGGCCTCGCACAACAAGATTGCTAATTAATTCTTTCTCATTGCATAATACCCAGTCTAAGATGGCCTGATCCCTAGTTGGCTAATCTTAGCTAGGGCATCAGTAAGGGCACTGCTGATTGACCTCAGTACCTCTGGACTAGGGAGGGGGATAAATCAGTAATGGATCCTGTTCCTGATTGTTGGCCCTGCTGGGAACTGCACGTGTGAACATATGGTGAGGACAGGGTTGGGCACGGCTTCCATCCCTAGTTGAATAGCCTGCAAGCACTCATAGCAAAGAGAAATGAAGGTTATATTTTATTATTAAAACACTGGTTGCAAAGTTAGTTCTGCTAACCACGTGGAGCTGCTGTTTGTTCAGCAAAATGGTGAATGTAACTCGTACACCAACTTGTATGGATAATGACTTAATTTAAGCCTTAACTTTAATTATGTATGGGATGCCCAGTGAGAAATGTAATTTACAGGAACATAAAGTGGAAAGTGATGATGGGCCTAATGACTCGACTGCCACAGGTGTGAATGAGTTACAGACTAAACTCATGACATATTCCCATAAACCATTGCTCCCCATTGCGTATCATATTCCTAACACATGTTGAGTTAAAACCAGCATTTCCCATTAATAATTTTAAAATGTGTAAAGGAGAGCTGCATGGACAGACATGAGCACTGCCGCTGGCAGCAGCTACTCACCAATGGTACCTTTTCTCAGGTACGTTGCATTGTGATGGTGAGCAGTTTAGAATTCTTTTGATTTCTGAAGTCCGGTAGGTAGTTTGACAGAAGAAGAAGAAAAACTTGCATTTATATAGCACCAAGTACAACCTCAGGATGTCCAAAGCGCTTCACAGCCAAATAAGTATTTTTGGAGTGCAGTCACTGTTGTAATGTAGGCAAACGTAGCAGCCAATGTGTGCACAGCAAGATCCAACAAACGGCAGTGAGGCAAGAGCAATTCATGAGTGGCTGGGGCAAGATCCTTTGCAGCTGTGCATTTGTGATTATGCCAGTGAAACAATTGCCCACCAGCGATAAACCCATATGTGTCTGGTTCATCTACCTGTTCAAAAGTGAAATGCAGAAGTTATTGGCACCTGGCAAAAGTGGGATTGGATTGCAGTGTTGTGCAATTTTGTTAGACGTATAAATCATGTTGCCTTTACCTTTTACGATACAAATTTGCAATAAGTGAAATTCAGTGAGTTACAAACTGCTTTGCAAGGGTTTCCTGCTCCCACAACAAGCATGTTTCTCATTTAGAGAACTTGTTTTAGATTATGTTTTCAATAATAATTTAACTGGAGGTAGCATAATGGAGACGGACATACCAGTGTCTTTACGAGTAAAATTACAAGTTCACCATGTACAACCTAAATTTTAATACTATATTAGGGCAGCAGCGGATACAAAATGAGCAGGAGTTTCGTTCCCAAATAAAATGAGACCGAGTTAGAAATTAAACAGCTGTGAGTTAAGAAATAGTTATAGCACTTCATCCTTAGCCATTTTCTTCTGAAAGTTTATCCAGATGATATCATGCAGAATCTAACAACAGTCCTGCCATTGGTGAAAAATTATCTTAGGACTATGAAGCATAAGCCCCAAAGTTTGTCTGAAGTGCCGCAGCAACAGATTTAAACCTTTCTTTTAGGATCCAGTTGTTCTGCATCAGTTTTAATCCATCCAAACCCAGCTGAGTATTTTGATGATTGGTTCCAAAGCTCTTATAAATACCCTGTTTACAAATCCTTCAATACTGCTTTGCAGAATGTGCTTACAAAGTATATTCTCAAATGCCTATTAATGCATTAGTTCTGGATAAAGCCCCCCTGTAATGCAACAGTGTTATGATTCTAATCCTAGGTTTATTCACTCAGAATCAATTCCATTTTAATGTATTGAAAAATTTTAAACAGCAGGTAAGCTACTGTTTTATTTTCACTGAGCCATGGCAAATTAAATTCTCTGTTTACATTTGTTTCTAACTGTTGAAAGAAGGAACAAAATGATTGTATTCTTAATGCTTCACATCAGGATTTTCATGTGGTTTAATACAGACACAACAATACAATCTCCAGACTACTTTGCCTTTGCTAAAGAGCAAATGCAGGGTGGACCATTGTTTTTCATCATGAAACACTGGACTCTCAGCCAGGGGGCTGCGTTTTAATGCTAGCTTCAACTGGCTTTACAGCTTGGCAGCCCTCACTGGGCAAGTTTAATCAGTTATCAGCTGAGCTGCTAAGTACAGCGCTGCTTGGCTGCATCTTGGTGAGGGGGAAAGGGGAAACTGGCAGGAACCATCCCATGCTGTAAAACCACAACGCCTTTCAGCCAGTTAGAACAGCTGCGATGCTCACCACGTTATCTATGGCACAGAGGACCCATTGCAGCAGTGGGGTCACCTCAAAGAGCAAAACAGCAAGATTAGTCCTTCTGTAATAACTTGCATACTAGAACCACATTTCTTCCACCTCACACTTAATGGTCACACTCTACTAATTCTATAATTGTCCCTCTTTCAAAATAAAATCATAAAAAATATATAGAAAGACTTAAACTAAAGCAATCGCAGTCTTGTGAAACAATTTATTGCAGTTTTCAAGCAACCTCATGTCATAGAAAACAATGAGAAATAATTATTCCATTTTCTTTAGGAAAAGATTTAGCAAATCCTAAAACCACAATCTGTGTCCTATTTACCAACAGCGCCAAAATAAATACTGGTTTATGCACACTTAAACAGGACCAAAATAAATACTGGTTTATGCACACTTAAACAGGACCAAAATAAATACTGGACCAAAGCACCCTGGGACGTTTTCCTACATTAAACGCTCTATATAAATGCAACTTGTTGTTGTTATGCACACTTAAACAGGATCACAACAAATACTGTTTTATGCACACTTAAACAGGGCTGTTGCTGGTATTTATTGATCATGTGGGTATAAAGTTCCTTCATGAGTGCCATTGAAAGTCTTCTAGCACCCTCTGCTGGTGCTGTGCAATCACCATATAATGGATGCCTGTGATGCATACTTTGCTTGGAACAGTTCAACAAGTGAAATATTTATTGTATTTTTCTTGTAAATTACCCTTGTGGGTTTTTTTTTCAGTATCTAGTGCTATTTTGTACATAAACTGTGTTCAGAATAATGGTTTGAAGATGGAGTCCAGTTTCATTTATTCAATGTTTTCAAGGCCCAGTGCATTTTCAATACAATCAGTTGTGGTTATTGTCTTTCCTTCTGTGGTCACTTCTTGCTTATTGACATTTTCATTAAGTCTGGGAGGATGTGTTACTGCGTGAGTATCTGAGGCAGTCTGAGGTGGGCAAACCTTATGACAAACCCAAGCACCTTGTGACACTTTTCTGTTAACAACAACAGCTTGTATTTATATAGCGCCTTTAATGTAGTAAAACGTCCCAAGGCGCTTCACAGGAGTATTAAAAGACAAAGAATTTGACACTGAGCCACATAAGGAGAAATTAGGGTAGGTGACTTAAAGCTTGGTCAAAGAGATAAAAACATAAGAAATAGGAGCAGGAGTAGGCCATATGGCCCCTCGAGCCTGCTCTGCCATTCAATAAGATCATGGCTGATCATTGACCTCAAATCTACTTTCGCGCCCGATCTCCATATCCTTTGATTCCCCTAGAGTCCAAAAAACTATCTGTCTCAGCTTTGAATATACTCAAAGACTCAGCATTCACAGCCCTCTGGGGCAGAGAATTCCAAAGATTCACAACCCCTCTGAGTGAAGAAATTCCTCCTCACCTCAGTCTTAAATGGCCTACCCCTTATCCTGAGACTATGCCCCCTTGATCTAGACACTCCAGCCAGGGGAAACAATCTCTCAGCATCGACCCTGTCAATCCCCTTCAGAATCTTGTATGTTTCAATGAGATCACCTCTCATTCTTCTAAACTCCAGAGAGTATAGGCCCATTCTACACAATCTCTCATCATAGGACAGCCCTCTCATCCCAGGAATCAATCTAGTGAACCTTCGTTGCACCGCCTCCAAGGCAAGTATATCCTTCCTTAGATAAGGAGACCAAAACTGTGCACAGTACTCCAGGTGTGGTCTCACCAAGGCCCTGTACAGTTGTAGCAAGACTTCCTTACTCTTATACTCCAACCCCCTTGCAATAAAGGTCAACATGCCATTTGCCATCCTTATTGCTTGCTGCACCTACATGCTAGCTTTCTGTGTTTCTTGCACAAGGACACCCAAATCTCTCTGAACACTAACATTTAAAAGTTTCTCACTATTTAAAAAATATTCTGTTTTTCTATTCTTCCTACCAAAGTGAATAACCTCACATTTCCCTACATTATACGTCATCTGCCACCTTACTGCCCACTCACTTAGTCTACCTATATCTCTTTGCAGACTTGTTGTGTTCTCACAGCTTACTGTCCCACCTAGCTTTGTATCATCAGCAAACTTAGATACATTACACTCAGTCCCTTCATCTAGGTCATTAATATAGATTGTAAATAGCTGAGGCCCCAGCACTGATCCTTGTGGCACCCCACTAGTTGTAGCCTGCCAACCTGAAAAGACCTGTTTATCCCTACTCTCTGTTTTCTGTCCGTTAACCAATCCTCTATCCATGCTACTATATTACCCACAACCCCGTGAACCCTGATCTTGTGTAATAACCTTTTATGTGGCACCTTATCGAATGCCTTTTGGAAATCCAAATATACTACATCCACTAGTTCTCCTTTATCTACCCTGCTAGTTACATCCTCAAAAAACTCTAATAAATTTGTCAAACACGATTTCCCTTTCATAAAACCATGTTGACTCTGCCTTATCATGTTATGATTTTCTAAGTGCCCTGATACCACTTCCTTAACAATGGATTTCAGCATTTTCCTGATAACTTATGTCAGGCTAACTAGCCTGCAGTTTTAAGGAGCATCTTAAAGGAGGAAAGAGAGGTAGTGAGGCGGAGAGGTTTAGGCAGGGAATTCCAGAGCTTAGGGTCTAGGCAACAGAAGGCACTCAATGGTTGAGTGATTATAATCAGGGATGCTCAAGAGTGCAGATACCTTGGGGGGTTGTGGGGCTGAAGGAGATTACAGAGATAGGGAGGGGCGAGGCCATGGAGGGATTTGAAAAAAAGGATGAGAATTTTGAAATCGAGGCATTGCTTAACCAGGAGCCAATGTAGGTCAGTGAGCACAGGGGTGATGGGTGAGTGAGACTTGGTGCGAGTTAGAGCACGGGCAGCCAAGTTTTGGATCACCTCAAGTTTATGTAGGATAGAATGTAGGAGGCCAGCCAGGAGTGCGTTGGAATAGTCAAGTGTAGAGGTAACAAAGGCATGGATGAGGGTTTCAGCAGCGGATGAGCTGAGGCAAGGGCGGAGAAGGGCGATGTTACAGAGGTGGAAATAGGTGGTCTTTGTTATGCTGCGAATATGTGGTCGGAAGCTAATTTCACGGTCAAATATGACACCAAGTTTGCAAACAGTGTGGTTCAGCCTCAGACAGATGTTAGGGAGAGGGAGGGAGTCAGTGGCTAGGGAACAGAGTTTGTGGCAGGGACCGAAAACAATGGTTTCAGTCTTCCCAATATTTAATTGGAGGAAATTTCTGCTCATCGGACAAGCAGTCTGAAAATTTAGAGACCGTGGAGGGGTCGAGAGAAGTGGTTGTGAGGTAGAGCTGGGTGTCGTCAGCGTACATGATGATGTCACCAAGGGGCAACATGTAGATGAGAAATAGGAGGGGCCAAGGATAGATCCTTGGGAGACACCAGAGGTAACGATGCGGGAGCAGGAAGAGAAGCCATTGCAGGTGATTCTCTGGCTACGATTAGATGGATAAGAATGGAACCCAGCTGGACGATGGTGGAGAGGCGTTGGAGAAGGATGGAGTGGTCAACTGTGTCAAAGGCTGCAGACAAGTCAAGAAGAACGAGGAGGGATAGTTTACCTTTGTCACAGTCACAAAGGATGTCATTTGTGATTTTGATGAGAGTCGTTTCGGTACTGTGGCAAGGGCGGAAACCTGATTGGAGGGATTCAAACATGGAATTACGGGAAAGATGGGCACGGATTTGGGAGGCGACAACACGTTCAAGGACTTTGGAGAGGAAAGGGAGGTTGGAGATGGTGCGGTAGTTTGCAAGAACGGAGGGGTCAAGGTTTTTTTTTTTTAAGGAGAGGAGTGATGACGGCAGATTTGAGGGAGAGGGGGACAGTACCTGAGGAGAGAGAACCGTTAACAATGTCAGCTAACATGGGAGCCAGAAAAGGAAGTTGGGTGGTCAGCAGTTTGGTGGGAATAGGGTCGAGGGAGCAGGAAGTGGGTCTCATGGACAAGATGAGCGTGGAGAGGTTATGAGGGTAGATTGGAGAGAGATGTGAGTTCATGGCTAGGGCAGGGGAGAACCTTAGAGGAAGTTTGGCCCGGTGGGCTTGGGGAAGGAGGGGAAGTGGCAGAGGCAGTTAAAAGCACTATACAATTGCAAATTGTTGTTGTTGAGTTTGAAAATTCAGCGTATCAGCTCATATGGTTTTGCATAACATAAATATGCTTTTCAGATACAAATAATTTCTTAATTTTGTAATACTTTAGTATTATCTCCCCCAAAAGCACCAGAACCAACAGCACTATCTTGGACTAAATTGACACAAATGGAAATCCACTACTTCCATGTGGCAGTCTCTGCTGTTCTTCCTTCCTGCTATTGCTCCAGTTGAAGCCTGTTGGAGGTTAGGGAGCCATAATCCATTGTTAAAAGGCGGGAAACCACATCTGCACATTTAGTTATTACTGGAGACATAACGGCAGCTCAGAAGACCCACAAAGACATGCGTCTCCAATATCCTTGGGCCTCTGTAGCTTTGGTCTATAATATTGAAGAGTCCCATGAAGATGGGAAACATTCATGCAAAATGACCTTCTGGTGAAGAGAGTTCCAAGGACTGAGCCTAGCTGAAAACTTGCCTTTCAGGCGTTAATGCCCCTTTAAGTAGCAGAACACAGGTTGATATTTTTGTGAAATGACTGCTCAGACTGGTGCCATATTCACGTTAAACCAACAGAATCAGTTCAAATAGAAGCAGTTCTGTTTTATATGCCAGTGCTCTGGAATTTTCCCCGTTAACATTGCAAGGCAAATGCAGAGTATTGGCACAACACAAAGTAACTGCACATGTACAAGTTTGGACATGGGTGCTTGTTTAAAAGTCCCAATCACGACTAATTTTCTGGTTGTCAATCTTCCCTGACCTTGACCCGGAAGAAGGTTTGTACAAGCCAGCAACACAAAAGCTGCATTGTTGCCTTGTATGGGTGCACTGAACACGCTGCCGGCGGTTTATAAATATAACAATTGATGGTTGCCATTTATGTTTGACAGCGGTGAGGGTGAACCACCCTCTAAGCGGTACTCCATGATGCTGGAGGCACTAGCATCACTTCAGTTATATGACTGTGCTGCTGCCAAAGTTGAGGCTACCGTTGACATCAGCTCTGTAACATAAATGTAGTATAAGGAAATGAGAAGCGTGGAATGAGGACAGACTCTACGATCTACCAAGTTGATTCCTTCCACAAACCACATTCAATCTGCCTTAACACGGACTTTACCCAATTTATTAAATTGCCTGAGAAAATTATGGAAAATTGTTCCCTCACCTCCAGCGGTTATGAAGCAAATCCTCGAACAGCTGCCTAATCTTACAAGTTCCATTATTCAAATCTGCCGTGTTATTTACCACAAATAACATTTCATGGTCCCATTAACACAGAGCATTTGATCTTCTGTATCTGCATTTATCTTTCCAACTTCAATTTCATTCCTAACCAGGGCCCAAAAATCCATGTCCATTCTGCCATACTCCCACCATAACTTCAGCAGGAGTCCGCCATAACAGCTGGAAACTAGGCTGGGTCTAGTGCCATGGCCTGGACTCTTTCCGGTCGGACCCTGACACCACTCCTCCAGCCAGGCCAATTTCACCACACTTTCCAGCGTCTTTACTATGCCGGGTACCACTCGTGGTGTGGGCACCTGCTGTTGGCATGCAAATGTGGGAACCTCCCCCAGCCCCAGGATGTCCACCAGAGTCAGCAGAAGAGGTCAAAATATTGGCACAGCCATTTTTTTAACGGAGGTTGTTTGTCATGACAATAAATGTTTTTGCTGGTCTGTCCCAATAAGCCATTACTCTATGGAAAAATACATTCTTCTAATCTCCAGTTTCTCTTGAGGGTTGTTAAATTTGTATTCATGTTGTTGAGTTTTGTCCTCTCTATGCAAGTTAAATCCCTGCCTCTCAGCATTTTGAACAACTGGATGACGCCCCTCTTGAAACCTTTTCTCCCATGAAAAGAAGTTCAGCTCTGTGAATTTCTCCTCATAATTTAGAGCCTTAGGGGTCGATTTTCAGTGTGCCGTGGAGTCGGAATTGGAGGCGTGCGGGGGGTTAAATTCCCGAATTCGGGGGTCCCGACACCATCTCGCCTAAAACCCGCCTCCATGTAAGTTTCAAAGGAGGCGGGTACCCCCCCCGCACTGGGACCCGCTGACCCGAGGTGGGAAGGGATTAGTGCTAATTAACTGCCTGTTAGCAGGTAGTTAACAGCCAGTTTTTAGCCTAATCCCTATTTTGAAGGTTGTCGTGTGGGATTCCCGACGGCTCCAAACCACGCCAAGTTAGAGGAGTCAGGCCGTCGGGTTGAAGGACTTGGAGGGGTCGAGATGTCGGTGTTCAGGCGAGTGATGGGTGCATGAGTGCAAAGGTAAGTGTGTTTGGTGTGTCTAAAGTGTGTAAAGAAGTTTAAATTACCTGTACTTACCTTTACAGCCTTCCTTCCTCGAGGTTTCGGGAGTCCATCATTCAGCCGGCACAGAAAGCAGAATGGCTGCGATCTGTCAAAAGTGACATCCTGCAGCTTTCAGTGCCGACAAGATTTCTAACTGAGTCTGCGTAGAAGGACTCGGGTTAGAAGTAAGACTGTCAGTATTTGACAGCTTCAAACAGCTGTGAAACACTGATATTTCATCTGTCAACACGTCTTGACAGATGAAATTTCAGTCTGTGACGTCACCTGTTGCTGGGTGGCCCTTAATTGGCCTGCTGAGCCCACTGGGCGGGCTCAACAAGGTCAATCAAGTGAAAATCGCGTGGATTGGCCGCATCTCGATGGAGGTGGGACTACAACCCGAAAGTTGTAGTCCCGCCTCCTTCCCGATTTCTGAATGAAAATCCAGCTCTTACATTCTAGAATCCATCTCGCTGTTCTTTTCTAAAATATGTCCTTTTGAAGTCTTCAAGAAAGACAGAAAAGAAAGAACTTGCATTTCTATAGAGCCCTTCACAACCTCGGGACATCCTAAAGTGCTTCACAACCAATGGAGTACTTTTGAGGTGTAGTCACTGTTGAAATGTAGGAAACGCACCAGCCAATTTGCGCACAGCAAGGTTCCACAAACAACAATGAGATAATGACCAGATAATCTGTTTTTTTTAGTGATGCTGGTTGAGAGTTAAATATTGGTCAGGACATCACAGAGAACTCTTCGAAGTACTGCCATGAGATCTTTTACATCCACCTGAGAGGGCAGACGGGGCCACGGATTAACGTCTCATTCAAAAGACGGCACCTCCGACAGTGCAGCACTCTTGTCAGTACTGCATTTGAGTGTCAGCCTAAATTTTGTACTAAAATTTCTAGAGTGGGACCTCTAACCACAACCTTCTGACTCCGAGGCAAGCGTGCTACCAATTGAGCCATGGCTGACCCCACAACCGTGCACAGTAAGGGTAATTCTACCAAGTTGTTGCTTGCTTGAAGGAAGTGTAAGGGGTCGTTTTAACGAGCTTGTGGTGTGCGAGATCGGTTTTTGATTTCACACTGCTCGTGAGCGGTTCCGAAGCGCTCCCCCCTCACCGGTTCTAGACACTGGGCTTATTGCCAGACCACCTTGATGTGTTGGCCCAACTTGTGACTCGGAAGACAAATGGATCAGGTGAGACAAGGTAAGTTTTAAATCAAAGGTATCTTTATTTTTAAGGAGAATAAAACATAGAGAATGAAGAAACAATGCAGACAAAAATCATGAACACGCCTCTCAATGGGAACTAAAATTTAACACGAGTTACTTTGACTATCATAATACATCAATTCTAGATCAGCGATATAATAAAACGGGGGTGGAGAAAGCGCACGGCACAACGAAGGATGAATAACACTCCCGAATTACAAAGCCCTTAATATTAAAAACCCTCCCGTCTCTACAGTATACCTCAACTAGATCAGCTAGGTGGAGTTGGGCCTCTATGCTCACCAGGGTTTGTAAAACTGTCCTTGACCTTGGTGCTCCTGTATCGTCCGGGATCTCCAATCTTCCTTATGGGACCGGCTCCTGAACCTGCTCTCCTGCTCGAACTTGTAGGCCCTCCGTGCTCCTCGAACCATAATCGAACCTCTCCACTCGCTCTGCCTTTGACCTCGTGTCTGTGTGAAACTGTTTTTTTTTATGTCTCTTTTCCCCCAACAGTTATACTGTTTTCTTGAACTTATCTTGGCGCAAAATCAGGGGTTTTCTTTTGTTAAAGTAATGGGCAGGCTGCTTTGACAAAAGCGGGTACTTTATTTTAATGTCTTGTAAATGATGAAACTAATGGGATCTGTCCTGTGTCCCTCTGAGTTTGGTACAGATAATAGGTTTTGTCTGTGCTCTGCGATTTCAGAGATGGGTTTGCGTTTTGCTAGCAATTAACACACCTTGAGGTGTAAATACTTTTGTTTTGACTTCGTTACTACTGTAACCATTTTACCATATCAATTGCAGTCAGTTCTGGAATCTTCTAATCGGTGGTGACTCAGGTTTCTTTAAGATACTGCAGTGGTATGTCCTTCTGAAATGAGTCATGTGATCTGCCAACTCCATCTTGTGTTCATAAAATGTGGCCATTTCAGGGGTTTTACAATGTAGACTGTATTTTCCTGGATTTTTGCGAATCCTACAGTAGCATGGACCAAAGGTAGGGCTTGTAGCCCTGATTCTCTAACTTGCACTCCCTACAAGCATGACTCCCTACTGGGAGTGCGGAATTACTCCTAATATTCCTAATGTAGCTTCACCAGTAACCTGTACGATATTCTAATAATTTACTTTGACTTATAATCAAACACGATTAAGATGCTTCAAAACATTTGATTAACCCGCTTTATAGTTCAGATAGATTGGATACTTTCATGAAAGATCAACAATCGTTCCCAAATCCGTTTCCTTTTCCACCCCTTCACTGTTTACCTATAAAGAAAGAACTTGCATTTATATAGCATGACCTCAGGACGTCCTGAAGCGCTTTACAGCCAATGAAGTACTTTTGAAGTGTAGTCCCTGTGACTCCTATTTTGTGCTTTAATGTTTATTGGGCTCTAGCCATTTATAGAAACTGACTGGTTAGTTCACCCTAAGTAATATAAACTAATTCCTATGTTGCACCATGAATTTCAGAGCAAATTCATATCTGACATCATAAAACCGATCCTATTTCAGGTCCTACCCAACAGGTGGTTTGGCAATGGAGTCTCACTTTGTTGGAACAAATGTAGCTAACACACCACCAGAATCCAAAGTGCTACACATTATGCATTGAAGCCACCATCTCTACTTACTGACAAGGCAGACATTATGGCCTCAATGTTAACACTCCCACCCCAACCCCCCCCCCCCCCCCAACACATGGGAGGGAGAGGATTTGGGGGTCAGTTAAAATATCGGGATCGAGCAACCCGACCACATTCCCGCCCTTTTACATTTTAACATACAGAAACCAAGCCGTTGACAAAGTTCCCGCAAAAGGCAGGCGGGGGCCTAATTAGCATTCCAAAGTTGCGGCCTGATGACATCATCAGTAGTGCAACTTAAATTTAACTAGAATTGAGGGGGAGGCCCAAGGTGGGAGCTACCGACTACCGAAGACAAGTGCTGAAGATCTCTTTTAGCATTCCTCGTGGGCCAGGGAGGAGCACTCTTGCTCCTCACAAGGAAGGCTTCAGCCATCCCCAGCCCCAATCTCTGCATACAACCTAATGCTCTCCCCCATCACCCCCAGTCCCCAATGTCAAGCCTCCCCCAATCTCCAGCCTCCCCCCTGGCCCGATCTCTAGCTACGCCTCCCCCACCACCCGGCTCTAATCTCTAACATTCTTCCCCCACCCCCGGAGCTGACGCTCCCTTCTGAGTGCTGGGGACCATCCTCTCGGGTCTCCAGCTGCGGTCTCCTGCCGCTAGCTTTCCTTCCATTTGGCTGGCTGCTGGGCGGCAGCCCAACAGTATTCTAATGAGGCCCTGCCATTATGATCAGCAAGGCCTCCATGTCCCCAGTTCTTCAGCTGATTAGGCACTCCTCCGCCTCCTCCCCGGCTGCTTGTTAATATCAGGACCTATGAATCCCTCTCCCCTTTTCAGGGATAGTAATAAGTAGTCCAGTATACATGCAGTTGGTGAAATGGGCTGCACTCACTACTTGTTTCCACTTATACGTGTGTGAGTGAAGTAAGGTGCACTAATTACATGGTTCCATTTCCTCTAAAATTCAGAGCACTATTTGCATGCACAAACATGTAGACACAATACAAGTTGTCGAATGTACATGCCTATCTGTACACAGTGGTGCTTGATGTTTCATATAGAACATGAGAGCCACCTTGCACAGTTAGCACAACCTGACCAATGCAAGTAAGATGAAGTTGTTTAATGAGCCTCATTCATACCAACAAAGTAAATGTAAGAAAGCACAAACTCTACAGAATCCTCACTAGGACAAAAGGTAAAATTGTGAAAAATCAATGAACCACATAAAATTGAATCTCTGGCAATTTTCTCCAAGCTAATTTCCACAATATTGCTTTGTTTTCCATGCTTTTCAGGTACTGTTCTAAACGCAATTGTATTATTGATTGCAGGGAAAGTATTTCTCCCTTGGTAGCTATTAAAAGTAATCTCAGGGTAACCTGTACTATTTTAGGTGTGTTTATATGCTAGCTCACCTTTGTGTGACAGTGCCTCAAGGTACTCTTAGCTACTCTACATATTAGTTACGTTTGTGATGGATTTTTACTGCAAAGCCAATATAACCCATTTCAGCCCCTTGGTGGAAAGTCCTCTGCTGCGATAGAGGTAACATGAATGTACTTGGCTTTATTTCATCGACATTCTGAAACAAGCCCTGGTGGAGTCAAGAATGAAGTCAATGAATGCGGAAATGCAAATCTATTGCTGACAGGCTGCACAAAAATACCCAGATGATTCTTTTCAGTCCATATAGTGACTTTGTCAAAAGGCCTTGTGTACATATCCTGTTTTATAGAACAAGTATTTCAAATGTTCTATTACCATGTATTTTTGTTGATGTTTAGTTGATTCCCTAACCATTTCCTTTGTTGTCACTTAAACTGTTGATTGGCATTGTAATTTTCTGTTTATTAAAACTTGTGTTTGAACTTTGATGTTCCCATATCTCGATCAAGCTACTCTTATTCTTCACATTTTTCCCCTCTTTGTAATCCAATTTTAATGTGTGAAAAAAGTTGATGGAGCAATTAAACTATCTCCCTCCTTTTTCTTAATTGTGTTAATTTCCTTTAAAAAATGGTTTCCCCTCTAAATGATATATTTGTATCTACTTTCTTTATATTCTAACTCTCAATGCCTCGCCTTTCTGCTGCTTAACTTCTATTCCTTGTTTCTAGATTTCTTTCTCTGTTATTTCACTGGCTCTTTTCTTTCCCTCTCTGCTACTTCTCTTTTTTGATTTCTCAATTCTTTTCATTCGTTACTTTTTTTTCACTCTCGTCCCAAGTCCCCACTGCCAAACCCAAAGATAAGTTGTGCAGATATGTATCCTGCAATAAAATAACTATTAAAGTTCCAAGAGAAAATTTGAATTATGCATATTTTCTCAGAGTGAAGCATCTCAGTGGCCATTTAATAGTTCCCATGGGAACCAAAAAGTCCACAAGACAGCATTCTTGGCAATTATCTGCATGTGTTCATTTTTTAAGCTCAGGATACTTTGAACCATGGGAACCTCTGTAGAAATGGAAATACTTGGTCTTACATAAGGGTCAAATATATTGCTGTGCAACTACTTGATATTCATATCTTTCCACTGGATCTACCATTTATAATAGAGTCCCTTTACGAAAACTACACGTGTGAAATTCTTTCAATTATTGCTTCGCCAGTGTTTGCAAAGTGTTTCTCACGTTAGGAGATATACAATATAATGTGCATCTCCTACAATTGTTAAGAGGTGAAGAAATTAACAGCAGGACTCAACTCCAGAACATTATGTCTGGGACTTATCATGCAAGCTCTAGTCAGCTACATCAAAATCATCAACTTCTCCATTTTGCCCACAGTTATAGGTGCAAGAGCTGCTGGCACTGGTTGATTTTTGATGAGATTTGCACTTGTTGACCTAAAGGATGTTGCTCCTAGGGAGCAAATCATTTTTCCACTTTCTTGAAGAACCTCAGTGCCATGTTATTGCAGCATGTACATGTGCTGTTTTTGCCATCTAGTGTTAATACTGAACACTCCAAGGTCAGGCAGCAAAGTCAAGCTCCATCTGCACTGGTCCAGTAATGCACATTAATCTGAACTTCCTAAGAACACTGTGACAGTTTCCATTTTTCGTATTATCGACCCCTGTGACCTTTTAGAATCAAACTGCCAAATTAGTGGCAAGCAATGTCAGATTATAGACCTTTCTTATGTGCAATTGTGCCCAGTGGAAACTAGATTACAATAATCTTGAACTCATTTTACTCTGGTCCATTGGTCCTGGCAGAAACAGGAGCTTCATCCGAGCAGCTGGCTTTGGTTCAAACCCAGAGCCAAAAATGAAAGGGCTCCATGCATGTGTTAATTAAGAACAACCAGCCTGAATTTGCTGAAGGCAAATCATGTCTGACAAATCTAATAGTTTTTTGTTAAGTGACAAATTAGATAGATAAAAGGCACGCAGTAGCTGTAGTGTTTATGGCTTTCAGAAGGCATTTGATAGGTTTATCTCACAAGAAGCTAGGAAGAAAAATTCAGGCGTATGTTCGAAGAGAAAATATAGCAGCATGGATAGAAGGTTAGTTGATGGGACAGGAAACAGAGTTAAAGTAAATGGGTGTTGTTCAGATTGGAGAAGGTTTGGAACTGGTGTAACCCAGAGGTCAGTCATGGGTCCACTTTTGTTCTCGGTATATATAGATTGTTTGGACTTGGGCATAGGAAAAACAATCTCAAAAGTTCTTGATGACATAAAAGTTAAGGGTTTGGCAAACAGCGAGAAGGACTATAGAAGACATTAGGAAGATACAGACAGGTTACTGGAGTGAACAGCTGGGTAGCAACAACCGCTTGCATTTATATAGCGCCTTTAACATAGTAAAACGTCCCAAGATGCTTCACAGGAGCATTATCAAACAAGGTTTGATGAGATATTAGGACAGATGAGGTAGGTTTTAAGGAGCATCTTAAAGGAGGAGAGGGAGGTCGAGAGGTTTAGGGAGGGAATTCCAGAGTTTAGAGCCCAGGCAGCTGAAAGCACGGCCACCAATGGTAGAGTGATTAAAATAGGGGACAGGAGGCCAGAATTGAGGAGCGCAAAGATCTCGGAGGGTTGTAGGGCTGGAGGAGGTTACAGAGATAGGGAGGGGCAAGACCATGGAGGGATTTGAAAACAAGGATGAGAATTTTAAAATGGAGGTGTTGCCGGACCAGGAGTTAATGTAGGTCAGCAAGCACAGAGGTTATGGGTGAACGGGACTTGGTGCGAGTTAGGGCATGGGCAGCAGAGTTTTTGGGTTATGGGTGAATGGGACTTGATGCGAGTTAGGACACGGGCAGCAGAGTTTTTGGGTTATGGGTGAATGGGACTTGATGCGAGTTAGGACACGGGCAGCAGAGTTTTTGGGTTATGGGTGAATGGGACTTGATGCGAGTTAGGACACGGGCAGCAGAGTTTTTGGGTTATGGGTGAATGGGACTTGATGCGAGTTAGGACACGGGCAGCAGAGTTTTTGGGTTATGGGTGAATGGGACTTGATGCGAGTTAGGACACGGGCAGCAGAGTTTTTGGGTTATGGGTGAACGGGACTTGATGCGAGTTAGGACACGGGCAGCAGAGTTTTTGGGTTATGGGTGAACGGGACTTGATGCGAGTTAGGACACGGGCAGCAGAGTTTTTGGGTTATGGGTGAATGGGACTTGGTGCGAGTTAGGACACGGGCAGCAGAGTTTTTGATGAGCTCAAGTTTATGGAGGGTGGAAGATAGGAGTCTGGTCAGGAGTGCGTTGGAATAGTCAAGTCTAGAGGTAACAAAGGCATGGATGCAATTTAATGTAAGTATGAGGTAATTTTGTAAAGGAAAACAAGGAATGGGAGTATACTTTTAATGAAAAGACACTGAAGGATGTGGATGAACAGAGAGATTAGGGTGTCAAAGACAACATTTCCTGAAAGTATGAGTGCAAGTAGATAAAACTTTTTTTTTTTTTAAAGGTCCAAGAGCCTTTAGGGTTTTATGAATAGGGGCATTGAGTACAAAAGTAAAGAAATGATGTTAAAATTTTCCAAAACATTGGTTAAGTCACAGTTACAGTTAAAGCCATAGAAAGTTTATAGCATCGATTCACCTTATTGATGCCAGGGACAGGAAACTATAGTTATGAGGAGAGACTTGAGATACTGGGATTATTTCCACCAGAGCAGAGATGGATAAGAGGAGATTTAATTGAGGTTTTTAAAATTATGCAAGGTTTTCATAGAGTGAATAGGGAAAGACTATTTTTTCTAGTTTGGGAGTCAATGACGAGGAGTTATCAATTTAAAGTTGTTACTAAGAGAGTGAGAAGAGAGGTTAGGAGAAGTTTCTGTGTATTGGTGCAAAGAATACTTTTGACAGTGTGATTGAGACAGAGACCATTGCATCTTTTAAGAGGAAATTGGTCAAATATTTGAAGCAGAACAAGATACAAGGCTGTGGGGAGAGCACGGGGCAGTATATGATTAGTTTTAGATTATTGTAGCAAAGTGCTGGCACAAACATGATGGGCCAAATGGCCTCCATCTGTGCTGTACATTTCTATGGTATTGCAGTACCTGTTCACCAGTCATGGTTCTTTCCAGTAGCTCACTGTTTGCTTGACCAATAATATCCTTTTTATCGTCAATTCCTGCATTATATAAAAAAAATGATTGAACCATCTTTAGAATGTTCTTGTAGTATAAATTAGTTCTAAGTGTTACAACAAGCACTTTAATTAAAACTTTTACAGAATTTCAGAGCAGATTGACCTAGCTGTGCCTTTAAGAGAATCATTTATTCTCTCACTTGCCAGATGTATGGGGGCGCATCTTCAACCTGCTGCCCCGGCTTAAAACTGGCATTGTGGATCGACTGCCCATCATAGAGACCGCTCAATTTTCAATATCCTTTCAAATCAATGGGAATAAAAATCAGGTCCGCAACACCAGTTTTACATCCAGCCAGCAAGTTGAAAATTTACCCTATGAACTTATTCTTGATTGCTGGGATTAATCAAAACAAGGGTAAGTGATGAATTGGAGTGAGGGTCCAGAAGGATGGAATTTGATGAATGAACGTGGGCAGAGACTTGGATGCTTCCATGACCTATGGAGAGAACTGAATGGTACCATGTGACCTTTACTCCCAGGAATATAATCTTTGGTACACTGATTCTGCGACCTGAACATTCCTGGGATTAGTGAGAGACTGGTACCAGAATATACCAGTTCAGTCCATTGAGTTACATTTTTTTTCATCTCAGCACTAACCACCAAGAGGTATCAAAGTAGTTCTTGTGAGTAATTGGAGTACCATTCAGAGCACCTGGGCTCAAACCACAATCTGGAACATCACTTGAGCTCAAATACCATTGTGGGCAGCACTTTCAGATTATCAACCAACCTATTGGAATGAATGCCTCAAAACGGTTGATCTCTCTGTCTCTGCAAGCAAACGCAATCTACTCAGCGACATGATTGCATATTATAGTCCTGTTTGACAGACTGCTCCTGGATTCAGCAGAGTCCAGAACCAAGCAATTTGATGAGGATGATCTGATGGCGGCCAATTTCCACGCTACAAAACATAGACATATGGCCTGTCAGTCCTTTGCGGAGGCAGCAATGCAAGTCGTGCCATGACTGGAGCTGACGACTGCTGGACAGACCACCACCTAATCCGTTCTGTCATCTCCATCAATGTAGCCCCAAAACAGCGGCGGCAACAGAAACAATGCCACAGGAAAATCAACGCTGCAGCACTCAAAGACCCTGCTAAGAAAGCCCTATTCAGCCTGTGCCTCACAACCAACCTGACGACTCCCAGTGATTCAGAGACACAGAGTGTCCACAGCGCCTGGTCTGCACTCAAGGCCTCCATAATCAGCACCTGTGAAGAGACGCTCGGTCACTCGACCAGGAAACACCAAGACTGGTTCGACGAGAACGACCAGGAGATCCAGGAGCTAATAAGCTGCAAGCGCAAGGCATTCCTAATCTGGAAACAGCAACACAACTCAAGAGCAAAAAAGCAGGTCTACAGACACCTGAAGGCCGAGGTCCAACAAAAAACTCGCGACCTGAAGAACAGGTGGTGGGTGGAGAAAGCGCAGGAGATCCAGCAGCTAGCCGACAACCACGACGTGCGTGGATTCTTTAGCACAATCAAGACCACCTACAGCCCAAGCACCCAAGGTTCTACCCCACTGCGGGCCAAGGACAGAGAGGCAGTCAGTGCCCATTGGAAGGAGCACTTCGAAGATCTCCTTAACCAAGACTCTGTCTTCGACGCGAGTGTCCTCAACTCCATCCCGCAGCATGCTACCCACCACCACCTCAGCACAACCCCAGCCCGGCAGGAGGTTGAAAAGGCCATCCGACAACTGAAAAACAACAAGGCCTCGGGAGCAGATGGTATCCCCGCCGAGGCACTAAAGTATGGCGGAGAAGCACTGTTGGCGCGAATACATGAACTCATTTCTCTTATTTGGAAGGAGGAGAACATGCCAGGGGATCTCAGAGATGCCGTAATCGTGACCATCTTCAAGAAAGGTGACAAGTCCGATTGCGGTAATTGCAGAGGAGTTTCCCTGCTGTCTGCCACAGGGAAAGTCATCACAAGAATCCTCCTCAATCACCTTCTCCCAGTGGCTGAAGAGCTCCTCCCAGAGTCTCAATGCGGATTCCGCCCACTAAGGGGCACAATGGACATGATCTGCACCGCGCGTCAAATACAAGAGAAATGCAGGGAACAGCACCAACCGCTGTACATGGCATTCTTTGACCTCACAAAGGCCTTCAACACTGTCAACTGTGAGGGATTATGGAATGTCCTCCTCAAATTCGGCTGCCCTCAAAAGTTTGTCACCATCCTCTGCCTGCTTCACAAAGACATGCAAGCCGTGATCCTGACCAACGGATCCATCCCAGACCCAATTCACGTACGGACTGGTGTCAAGCAAGGCTGTGTCATCGCACCAACGCTCTTCTCGATCTTCCCGGCTGCAATGCAACATCTCACCCTCAGTAAGCTCCCCGCTGGAGTGGAACTAATCTGAACAAACGGGAAACTGTTCAACCTCCGTCACCTCCAGTCCAGATGCAAGGTCGTCCCATCCTCTGTCATCGAATTACAGTATGCAGACGACGCTTGCGTCTGCACACACTCGGAGGTCGAACTCCAAACCATCATCAACACCTTCACCGAAGCATACGAGAGCATGGGCCTTACACTAAACATCCGTAAGACAAAGGTCCTCTACCAACCTGCCCCCGCCACACAGTACTTCCCCACGATGATCAAAATCCACGACGAGGCCTTGGACAACGTGGACCACTTTCCATACCTCGGGAGCCTACCGTCAACCTGGGCAGATGTCGATGACGAAGTCCAACACCGCCTTCAGTCTGCCAGTGCAGCCTTCGGTCGCCTGAGGAAGAGAGTGTTTGAAGACCAGGATCTCAAACCCGGCACCAAGCTCATGGTCGACAGAGCAGTAGTGATTCCCGCCCTCCTGTACGCTTCAGAGACATGGACCATGTACAGCAGGCACCTCAAAGACCTGGAGAGGTACCACCAATGCTGCCTCCACAAGATCCTGCAAATCCATTGGCAGGATAGGTGCACCAACGTCAGTGTTCTCGCTCAGGCCAACATCCCCAGCATCGAAGCTTTGACCACACTCGATCAGCTCCGATGGACGGGCCACATCGTACGCATGCCCGATACGAGACTCCCAAAACAAGCGTTCGACTCGGAGCTCCGATGCGGCAGGAGCGCCCCAGGTGGGCAGAGGAAACGCTTCAAGGACACCCTCAAAGCCTCCTTGAAAAAGTGCAACATCCCCTCTAACACCAGTGAATCCCTGGCCCAAGACCATTCAAAATGGAGGAGAAACATCCGGGAAGGCGCCAAATACCTCGAGTCTCTTCGCCGGGAGCAAGCGGAAGCCAAGCACAAACAGCGGAAGGAGCGCACGTCAACCCAAGCACCCCACCCACCCGCCCCTTTAACCACCTTCTGCCCCACCTATGACTGAGACTATAGGTCCCGCATTGGACTCATCAGTCACCCGAGAACTCATTTTTAGTGTGGAAGCAAGTTATCCTCGGTCCCAAGGGACTGCCGAAGAAGAAGCAGCTAGCACATGATGCAAACCTCCATATTTATATCAAGAAAATGAGAGTTACTGTAGTTCCAGCATAACACTCTGTCTCAATCCAAACAATGACCAAATACCAGCATTGAAGTTACTTTGCTGCCTGAGGATCACTCTGCCAGACAGTGTTATCACATAGAACTTGTATGAAGAAATTCAAATACACAGTTAACCATAACTTCCTGAACCATGGTTATTGAGCATGGATTAGCCTATAAATTGCCAGTTTCTCCAAGCCAGATGAAAGAGGACACCACGGAGCTGAAGAGGCAGCAGAAGGTAATAAAATTATACAATTTGCAACTATCAAAATACCAAGTATCATTACAGACCACTGTAGAACCATACATGGGAGTTAATACTTGTTCCTGAAGTTTTGGGCTTTTCTAATATGCAGACTGTGATGATATTTATTTCAGCCTCCTGTATCTGAGGAAAGCAAGCCAATCTGTGATGGTTTAGGAATGTCATCATGTGGAAAAACTAAATTGGATAGGTCGCGGGCAAAAGTACAATCTTTGTATATCAGATGTCTCTCTTTGAAGCACTGTTTTCTTCATTAGCCCTCTTGGCTGCCCTTGTAGATTTTTAATATGACTTCAGTGCTTCGAGTTTGTCTGTCTTTTTCAAAGCTTCTCAATAAATTTCTAAGTGCTGACATTGTTTCTGTTCATAAGTGTTTCTCGCTGCCTCTGCCAAGCTTCTTAACAATAACACAAAAAATAAATGGATGTTTAATTGTACCCTTGAGCAAGACAGTGAAGATATAAATAAATGTAGAATCAGGCCCAGAAACAATAAAACACCATACAAATTGCCAAATGAAAGAAATGTTTAAACATCCCAAGATGTGTAATGCAGTATAAATGAAAGTGAGGCAAGGGGCATGGTAAGACATAAGACAACAGAAACCAGAAAAAGCCATTTGGGCTATTGGCTCACCTTGTCATTTAGATCTGTGTACAGAAGGCACTTGCACCAAGCTATGCCCGTATCCTTCTAATCCCTTTGGTCACCATTGATAGCAAGGCTTTCAAACTGCATGCCCTTACAGTCTGCAATTTACTTCCTAAACCCTCCACTTTGCTACCTCTGTTTACTCCTTCAAAAGCTTCCTCAAAACTTATACCTTTGATCATGCCTTTGTTCACGCCTTTGTTCACCTCCTCTAACTACTACCTCCTTCCTGCTCAGTAATCACTACTCACTCAAAAAGCACCTTAGGGACCTTTTTTCACATGAAAGGCACTATAAAAAAGGCCCTGTTAAATTAAGAAACTCTCTCAAATATACTTCAGTCCAATTTTCATTCACTGTGCTAGGTGGCAGTCTATTCCTTCAGTTGTTAGAAGTGTTTTGTTAACTTATTAATAGAACAAAATACAAAATCTGATTTTCCTTCGACAGCATTTTATGCTGGTAAATTCAGCCTTGAATCCATTGTACTAATGTACACTGGCTTAGTTTCCATTCCTTACATATCATATATATGCGATTTGTATTTATAATTATCATAGAATGTTTTCCAGGCTTTTTTGGTGAAACATAACTTTCAATTTTTAGTATTCTCTAATAATTATTGATATGCAAACAAAGCTTTTCCTTTTTCAATATGAATTTCAAATTGCGACCTTTACTACGGTGTTGTTTTGGCACAGATGCTGTAATCCTCAAAAATCTCAGCAAATGCTTAAAAGTTCCAGTTCATGAAGAGCAAACAAATGTAGGTGCAGCAACACCTGGGGCATTTTGTCCACACCTGCCACTCCCCCAGGGACTCAAAATTTTACACTTCTGCATGTACTTGAATATATCAGAGCAGACCCCTCCCTCTTCACCATCTCTGGTGTTCTACTATTTGATGCAGGAAATATCTGAAACAGGGACTGCTCTTCCTATAGAAGTAAAGGTTACCACAGTATGAAGCTTTCGTGCTACTGGATCCTTTCAGCTGTTCCAGGGGACATCTGCCACAGCAGACAGTCTGCAATGCACACATGTAACAAGCAAGTGTCATGCACCACATTTGCAAAAGGGCAGCCATGAGGCCACACCATGGCCCGCCTAACCACATTTTGTCAAATTCACAGAATTGTAGTTTTAATGTCACATGAGTTAAACCATGCACCTACGCTTCAAGCCCATTTTCAGATCTTAAATGCATGCTGAAGACAAAAATTACAGTACTTTATGAATTGACGCAACAATGTCTTTCAAACAGGCTCTTGGGCTGGACTTTGACTTTTTAACAGCTTTGATCTCTGATGTGCCTTTCTTTTCTTAGATTTATGGAAGATCTGCAAACAGAGGTGCAAGAGATTGAATTTAGAGAGTTCTCTCGAGGCATGAAAACCATGAGAAGGGAGGAGTTTGCAGCATGGCTGCTCCACTTCACCGAAGAGCAAAACCGTGGTATTTACTGGGAAAACGTGAGGAGGAGAATCCCTCCAGGAGAGGTTAGCATTTACCTCATATCAAGATAGTCACTCGAGCTGGATACTTCTCTAAATGGCAATGTTTATATCACACCACTTTTATTAGTCTGAATTAATATTTCAGCTGATTTCACCCCATATCTCACTGGAATGCTATTATATGCAGTGAATCACAATGGATAAAAGATGCATATAAATAACCTATATAATAGGAGCTTGTAACATTACCACCTAAGACAAGAGAAATTTGCATTTATACAATGGGAGTTTCATAATCCCGCCGGATGTATAGTTATCAATTATTTTTCTTCTTCGTACAATGTCTCACAAAATCAAATTTTGGGCTATTATTAGGATGTCACAGAGGGAAATATTCCTTCATGTTCCATAACTTACTTATGAAAGGACTAGTACTGTATTTGTAACCTAATTGCTGCTAGAAGAATTTTCAAAATGGCAGGCAGTCACATTTAGAGAGTTAAGACGACATTCATCTTGACATCAGTATTAGAGTACGCTCTTTGTAATGTTCACTGTTAAAGCAAAACTCAGCAAACCATTTTTTTTCGCCACTTACCTTCCTCTCCTGAAGGCATTGGCTTCTTGCTGAGGTATGGATCCAAGGCCGCAATAACATTATCTAAACAGTTATTATCCATGTGTGAACCTAGACAGTGAATCTGGGCAGGCTAAACAATCACAGAGGGCATTACTGCCAATCCCAATCTTCCCCTCACCCAACATTTACACGTGCACATCCAGCAAGGGTCATTTAGGAGCATTGGCAGATTTTTATTCCTCATGCCCTAATCCAGTGCCATTTGGGCCAATTGGAGCTCCTAAACGCCTCTGTGGCTGAGTTTAACTAACTCAGCACAGACCTGGGATTAAACCTGGGACTTTCTCTGATTTGTATGGCTAAGTAACTTACTGGATAAACTTGCTAAGCCATCACAGTAGCTACAAACTTAAATTTTAACCATAATTATTCCGTTTTTGTTTGATGTTTCCCCTTCCCTTCGAATATATCTCTGAATGTATTCTTCTAAATTCAGTTTTTATTACTTTATAACAGAATTCAGAAAAGCTGTTGTTAATCATTTTATTACAAATAGATCTGTGTGTTGTATTATCAGATCTAATGATGGTGCTCAGACAAGTGTTGTCTTCTCTCTAAATTTCTCAGTATCTCACACTGACTGATACTGAATCAAATGTGATCTCTTCTGGAGTCCTTGTTAATAACTTGCTGTGTTGAGAAGCAGTCCTGCACTGGTGTCATGAACTCACCTCACCCTTTTAAATGATCCCTCCCACTATACTGTATTTTAGGGTAATAAAAATCCCCATAATTATCAGCTTCATTTCCTCTATATCTTTTTAAGTTGATCAAATAACTCCAAACTTATTTTTATTTAATCAAATAACTTCATATCAATTTCTTTCTCTTGCCCTATTAACTTGTTGCAATTCCCAATTACTAGTTTCCTTCTCTTGGTGATATGGATTTTCACCTAGATCAACCCAGACTTCCCATCATGTCAAAGCTAAATCAACTCTTCTGTTAACTTCAGCACATTCCCTGACTACCAAATGTATTTCCTTCATCCCATATATGAATTTCAAACCCATCTATGTGGAATTCATGTCCATTATGCAGTTTTAACCAATCTGGAGATTGTCCATTGCAATATCTGTGGAGGATTATGTTTTGTGACAGAGTATTGGTATGTAGTTAGGACAGAGAAGGTAGGCTAGTTAATTACACCGTACCATATTAAGTAACCCTTATTTCATATGTTAGTATAAAGAAAATTTAATTTGGAAGTATTGTAATAATTTGGGTTGACCTGAGGTCGTGAAAGGTGTTGCATAAATGTAAGTTGTTTCTTTCTATAATTCCTATCAACTACTAATTTGTTGTTTACCTCCACTGACCTGGCTGTTACAAAACAATCCCCCATAGATATTGCAGTGGACAATCTCCAGATAGGTGTTAGATGGGGTGGGACTGTTTAATTATAGTAACTTCTGTATTCCTGGCTTGTGTAACATTCTAATTGACGCCTGCTGATTGACCTTCTGTTCCAGACACATTTGCCTCCATTTCATATCAATTTATTTTTTCGACATATAGGGGCCAAAGATCCACGCCTATTCTGGTGTACTCCTGCTTTAGCTTCAGCAGACGTCTGCCAGAACAGTTGTAAACGGGGCCAACACCCGGGTACACCATGTTCCCGCCTTGAGCTCCAATTTCTGGATTATAATGTGGGGCTGGAGTTTCTGCCCGCCCACACATGGCCAGCAACATAAGAGCGGTAGGGGCCGGGGTGGGAACATCCTACGTTTGGGAGTTCCTATGACATAGGACCTCAAAGAGACCAAGCATATCCTTGGCAGCAGTATGCCTGGTACGAGCTCCAATCCAGCCACTTGTGTCATAATATTCGGCTTTCTTGGCAGGCAGATGCCCCAGATTTGTCCCCCATGGCGCAAAGGACCGCCATTGAGATGTAAGTAAGGGAACATCCCTCTGACCCTAGAAAGTCTGCCAGAGTCAGTGATGGAGGCTCCCAGCTGGTATGTCCCCACACTTACTCCAGAATGCACTGCGGATTTCTAGTCCCATAGTCTAAGAATCTCAATCAATTTCTCTCTCCCTCTCTTTTTCCCTCCCTCTTTCTCCTCTCTTCTCTGCTCTCTCTCTCTCCCCCATACATTTCACATGGAATCTGTCCTTAAATACTAACTGGTGTTCCATTATGTTCCAGAGCATTTCGTTTGAAGAATTCAGGGCTTTTTGCCAGTTTATGAATCATCTTGAGGATTTTGCTTTCACCATGTCTATGTTCACTACAGCCAGTCGTCCTGTTGGAATAGGTATGTATGTGCAACATTTCATATTATTCTGAAATCGGAAAGGCATTTTGGGGGAAAAATTCAGTTGATTTGCGCCTCCCAACAAGGCGCAAAGCAAGTAGCGCCTGGGCGCGGCGCCGCTAACGCCTCCCGCGAAATTTAGCGGGAGATTAGCGGCGGCAAGTCAAGGTCCTGTCTGTTCTCTCAGGTGGATGTAAAAGATCCCATGGCAGTATTTCGAAGAAGAGCAGGGGAGTTATCCCCGGTGTCCTGGCCAATATGTATGCCTCAGTCAACATAACAAAAACAGATTATCTGGTCATTATCACATTGCTGTTTGTGGGAGCTTGCTGTGCGCAAATTGGCTGCCATGTTTCCTACATTACAACAGTGACTACACTTCAAAAAGTACTTCATTGGCTGTAAAGCGCTTTGGGACATCTGGTGGTTGTAAATGGCGCTATATAAGTGCAAGTCTGTCTTTTCCTTTCCCAACACTAGTGTACTCCCTATACATGTCCCAGTCTGCACCTGAAACTATGCATAATTATGCTAAATTTGGGTGGGCCCCAGCTTATAGTGGACGGGCAATTACCAAAGGTCTGACGTCACAGCAAATCATTTATTTTGCAAATGATTTAAAACAATTAAATACCAAATACATTAAATTTTGCCCTGTACATCCATTTAACATGTTTTAAGTAGACAAAAAAGTAGATACTACATAAATCTATGGCAACCTTTCAAACAATATATTACACTTGTGTGGGGAAAAGTATCTTCTATATTTGGATGTTTCCAATGATATTGGAACAACTCGGTGTAAATTTTATGCATGTTTTTCATATTAAATTTAGGGCACTTCAAGAGAGCTGTGAAAGTTGCAACAGGGCAAGAACTGTCAGATAATGTTCTTGATACTGTCTTCAAGATTTTTGATATGGATGGAGATGGATGTCTGAGCAAACAAGAGTTCCTTGGAGTGATTATGACCAGGCTCCATCGTGGCTTGAAGGTAATATTAAAGTTCTAAATAAGGTTGTTGCATTTTCCAAACCAATGGATAGAAATACAAATTGTGCAATATTATCCATAACTGTTCACATTTTACTGACCTAGCATCCACAGCCTTTTGGGGGAGATTTCCACTATCCTCTGTGTGGAAAAAGTGCTTCCTGCTTTCATTCTTAAATGGCCTAGCTCTTATTATTTTAAGATTATGGCCTCTTGTTCTGTATTCCCCCACCAGAGGAAAAAGTGTCTCCATATGCACCCTAACAAATAGCCTTAATCATTTTAAATACCTCAATTAGATCACCGTTCAACCTTCTAAACTCAAGCGAATACAAGCCAAGTTCGTGCAATCTGTCCTCATAATTTAATCCTGGTGAATATGTGCTGTACCCCTTCCAAGGTCAATATATCTTTCCCAAGGTTTGGTGCCCAAAACTGAACACCGTATTCCAGATTGGGTCTGACCAAGGCTCACTACCTCACTGCTCTGGAATCAATTATCAGGAGTAAACTTGAGGATTACCTGTACAACAATAACCTAGTAAACAGCAGACAGTATGGGGTCGATTTTCCTGGAGCCGTCAGGCGGGGTTTCAGGCATGTGGGGGGGGGGGGGGGAATCCCGAATTTGGGGGTCCCTACACCATCCCGCCCAAAACCCCGCCCCGCGCAAGTTTCAGGGGCGGCGGGTACCCGCCCCACACTGGAACCCGCCGAAACCAGGCGGGAAGGGATTAGTGCCAATTAACTGCCTGTTAACAGGCAGTTTTTAGCCTAATCCCTATTTTGAGGGGTTTCGTGTGGGATTCCTGACGGCTCCAAATCACGCCAGGTTAGAGCCGTCGGGTTGAAGGAGTTGGAGGGGTCGCGATGTCGGCGCTCAGGTGAGTGATAGGTGCATGAGTGCAAAGGTAAGTGTGTTTGGTGTGTCTAAAGTGTGTAAAGAACTTTTACTTAACAGCCTTTCGTCCTGTAGCCGTCGGGAGTCCATCACTCAGCCGGCACTTAAAGCTGAATGGCTGCGATCTGTGAAAAGTGACAGCCTTCAGCTTTGAGTGCTGCTGAGAGTTCTAACTGAGTCTGTGCAGAAGGACTCATGTTAGAACTCAGACTGTCAGTGTTTCACAGCTTGAAACAGCTGTGAAACACTGATATTTCATCTGTTAAGAGCTCTTGACAGATGAAATTGCAGTCTGTGACGTCACCTGTTGCCGGGTGGCCCTTAATTGGCCTGCTGAGCCCGCCAGCGGGCTCAACAAGGTCAATCAAGGGAAAATCACGCGGATTGGCCGGACGTCGAAGTAGGCGGGTCTAAAACCCGAAAGTTATAGTCCCGCCGCCTTCCCAACAGCTTCAGGAAAATCGACCCCTATGGCTTCAGAAGGGGTATGGTAGCACAGTGTTTATATTACTGGACTAGTAATCCAGAGGCCTGGACTGATGATCTGGAGACATGAGTTCAAATCCCACCATGGCAGCTGAGGAATATAAATTCAGTTCTGGAACAGTATCAGTAATGGTGACCATGAAACTACTGAATTGTCGTTAAAAACCCATCTGGTTCACTTAGGGAAGGAAATCTGACGTCCTTACCTAGTCTGGCCTACAGTAGGTTGACTCTGAAATGGCAAACCACTCAGTTGTACCAAACCGCTACTGCAGCAGTTCAGGAAGGTGGCTCACCACCACCTTCTCCAGGGCAATAAATGCTGGTCTTGCCAGTGAAGTCCACATCCAATGACTGGGGGGAAAAAAAGATCCTGACCAATCCTGGCTTCTTTGAGGAAGTGAAAACCCCAAAACATGGTGCACCTAGACATCTAAAAGACTACTAGTTAAACTCAAAGCTATGGGGAATCCAGGTTAAATCTTGTGAATACATAAAATTACATAGAAAGTACAGTACATTCGGCCCAATAGGTCCAAGCCAGTGTTTATGCTCCACACGAGCCTTCTCCCACTCTACATCTAACCCTATCAATATATCCTTCTTTTCCTTTCTCCCTCTGTGTTTATCTAGCTTTCCCTTAAATGCTAGTTACCTCAACTACTCCTTGTGGTAGCAATTTCCACATTCTAACTATTCTCTCGGTAAAGAAGTTTCTCCTGAATTCTTTATTGGATTTATTAGTGACTATCTTATATTTATGGCCCCTCGTTTTGATCTCCCCCACATGTGAAAACATTGGGGGAGAAATTGAGTGTAGCCCCGTTTGGGGCGCCAGCCTCGCCAGGGCGCTAAAAGTAGGGCCCCAGAAGCATTCGCGGCCGCCCGCTGGAAATTGAGTGGTAGCGCCCCAAAGGGAAGCGCGGCGCTACTGGAGGCGCCCCGCATCCCTCTTGGGGCGCTGCGACTGAATATCGTGACGCAACGTGCCGCAGCGCCACACGCTGTGGCACGTCGCGCTGCAGTATTGCAGGCCTTCCTCCCCTTCTTAAAGGGGAGGGGTCTTGTGCAGCGCGATCTGGGGCCCAGCTGGGCCCCCGAGGATCGGGAGTGCAGGCAAAAGAGCCCGGCACCCAAGAGAAGTGCCGGGCTCTTGGAATGCAGCCAGTACTCCACGGCGGGGGGGTGTTCAGGAGGCCGTGGACCGGAGCGCAGGCAGGTGCTGGCAGGCGGCCAACAACAAAAATGGCCGCCCCGCACCTCCTTTAATTTGCGCCTCCCCGGCCGCAGGTAGGCCCCCCTGAACCGGTCGGACATAGCGTCCGGCGGTAAATCAGGGGGCGCTGCCAAATATCGCAGCCGGGGCGCTGCACACACCGATGACGTCATCGGTAACGGTTAGCGCCACTACTAACGTCCCGCGGAATTTAGCGGGAGGCGTGGACAGTGCCGCACCCGGGCGCCAGTTGGCTTGCGACCCACTTAGCGCCCTCTTAAGGCCCTTTAGCCTTAAGAAATATATCTAACTCCTTCTTGAATATATTTAATGAATTGGCCTCAACTGCCTTCTGTGGTAGAGAATTCCACAGGTTCACCACTCTCTGGGTGAAGAAATTCCTCCTCATCTCTGTCCTAAATGGCTTACCCCTTATCCTTAGACTGTGGCCCCTGGTTCTGGACTCCCGGCCATCGGGAACATCCTTCCTGCATCTAGTCTGTCTAGTCCTGTTAGAATTTTATAAGTTTCAATGAGATCCCCTCTCATTCTTCTAAACTCCAGCGAGTATAAGCCCAATCGACCCAATCTCTCCACATACGTCATTCCTGCCATCTCAGGTATCAGTCTGGTGAATCTTCGCTGCACTCCCTCCATGGCAAGAACATCCTTCCTCAGATAAGGCGACCAAAACTGCACACAATACTCAAGATGTGGTCTCACCAAGGTCCTGTACAACTGCAGCAAGACATCCTTGTTCCTGTACTCAAACCCTCTCGCTACGAATGCCAACATACCATTTGCCTTCTTAACCGCCTGCAGCACTTGCATGCCTACCTTCAGCGACTGGTGCACAAGGACACCCAGGTCTCGTTGTACTTCCCCTTCTCCCAATCTATTGTCATTCAGATAATCTGCCCTCCTGTTTTTGACACCAAAGTGGATAACCTCGCATTTATCCACGTTATATTGCATCTGCCATGCTTCAGCCCAATCACCCAACCTGTCCAAATCATACTGGAGTTTCTCGGCATCCTCCTCACAGCACACACGCCCACCCAGCTTTGTGTCGTCTGCAAACTTGGAGATATTACATCTAGTTCCCTCGTCTAGATCATTAATATATATTGTGAATAGCTGGGATCCTAGGACCGATCCCTGCGGTACCCCACTAGTCACTGCCTGCCACTCGGAAGAAGACCCGTTTATTCCAACTCTTTGCTTTCTGTCTGCCAACCAGTTCTCTATCCAAGTCAATACCTTGCCCCCAATCCCATGTGCCTTAACTTTACACGCTAATCTCTTATGCGGGACCTTATCGAAAGCCTTCTGAAAGTCCAAATACACCACATCCACTGGTTCTCCCTTATCTATTTTACCAGTTACATCCTCAAAAAAATTCCAGTAGATTAGTCAAGCACGATTTACTTTTTGTAAATCCATGTTGACTTTGTCCGATTCTGTCACATGATGTTGGGAGTACATCGCTAAGGACGTCATTGCCAGCAATGTCGCCCCCACCACCTGGCTCTAGTGCCCAAAGAAGCTTTATGACCTAAGACCACTGGTGAAGGTCAGTGAATGCCTCTTCAAAAGCCATCTCCTACCAACTACACCACTAGCCTCACACACTGCTCAATGCACAACCCCCAATCACTTGCCTACCAACAATCTGCACCAATGACAAGGCACGTCTCCCATTCTTAGCCTCACCTCACCCCCTTGGAGGAGACGATGCAGGCCATTCTTGGCAGGGGCATGGTTGAGTCCTTGGCCAGCGGCGAGGCTGAAAGGATACAAGATGCGGGTACGTTATCCTCCTCCTGGCATGCACCTCTTGCTTTCCCACCCGCCCGTCAGCACAACTCCACCCTTGTGCCTTCCTCATTTCACACACCTAAGAAATGCTCAGCCAGTGGATTAACAAGAAGAGGCAGCCTGCCCAGCCAGTGGGACCGCAGGCAGATGATGCCATCCCGGATATCCTGGCCACAAAGGGGCTGTCTGATTCCTCCTCTTCGCTTCCTCCTCTTCTGCGTCTTCCTCTTCCCTCTGCAAGCGGATGCTGTAAATGTGAAATGACAGCATAAAATTCTGGAAATACTCAGTTGGTCAGCAGCATGTCGACCTGAGACATGAACTCTGTTTTTCTCTCCACGGATGTTGTGTGACCTGCTGTGTATTCGCAGCATGTTCTGTCTTCTCAAAGGCCTTCATTTACCATCCGAGCCCTTGCAAGCATCCAGCAGCACTCCCTACACACTTAAAAAAAAACTTTTCACATCTATTGCAGCAAGCCACCATTTCAATAAAATAAAAAATGGTCCAAACCCTTAAATTCAAACTTACCTGAATGATGTGTGTGTCCCTTTAAGAGCTGCAGGCATCACCACCGTCAGCCTGCTTGCCTGGCGTGCTTAGGACCCAGCGCTGGGATCGAAGTTCGCGTTGGTGACGTTAAGCCAGTGTTGCACCCCGATTGACGTTACCACACCGCCATTTTTTCTTTCAGGGCGCTGCCAGTTATTGGCAGCACAAAGGGGGAAAGGAATATGGCAGCCGAACATCGATGTAGGCGGGACTAAAACCCGAAAGTTTAAAGTCCCGCCTCCTTCCCGACAGCTTTAGGAAAATCGACCCCTAGGAGTTAGGAGAAGAAAAAGGTGGCAAATTTATATAGTTAAAAAATATAGGATGTATGTGAAAAGGTGGAAGGCAAATGATATTTGATAGTTTTACATCCATTGGATAGTATTTATATCACCAGTTTTATAAAAATCTTGAATAGTAATCTAAAACTGTCCAAAATGGTTTAAACTGGAACAGAATGGCCCAGGTAGATTATGACAGAAAACCACAGTTGTGTCTGTGTACAGTAACTGAGACTCATTACTTTGGTTTCAACAGGCACCAACACAACATGGTTTCAAGGGATATTTTAAATGTGTGAAGAAAGAGACTATTGTTGGAGTTCATGAAGCCTGGAAGCAGTCTGGAAGAAGCCCCTGTTAATGCTACTTGAGCATAAGGCGTTTCTACATAAAATAATCCAATACCATACATGACAGCTTGCTTGTTGAGGAAACTTGTCACAGTGGATTTAAAAAAAGCTACAGAATATCAAGGGTTACTGGAAAGTGTCCAGAGTTTAATAAAATGTCATAAATATATCTTGTTTACATACATAAGCTGTGTGTTTACTAAAAAATAAAGCAACATTGTCTTCATGAAAATGTATTTTGCAAGTCTTTTCTCATTTGTTTACAAGCGTAGAATGTAATGATGTAGAACACTTCGAAACATATCGTTGTGTCACTTATATGTGAAATCTTTGTGATGAAGATAGTACATGGTCTTTCTGGCTCTTTTTGTTCTTCAAATAAAAAAAAGTTTTATCCAGCAATTTTTCATGAAGGCAATGCACTTTAACTAAAATTAGACCAGTTGTTTTTATGTGATTTTTTTTTTTTAGTTATTCATATATAGTGGGGAATGGTAATTGTATCAGTTTATTCAGAAATGCTCATAAGAAACAGAAAATATTTCATCTGTGCTACTTCAAGGCAAGGCACGAAGTATTCAGGAACTTCATTGAATGTTTCTTCAATTTGTTGTACAAATATACTTTAAGAATCTCAGACAAAAAATTACTTTCAAAAATTAATGAATTTATTTTCTAAAAATCAATGAGTCTAAAATGTAAAATTATAAAGTAATTTGCGCACAAGGTGCATCTATTGTGGGGATCATGAGGCAATTATTCTTCAACCCTATTTACTTTTCAGATGTTGGATAAAAGCGCGCTTTGATTTTGTTATTTCATATTTGAATAAGGAATACAATGATTTCATCAAAATCTAGAACTGCATCTGGAATCTCTTAAATCTGCACTGTTTCTTTTGCACTAATAAAGTTTAGCTTGTAAAATCTGTTTTAATTTATTATGTGTCAGAGCATGCATGACCAGTACAAGCCTTTTCTTAGCACACCAAGGGAGCAACAAACATTCCTTTTATCCAATTGTTGATAAAATATTTGCTGTAATCATGATGGTATGCAACTACATGATATGTAATTGCCAAATTTAAGTCACTGAATCATCTAAATATTAGCTGATGCAAGTCTCTAAATGAGAACATTAAGCTTGTTTGGGTCTGTGTTTACTTCACAGTTGGTTATCCTGATCCTGTACAGATGGAGTGTAATTCATGCTAGCTATACTGCACCTGTTTACAAAAATACTAGCCAGCACTCATTGTAAACAGCCATGGTCCTTGGCTAGCTACATGCAGATGGAATTCTGTTCATATTTAGAGTGCTTTTTCTGCTTTTCTAGGAACAGATCCATTGTAGCATTGCATAACGATTGGTTCTGAAAAGCAGTGACCTCCGTCTAAACTAGTTCCACAATCCAGTAGGTTTTCTATTAAATTGCAGAGAAATAAATCAATATATGAGTGAGTTGAAACCCACAGTCGGGCAATGCTTTGCTGTATTAGTTGCAGATAGTAACAGCAATGATTCAAGAATGAAAGTGCTAAATAAGAACTTGGTTCATCAACACTTCAGCTTGGCATTCCAATCAATAAAAGTTCAAACTAGTTCAGTCAGTCAACTGCTTCTAATTGGAATTATCAGGAGTGTAGGCCTTATTCTGGAACAACCTGCAAGAAAAGAAACATGATTGTATCCTTTAAACAATATGTGCCTGTAACTAATGGACAGTTTATTGAAAGCAAGGCTCCATGGGGGAAAAATTCAGTTGTTTGCGCCTCCCATTAGCGCCTTAAGAGGGTGCCAAGTGGGGCGCAAAGCAACTAGCGCCCGGGCGCAGCAATGTTTGCGCCGCTCGCGAAATTAACTAGACATTTTGCGGCGGCGCTAAATACTACCACCACGATCTCCTGCGCCGGCAGATCGTGACGTCAGTCGAGTGCGCAATGCCCCGGTAGTGCCCCGGACCGGATATTGAGTGACGCCCCCTGCCTTACCGCTAGCAACGACAGGTTGAGGGGAGCGTTATGCTGTCAGAAAGGGACTAGGGGAGCACTATTTAAAGGCGACCACTTCCTGCCTTTTTTTGTCGGTGACATTTTTGCACCACGCATTCTGAGAGACTTCTGGAGAGATTCAACGCTGTGTGAAGGAGTTTTGGGTACTGAGCAGCACTTTGCAGGTTGATTTTGATTTGCCCTTCCTTGTATCGATTTAGAAGAGACTATGGGGTCTGCACTCTGAGCTCTTTCCCTGGTGCTCTCCATTGTTCTTTCCAGCAGATTTGATGTACAGGTCTCTCCAGGCTGAGATTCAGTCCAAGATTCAAGGCTGCGATGAGCAGGATGTGGAGGGAGAGCAAGATCAACCCTCCCCTTTAAGATAAAAACAGAAAATGCAGGAGAAACTCAGCAGGTCAAGCAGCATCTGTGAAGAGAGAAACAGAGTTAACGTTTCAGGCCGATGACCATTCGTCAGAACTCCCCTTTAAGAATTGGACGGTGCCAGTGTGTCTGTGTTCCATTGCTGACTGACATCACATGAGCTTCGCCAGCGCTGTGAGGTAGCGCCTCGCTCCTCGGCCTTAGCGCCTTAAGAGAGGTGTGTAGCGCCTGATTTAGCGCTCCAATCACCTCCAGGGGCGATAAAAGCCAAGTTTGCTGTCGGAGGCGATAATTAGCGCCAGGCGCTAAACTTTGCGCACCGCCAATAATGGCGCTCCAAATGGGGAGATACCGAATTTTTCCCCCATGAATTGGATTAGTAACTAATTTAGTACCTGGCTTTTTTTTGTAATCATCTATATCTACAAATATGTGAAATGATTCTAAATTTGACACAATTTAATCTAGTCAGAAGGGATGAAATGATTTAAATTAGGTTGCATTGGTTGTCATGAAATAAAGACAAGTTGTGTACAAATTGGATATTTGATTCAATTTTATTGCTAGATTTTATAGATATCTTCGAAAAACCAATCTGTGTAGATGCTTGCAAAAGAAATTATGAAAATAATTTTCATGATGAATGTTTTCTGAAAAGCAATAACCTCAGTCTAAGGTTGCAACACCCTCCTGATTGGCAAGTGCTCAAAATGTAACCTTATTTAATTTTGTATTCATAACATTTTGTTCTCAAAATAGTGCTAAGTCATGGTATTTTCAATTTAATCTGTTGCTTCTTCAAAACAGTGAAAGCTAACATAAAACTATTACAGTGTAATAATGTTTGAGGAATATTAATGTACAAGAGGCAAAAGAACTGCCAACAGCACATCTTAGGATTTGTGCCAAAATTCCACACCGGTTCACTCTTTAACCATATTCGAAGTGTGCATTTTACAAATACATTTTGCCTTCAGACAACCTGTATATCCTCTAATGTCACTTTTTCCTGAAGTACATTACCATTTTAATATGTTAATAGCCTTGTCTATTAGTTCTGTTTATTGTCACTTTTTACATGCAAATTTAGATGTGTGATGTACACTTTTTGCTATTTGACAGACTTTCCAAAAAGACCATGTAACTAGAATGTCTGCAAAAATTGCTGTCACTGTGGGAAGTGAGTGGCTTACACAGAACCAGATTGGAGGGACTTGAACAAGAAGTGGTAGGAGAAATAAGCATACAGTTGGGTGACAAAAATATGTCCAGGAACTTTGGAGAAAGGGTTGGTTAAAGATAGGATGATAGTTTGGTAGGTTAGAGGATTTTAGGATGGTCTTTTCAAAAGGGGGGGAGGGGGGGTGATCATTTTAAAAGCAGCGCAAGTATTTCCCGAAGAATGAGAAGGATTAGCATGGATCCTAAGAAGAAGTTGTTGCATGTTCAGGAGCTTGGTTGAAAGTGAATCAAGCAATCGTGGTGGAGAAAGTGAATCTGATGAGAGCTCAGGTGGAGCTCTACAGTTTGAGAGAAGTTAGGAAGCGAGCAGAGGCTGGCAGATGGCCTCAACTTAGAAACAAAGATATCCTTTAACTCCTCACATCTACAATCAGACCATGCAGGGGAAGAACTTTTGAAGAGGTAGTTAATGGTGTAAGGAGAATTTTTAGGTTATCCTTGCCCTCAAGATGTCCCTATAGTAATAGGAAGATTTGGCTGCAGAGAGAGAGAAATGGTGCAGCTTGAAGTGGTCAGATCTGGCAATGCACAATCAGGTGAGTTTTATACCATGTGCACTCTTGTCTCCAGCTCGCATACCTGAAACCACAAAGGTGGCTGTTGTAGGAAGGGAATCTGTTGGGGACAAGGATATTTGAGGATCAAGGCAAGGAAGTTCTTGAGCAATGCAAGTGCAATTGATAGGTTAGAGGAATGCGAGTTGGGAATTGGGGAGGGGCTTGATGACTTTTTTTCGTGGGTAGAAATAAGAGTTAGCGAGGTTAAAGGCTGCCAGGGAGTGTGAATGAAAACAGATATGAAGAAATTACTAAAGATAGCTCAGTCAGAGATTGTGACCTTGTAGCTGACAAGATGTGATAACAAGGCCAAGGGTGTACTGTGTGTCGGTGGGAGAGGAATCTCCCTTGACTATATGGTGTTGGCCATTACATGTCTGACTGGGCAAGTGGCTGTCTTTATTCCATGTTCACGTTGAGTGGAAACTAGCAGATTATCTATCCAACACTGTAGGTCCATCAATAGTGACTAGATCACCTGAAATAAGTGATTCTGGTGCTGAGATTCCAAATGTTTCTCTCATCTGAAGAAAGAGAAGAGAGATAAACCTGTAAAGGGCCTTAATAGACGGGCCTAAAAGTCCGCAATCCTGCTATACCATTCTAACTGCAGTGGAGCAAAAACTGCAATCTGCTGATGACTTACGCTTCTGACCCTACTGGAGGATCCAGAGCATGACCAAGTTATCTAAATAATATCAGCGAGCACCTGCACCATATGAGCATATACAGGTCCACAATCCCTTATCCGCAATTCCGAAATTCGAAAAGCTCTGAAAACCGAAAGTTTTTTCGTGGAGCGTCACTCGTGTGCACGACATGACCCGAGTGGCGCCAAACATAACCCGACGCGGCCGATGCTTGACCCACGCAGGTGTGAGGCGTCAGTTGTGTCTCAGCGCTGCTACCAGTCACACATGCATCTGCTGCTCTCTGATATTTTTTGATATTTTGTGATTTTGAGTTTAATTTCACTGTGAAAATGTCAAAAAGAGCTGCAGGTACCCCTACCGTTCTGAAATCCGAAAAAATCCGAATTCCGAAACACATCTGGCCCCAAGGGTTTCGGATAAAGGATTAATAACCTGTATTGGGCAACTGTTCGAGCGGAGGAAGGGAAAAAGGCACAGCGCACCATCCCCATATGAGGATTCCACCAGCAGGCCTGCCTTACAAGGTAAAGTACTGTAGCTAATTGGTCCCCTCCATGAGAACTGATTTTAAAAAATAATTCAAAGCAATTCTGGAGTCACCCAGGCCATGACCAAGACTGGACCCCTCTGTGGGGCCCCACTTTTGCTAACCCATGGACCTAGACACCGATATCTTGCCAACGTCCAGCTTTCTCAGTGCAAAGGAGGCAGGTGCTCCAGTGGCTGACAACATTCTGCCAGCTATTAATGGGGTGAAGATAACTTTCATCCCCCGTAGGAAATCCCAGACTTACATCTTCAAGATGGAGAGCTGCCGTTTCTGGATCCCACCAGTCCACTTTCACGGCTTTTTCACCAGGATTCTGCCCCAAGCCCCGAGAAAATTTGGTGCCATTTTGTTTACAACATATGTTGACTCAGACAGTTCCTTTAATAAATACAGTGGTACACCATCAGTACCTAATTGGACAGCTAGCTATCAAAGAGTACAAATACCCGGAAGTTCTCCATTATCGCCTAGTGGAGCAAAAATATAATCATACAAGCTAAAACAAGGATAATTCTCTTATTACAGGAATCTAAACATGACATCTAAAAGAAGGAACTGGATGATCATTCCTGAGGGCCTGATAAGCCAGGTAATACAGAAGTAAATAACCTGTAGTGAAATGACGTTATTGTTAATGATCCTCTGTGTCCCTTTCAGCTCATTATATCTCTGGTAAGCTGAGTTAAATAGGATTTAAATCAATATAGTCCCTCTGTTGATCAAAAAATGGCATAATTAATGCTAACTGAATCAGTATAAGTACAGGAAACTCTCGTTTAAACGGCACCTAAATATCCGGAATTCTCTAACCGGCAAAATTCATACTCCGAAAACACCTCAATAACCGGAAATGTTGCCGAGTCCGAGTCTCCCGCGGTGGCTGAGTTAGTCAGTGTGGGTAGTTCTCCAAACTGCCACTACTCGGCTTCGTGGCACTGTCAGAAGTCCGAACACCTCAATAACAGGAGTCTGACTCTTTGTTAAAAATAGCCCCGGTAGATAACCCTCTCAGTCATCCGGTATTTTTAATCAACCGGCACCATCCCGGTCCCGTTGGTGCCGGATACCAGAGAGTTTCCTGTAGAATGAGAGTTCCAGATGGACAATTAAGTGTCTTATACATCCCATTCCACTTTCCCTGCATGCTCTTGAGGAAAACCTGTGTTCGAATCTCCAGGTAATATAAAATATTGGAATTGTGACGTACCCCTTTCTGTTTATGCTTCCAATTTCAGACTCGCCACTGTTTGCTACCTGTAAATAAAGTCACCCATTGAAACTAAGATGCCGGTCCTTCCTGAGAATCTAAATGATTTTTCTCTTGTTTACCACTCATTTAGTAATGGGGCAGGGACCTGTACTGCTGGATCCTCACCTCGTTCTCATAGATATATTTTCTATGTCACTTTTACAGGCAGGTTTATGTAAATGAGCAGTAATGACATGGAGAGGTCATACATCCCATTTTCTGTCATTGCCGCCTCATCAATACTAGACCTAAGTAGCGTTTGTATAAAACAAGCATCCAGCATTCCATGAGGCTGCAAAATGTAGAAGTCAATTTTAGTGCAGACAATATGCACTTTAAAAAAGAGGAGTAAGCAAGATGTTTCTTCCAATACTGCAGGAATTTCTGAACAAGATTGCAGGCAGCTTGATGTTTCCATTTAGGGATGCTGCCTGGCCCTTTAAGCTGCAGACTTTGAAAGCTGCAATAGCAGCCATTCTGACCCCCCACCCCCTCCCGCAACATTAACAAGCTCCCAAAGGCAGGTGGCAATATCGGCAAAAATATGTAAGTTGAGCTGACCACGAAAAATTACACTGGTCAATGTGAAGTCAGCTGGGCAGGCATAAATCTTGTCCCACCATGCTTCCACTGACAAGCGCCCTGACAAGAAAAATCCTGGATGGGGGTTAGTGGCTATGTGCCCAGAGGACTCTCTCAAATTCTTTCCAAATGATTTACATTGATATACTGCCTTATATTGTCCACAGCACTTCACTTCCAATGAATTACATTTAAAGTGTACTCAACTGCTGTTAAGTGGGCAAATGTGGCAGACCCTTTGCACGCAGCAAGGATTGTTGGTCAGGAAAATTCCCTGCTCTTTGAATAGGAGCATGGGATCATTTACATCCAGCTGATGGGATCTGTGACAATGCAGCAGTCCTCGGTACTGCAATGAAGTTTCAGATTATAAGGCACTGGGTAAAGTTCATTTATAGCAAGCAAGCTTGCAGAGAACCAGATAAATTTACAGCAGAGAAGAAGGCTATTCACCCCATCGTGTCTGCCAACTATTTGATAGTGCAATTCAAAACTATACCCATTGCTCTGCTCTCTTCTCCACAGTCCTGTATATTCCTCTGCTTCAAGTATTTATCCAACTAGCCATTAAAAGATACAATGGTCTCTGCTCAACCACTCCTTGCAACAAAACATCCCATGCATCAACAGCCCTCTGTAAAGGAATGTCTCCTAATCTCTCTCCTTACTTTTAAATTGATGACACCTCATCACTGACTCCCCAACAAGATTCACTCTTATAACCCTGATTATTTCATTTAAAACTCTATTAAATCTCCTCCAAGCTTTTTCTGAGCCAGAAAAAATAGTCCCAGTATCTCAAGTTTCTCCTCATAATTATAGTTTCCCATCCCTGGCACCATCCTGGTGAATTGATGCTATTTTATTACTTTAACCTGCTCTTTATTACAGGCCACCTCAAAACTGCACACAGTACTCTAACTATGCCCTAACCAATGCTTTGTATAAATTTATCATTATTTCTTTACTTTTATACTCTGTGTTCTGACTTATAACACCCAAAATGTTGTTGGCCTTTTTTATGGCTTTAGCTACAGGTACTCACACTTCCAGGGAATTATGCATTTGAACCCCCCCCCCCCAAGATCTTTCTGTTCATCCACATCCTTCAGCATCATTCCATTAAATGTATACTCCCATTCTTCGATTTTTCTTTCCAAAATGTATTACTTCATACTTATTCACATTAAATTCCACCTGCTACTGCTACCTGTCTGCCCATTCCACTAACCTATGTCTTCCTGAAGGCTATTGCAGCACTTCTCACATTTTGGCAAACTGCCTACTGTTGTGTCATTAGGAAATATCAAGATTGTACTCCCTGTGCCGAAATCCAAATCATTTACATATATCGAGAACAAAAGTAGACCCATCATTGACCCCCTGTGGTACACTACTTCCAACCCTTCTCCCATCTGACTAATATCCATGTACCCTAACTGTTGAGTCTGTGTGTCCCAGTTATGTTTAGGATCAATCACTGGACACAGACAACAAGAATAACTTTTAACAGGTCTTTACTATTCGGAGGTCAGGGCTGAACTGCCCAGCAAATCCTTACACAACACTTATATACCGGTGTGGTCACCACCGGTATTACAGTATACAGCAGCCAAGAGAAAGTAGTACATCTCTTAAAGTAGTTCTCTTAAGGTGGAACAGGTTACATACACCACAATCCTCCCTTTTTAGCTTAACAGTTATATCCCCATTTAACATAACCTAATAACATATATACAACTTCATGCAAAACAGTTCAAAGATTCAGTCTCTGAGGAGGCCTCCTGATTCGAGTTGGATAATGCCTTTCAGGGGTCTCTGATTCTTGTCGTTGGGGTGACTCATCTAGTTGGTCTCTTATGGATTGGACATCATCATCAGGTACCTTCACTTCTGAGGTAGATGCTTCAGGTTCACTAACTTCTTCCACGGTTGTCTCTGCCGTAACCATGGGTTCGACCCTTGTTCTCGATTCTACCAGTTGGTCAGCATGACGCCGTATTACATTTTCACCAACATCTACCGTGTACATCAGGGGTCCTTGTCTGGCCCGAATTGTTCCAGATTGCCATTTCTCGTTTTTATAATCCCGGGCTAACACTGGTTGTCCTATTTCGAAACTCCGAGTGGTCTTGTTATTTATATGCTGGAACTGTTTGTTTTCAACTCCCCTCCGCACATTTGGTTTTAACAAGCCCAACCTGGACCGCAACCTCCTGTTATAGAACATCATGGCAGGACTTTGGTTTGTCACTGCATGGGTGGCGTTTCGATATGCCAGTAGGAATTTGTCCACCTTGTGTTGTAGTGGAATCTGATCTTCGCTCATGGCCTTTATCGCTTTTTTTGAACGTTTGTACAAATCTCTCGGCCAACCCGTTTGTAGCCGGATGATATGGGGCAGAGGTATAATGTTTCACCCCATTCTTCTTCATGAATCTCTGGAATTCTTCTGACACGAACTGCGGTCCGTTGTCTGAACATATTTGTTCTGGCAATCCATTTCTTGCAAATATCGTTCTTAACACCGCGATCGTCTTTTCCGAGGTAGTGGTAGTCATCTTAATCACTTCTGGCCATTTAGAATGTGCGTCCACCGCAATTAAAAACATGGAGTCCATGAAAGGACCAGCAAAGTCAATATGTACACGTTGCCATGGGGTTGAAGGCCATTCCCATGGATGCAGTGGTGCAATCGGAGGTGCATTTTGCACTTTTTGGCACCCTGAGCAGCTTTTCGTCAGCTCCTCTATCTGTTGGTCGATACCCGGCCACCACACATAAGCCCTAGCAAGGCTTTTCATCTTGACTCCCCCCAGATGACCTTCATGCAGTTCCTTTAGAACTCTCTCTCTTAACTTAGGAGGAATAATCACCCTTGTTCCATACATCAATGTTCCTTGACAGACGGACAGCTGTTCTCGTCTTGCTGAGAATGCCGGTAACAGTGGATCACCATGTGCTGGCCATCCCTTCACTGTCACTTCGTAGACCCGGGACAGTGTCGGGTCGTTCCTGGTTTCTCTTTCAATACTTGCATTGGTGACTGGTAAACATTCGATGATGGTCGAGTGAAATAACTCAACAGGGTCAACCGTCGGTGCCTCCTCCTCTGTAGGTAGTGGCAGGCGCGACAGCCCATCAGCATTACCATGCTGCTTTGTACCTTTGAATTCGATCTGATATTGATGTGCCCCTAGGAAAAGGGACCATCTCTGGAGTCTCTGTGCTGTCATCACCGAAACACCCTTCTTAGGGTTAAAAATGGATACCAACGGCTGGTGGTCTGTCAGAAGCGTAAACTTTTGGCCCTGCAGGTAATGATTAAACTTCTTTACTCCCCACACAAGGCTGAGAGCCTCCCTATCTATCTGAGCATAGTTGCGCTCAGCGGAGGTCAATGATCTGGATGCGAACGCAACTGGCCTCTCCTGGCCATTTGGCAACTTGTGTGAGAGTACTGCCCCAATACCATATGGAGAAGCATCACAAGCCAAACGAATAGGCAGCATTGGGTTGAAGTGAGCCAACACTTCCTCTGAGGTGATCAATGCCTTGCTTTCGCGAAAGGCCCTCTTACAGTCCTCGCTCCACTTCCATGGTACTCCCTTCTGCAAAAGAGCGTTCAGCGGGTGCAGCACCGTGGATAAATTTGGCAGAAACTTATGGTAATAGTTAATCAACCCTAGAAACGACCTCAATTGGGATACATTATCCGGAGCGGGAGCCTTCACAACAGGTTCGATCTTGTCAGGAGACTTATGAAGCCCCTCCTGGTCAATGACATGACCACAGTACGAGATCCGCTTCTGAAAGAATTCACATTTCTGGCAATTAACTCGAAGACCATATTCTTTCAATCTGGTGAGCACCAGTTCCAAGTTTGCAAGGTGTTCCTCGTCATCATCTCCTCTAATCAGAATATCGTCCAGGTAACATTGTGTACCTGGAATTCCCTGTAATACCTGCTCCATGGCCCTCTGCCAAATTGCTGGAGCCGATGCCACTCCAAAAACCAGTCTATTATACCGGTACAAGCCTCTATGCGTGTTGATCGTGAGATACTGGCGTGACTCTTCCTCAACTTCCATCTGTAAGTACGCCTGCGCCAGGTCTATCTTGGTGAAGTGTTTCCCGCCAGACAACGAAGCGAAGATATCCTCAATCCGCGGAAGCGGATACTGCACCGTGTGAAGCACCGGATTAACAGTGATCTTGAAATCTCCACAGATGCGAACCTTCCCCGGTTCCCCCGGCTTGTTGCTCGATGAACGCTTCATGACGGGGACTTTATTTCACGTCTGTCAACCAACCTTCTTTCCGTACTGCTATGTTTCCTTTTATACAATATGCCTGAATTTTTCTAACTAGTTTCTTGTGTGATGCCTTATCAAAGGCATCTGAAAATCCATACATACAACATCTACTGCACTTCCTTTAACTATCCAAATCAGTCAATCTAATATGTCAAACGTGACTGGCCTTTGACAAATCTGTGCTGGCTGCTCTTGATTAACCCATGCGTTTCTAAGTACTAACTAGTTTTATATTGAATTATGGCATCACCACACATGAAGTTCTCTGTTCTCTGTTGGTAACATTGCACAGGCAGAAAAATTACTGCAGCAACTGCTCCAAATAAGGATCCCGGCGAGCAGCTCAGGGAATTTACCTTCACAGGTTTGTATTAAAATTTTCAGGTTTCCACCTGAACTCCTAAAGAGTGTTGTTGCTACCTTTTGTGAGGAAGAAACTGTGTAGTTGTAGGTTGACGCTGTTGAGATTGTTAACACTCCTGCTCCTCCCAGCTCCACATTCAGTTAAGTGATGCATGGAGGTAGAGGGCATGGCTGAAGTACTAAATGAGTACTTTGCATCTGTCTTTACCAAAGAAGATGCTGCCAAAGTCATAGTGAAAGAGGAGGTAGTTGAGATATTGGATGGGATAAAAATTGATAAAGAGGAGGTACTAGAAAGACTGGCTGTACTTAAAGTAGATAAGTCACCAGGACTGGATGGGATGCATCCTAGGATGCTGAGAGAAGTAAAGATGGAAATCGCAGAGGTACTGGCCATAATCTTCCAATCCTCCTTGGATAAGGGGGTGGTGCCAGAGGACTGGAGAATTGCAAATGTTACACCCTTGTTCAAGAAAGGGTAAGGATAAACCCAGCAACTATAGACCAGTCAGCTTAACCTCGATGGTGGGGGAGCTTTTAGAAACGATAAGCCGGGACAAAATTAACAGTCACTTGGACAAGTGTGGATTAATTAAGGGAAGCCAGCATGGATTTGTTAAAGACAAATCGTGTTTAACTAACTTGATCCGAGTTTTTTGATGAGGTAACAGAGAGGGTTGATGAGGGCAATGCGGTTGATGTGGTGTACATGGAATTCCAAAAGGCGTTTGATAAAGTGCCACATAATAGGCTTGCCAGCAAAGTTGAAGTCAATGGAATAAAAGGGACAGTGGCAGCATGGATACAAAATTGGCTCAGTGACAGGAAACAGAGTAGTGGTGTGAACGGTTGTTTTTCGGACTGGAGGAAGGTATACAGTGGTGTTCCCCAGAGGTCGGGACTAGGACCACTGCTTTTCTTGATATATATTAATGATTTGGACTTAGGTGTATAGGGCACTATTTCAAAAGTTGTGGATGACACAAAACTTGGAAGTATAGTGAACAGTGAGGAGGATAGGGATAGACTTCAAGAGGACATAGACAGGCTGGTGGAATGGGCAGACACGTGGCAGATGAAGTTTAATGCAGAAAAATGCGAAGTGATAAGTTTTGGTAGAAAGAAGGCGGAGAGGCAATATAAACTTAATGGTACAATTCTAAACGGGGTGCAGGAACAGAGACTTGGGGGTATATGTGCACAAATCGTTGAAGGTGGCAGGACAGGTTGAGAAAGCGGTTGAAAAAGCGTATGGGATCCTGAGCTTTATAAATAGAGGCATAGAGTACAAAAGCAAGGAAGTTATGATGGGCCTTTATAAAACACTGGTTCGGCCACAACTGGAGTATTGTGTCCAATTCTGGACACTGCACTTTAGGAAGGATGTGAAGGCCTTAGAGAGGGTGCAGAAAAGATTTGCAAGAATGGTTTCAGGGATGAGGGACTTCAGTTACGTAGATAGACTGGAGAGGCTGGGGTTGTTCTCCTTATAGCAGAGAAGATTAAGAGGAGATTTGATAGAGGTGTTCAAAATCATGAGGGGTCTAGACAGAGTAGATAGAGAGAAACTGTTCCCATTGGTGGAAGGGCCGAGAACCAGAGGGCACAGATTTAAGGTGATTGGCAGAAGATCCAAAGGTGACAGGAGGGGGAAAAAAATTCTGCAAGGAGTGGTTATGATCTGGAATGCACTGCCTGAAAGGGTGGTGGAGGCAGATTCAATCGTGGCTTTCAAAAGGGAATTAGATAAGTACCTGAAGGAAAAAAAATTGCAGGGCTACGGGAAAGGGAGGGAGATTGCGACTAGCTGAAGTGTTCTTACATACATACATAGAAGATAGGAGCAGGAGTAGGCCATTCGGCCCTTCGAGCCTGCTCCGCCATTCAATGAGATCATGGCTGATCATCCAAATTCAGTACCCGGTCCCTGCCTTCTCCCCATATCCCTTGATCCCTTTAGCCTTAAGAAATATATCCAACTCCTTCTTGAATATACTTAATGAACTGGCCTCCACCGCCCTCTGTGGCAGAGAATTCCACAGGTTCACCACTCTCTGGGTGAAGAAATTCCTCCTCATTTCAGTCCTAAATGGCTTACCCCTTATCCTTAGACTATGACCCCTGGTTCTGGACTCTCCGGCCATCAGAAACATCCTTCCTGCATCTAGTCTGTCCAGGCCTGACAGAATTTTATAGGTTTCGATAAGATCCCCTCTCAATCTTCTAAACTCCAGTGAGTATAAGCCCAATCGACCCAATCTCTCCTCATACGTCATTCCTGCCATCCCAGGTATCAGCCTGGTGAATCTTCGCTGCACTCCTTCCGTGGCAAGAACGTCCTTCCTCAGGTAAGGCGACCAAAACTGCACACAATACTCAAGGTGCGGTCTCACCAAGGCCCTGTACAACTGTAGCAAGACATCCTTGTTCTTGTACTCGAACCCTCTTGCTACGAAGGCCAACATACCATTTGCCGTCTTAACCGCCTGCTGCACCTGCATGCTTACCTTCAGCGACTGGTGCACAAGGACACCCAGGTCTCTTTGCACTTCCCCTTCTCCCAATCTATTACCATTCAAATAATAATCTGCCTTCCTGTTTTTGCCACCAAAGTGGATAACCTCACATTTATCCACATTTTAGTGCATTTGCCATGTTTCTGCCCAATCACCCAACCTGTCCAAATCGTGCTGGAGTTTCACGACATCCTCCTCACAGCATACCCTCCCCCCCCAGCTTTGTGTCGTCTGCAAATTTGGAGATATTACATCCAATTCCCTCGTCCAGATCATTAATATATATTGTGAACAGCTGGGGTCCTAGGACCGATCCTTGCGGTACCCCACTAGTCACTGCCTGCCACTCGGAAAACGACCCGTTTATTCCAACTCTTTGCTTTTTGTCCGCCAACCAGTTCTCTATCCAAGTCAATACCTTGCCCCCAATCCCATGTGCCTTAATTTTGCACGCTAATCTCTTATGCGGGACCTTATCGAAAGCCTTCTGAAAGTCCAAATACACCACATCCACTGGTTCTCCCTTATCTATTTTACCAGTTACATCCTCAAAAAATTCCAGTAGATTAGTCAAGCATGATTTACCTTTTGTAAATCCATGTTGACTTTGTCCAATCCAGTCACTGCTTTCCAAGTGCTCTGCTATTACATCTTTTATGATGGACTCTAGCATTTTCCCCACTACCGATGTCAAGCTTACCGGTCTATAATTTCCCGCCTTTTCTCTACCACCTTTTTTGAATAGTGGGGTAACATTAGCTACCCGCCAATCCATGGGTACTGTTCCAGAGTCTATCGAGTTCTGGAAGATGACCAGCAATGCATCTACTATTTCTAGGGCCACTTCCTTAAGTACCCTGGGATGTAGATTATCAGGCCCTGGGGATTTATCGGCCTTCAGTCCCATCAATTTTCCTAACACCATTTCCCTACAAATACTGATTTCTTTCAGTTCCACCCTTTCATCAGACCCTATGTTCCCCGGTATCTCTGGGAGGTTATTTGTGTCCTCCTTTGTGAAGACAGAACCAAAATATGTATTTAGTTGGTCTGCCATTTCTTTGTTCCCCATTATAAATTCCCCCAATTCTGACTGCAAGGGACCTACGCTTGACTTCACCAATCTTTTTCTCTTCACATATCTATAAAAGGTTTTACAGTCAGTTTTTATGTTCTCTGCAAGCTTACTCTCATATTCTATTTTCCCTTTCTTAATTAATCCCTTTGTCCTCCTTTGTTGAATCCTAAACTGCTCCCAATCCTCAGGATTATTGCTTTTTCTGGCCAATTGATATGCCCTCTCCTTGGACCTTATGCTATCCCTAATTTCTCTTGTTAGCCACGATTGGGTCACCTTTTTTGTTTTATTTTTATGCCAAACTGGGATGAACAAATTCTGTAGTTTATCCATTCGGTCTTTGAATGTTTGCCATTGCCTATCCACCGTCAACCCTTTTGAGTGCCATTCCCCAATCAATCCTACCCAACTCGCTCCTCAGACCATCATAGTTTCCTTTATTTAAATTGAGGACTCTAGTCTCCGAGTCAACTACTTCATTCACCATCTTAATGAAGAATTCGATCATATTATGATCGCTCCGACCCAAGGGGCCTTTTACAACAAGATTGCTAATTAATCCTTTCTCGTTACATAATACCCAGTCTAAGATGGCCTGATCTCTGGTTGGTTCCTCGACATATTGGTCTAGGAAACCATCCCGTAAACACTCCAGAAATTCCTCCTCCACAGTATTGTTACTCATTTGGTTGGCCCAATCTATATGGAGTTTAAAGTCACCCATGATGACTGCTGTGCCCTTATTGCACGCTTCTTTAATTTCTCTTAGAATGCCATCCCCAACCTCCGCCTTACTGTTTGGAGGTCTTTAAACCACTCCCACTAACGTTTTTTTCCCCTTAGTATTTCTCAATTCTACCCATACAGATTCCACCTCATCAGAGCTAATATCCTTCATTACAATTGTGTTAATCCCTTCTTTAACCAGTAATACTACCCCACCTCCCTTTCCTTTTTGCCTATCTTTCCTGAATATCGAATACCCCTGGATGTTGAGTTCCCAGTCCTGGCCTTCCTTGAGCCACGTTTCCGTAATCCCAACCAAATCGTATTTGTTTACTTCTATTTGCGCAGCCAATTAATCCACCTTATTACAAATGCTCCTTGCATTAAGACACAAAGCCTTCAGGCTTGTTTTTTTAACGCTCTTAGACCTATTAGAATTATTATTTACTGTGGCCATGTTTGATTTAAACCGTTGATTTCTCTGACTGCCACTTTTGTTTTTCTCCTTCCTATCTTTTGCTTTTATCCTTGTTTCCCTTTCCTCTGTCTCCCTGCTCAGGTTCCAACCCCCTGCCGTTTTAGTTTAAACCCTCCCCCACAGCACTAGCAAACACTCCCCCTAGGACATTGGTTCCAGCCCTGCCCAGATGCAAACCGTCCGGTTTGAACTGGTCCCACCTCCCCCAGAACCGGTTCCAATGTCCCAGGAACTTGAATCCCTCCCCCTGGCACCATTCCTCTAGCCACGTATTCATCTGAAGTATCCTTCTATTTCTACTCTGACCAGCACGTCGCACTGGTAGCAATCCTGAGATTACTACCTTTGAGGTCCTGTTTTTTAATTTATCTCCTATCTCCCTATACTCCGCTTTTAGGACCTCATCTCACTTTTTACCTATATCGTTGGTGCCTATATGCACCACGACAACTGGCTCTTCACCCTCCCCTTCCAAGATGTTCTGGAGTCGCTCGGAGACATCCTTAACCCTTGCACCAGGGAGGCAACACACCATCCTGGAGTCTCGTTTGCGGCCGCAGAAACGCCTATCTATTCCCCTTACAATTGAATCCCCTATTACTATAGCTCTACCCCTCTTTTTCCTCCCATTCTGTGCAGCAGAGCTACCCCTGGTGCCAGGAAGTTGGCTGCTGCTGCCTTCCTCTGATAAGCCATCCCCCCCAACAGTACTCAAAGTGGTGTATCTGTTGGAGAGGGGGATGGCCACAGGGGACCCCTGCACTACCTGCCTGCGCCTAGTACTCTGCCTGTTGGTCACCCGTTCCCTTTCTTCCTGTCCAACCTCTACCTGCGGTGTGTCCAACTCCGTAAATGTGCTACTCACGTTGTCCTGAGCATCGTGAACGCTCCAGTATGTGTCCAATCGCAGCTCCAGCGCCGCAATGCGGTCTGTCAGTAGCTGCAGCTGGATGCACTTCCTGCATATGTAGTTGTCAGGGACACAGGAAGTGTCCCTGAGTTCCCACATATCGCAGGAGGAGCAGATCACGGGGCCCGGCTGTCCTGCCATGACTTACCCTTTAATTGAATTTAAATTAAATCAATCAATCCCACTAATTACACTACAGTTAACTGGTTTACCAACAGTCCCTGCTACACCAGAGAGACCTTAGAAACTATAAACCAGAGTTAAAGTTTAAAAAAAAAAGAGATATACTCACCAACCAATCACTTACCTGCTTCCTGGTGACGTCACACTTTGATTACTTTTTACCTCTCTCCCCTGCTGTTGAATTGGTATGCTGCTCCTGACTCACTGCCGCCGGTTTGAACTGCTGCCGATGCTGTGTTCCCACAAGGCCCGCTCTAGTCGGGCTGCTCCTGACTCACTGCCGCCGGTTTGAACTGCTGCCGATGCTGTGTTCCCACAAGGCCCGCTCTAGTCGGGCTGCTCCTGACTCACTGCCGCCGGTTTGAACTGCCGCCGATGCTGTGTTCCCACAAGGCCCGCTCTAGTCGGGCTGCTCCTGACTCACTGCCGCCGGTTTGAACTGCCGCCGATGCTGTGTTCCCACAAGGCCCGCTCTAGTCGGGCTGCTCCTGACTCACTGCCGCCGGTTTGAACTGCCGCCGATGCTGTGTTCCCACAAGGCCCGCTCTAGTCGGGCTGCTCCTGACTCACTGCCGCCGGTTTGAACTGCCGCCGATGCTGTGTTCCCACAAGGCCCGCTCTAGTCGGGCTGCTCCTGACTCACTGCCGCCGGTTTGAACTGCCGCTGATGCTGTGTTCCCACAAGGCCCGTTCTTGCAGAGAGCCAGCACGGGCTCCACGGGACGAGCGGCCTCATTCTGTGCTATAACGATTCTGCAATTCTATTCTATGATTCAAAGTATTTTTTTAAACTTACCTTTTTGTTGGCAGCCTCCAGCAGTTCCTTTAAGGTTAGACCATACTTGTTTCTCCTGAATGCAGCTGGCCCGGTGTCAGATTCTTTCAGGGCAGCCTAATTCTGGGAAGGAGTCCTGATATAGGTATTAGGCCCCCTATTTGCTTATGCCCTGGACGCCTCTACTTCAGCCTTCACCAATATGGCGGGTGGTGCGCCTCAAATGCGGAATATGCGTGCGCACAACGCCCGCCATATTGAATGCTTAGGCACCTGTCTCACACTGGGAACCATGTGACAGCTTCTGTTTTTTGCATGGTGTATTAATATCAAGACCGGTTTTATTTTTCCTTTTTATTAAGTCTTAACTTAATCTGGACAACAGCACAATATTTAAGTACTAAGGGGGTGATTTTCTGCAGGGTTCTCCCGCTCGCCCACCATAATTTTGGCGGAAGAGCTGCGGAAACCCTTGGTTACAGCGAATGAGCGAGATACCTTCAGAAATTCACGCTGTACGTACATGCTGCTAGGCAACACTGATCCATTACCAACAATCTCGTCTTCAATAATGCATTTGTGTGCCAGCCTGCCAGGTATTGACACAAGATACGCCCTTCTATTATGTGCAAAGCCAGGAATTCGTGTCAAACACACGAAAACGTTGATGTATTGCATTTGTGCAGCAGGCATGTGAAACGTATTCATGCGATCTTGTTGCTTGTGTGCTACTAGACTTGTTCTTGTGACAAACAGTTTATTAGCCCCATTTCCATTAAATATCTGCTTTAGTAAAGCACATTTTTGGTTAACTCGAGGCACTGAAACAGCTATTTCTATAAGGGTTTAAAGACGTCAGCATGACAAATGGAAGCTACCAGACTCAATACGTAATCACCTGTGTTTTTCCATTCAATACAATCACAAATCAAATATTACAAATTAATAAGTAAAAGAAACTAGCACTGATATCTCATAAGTAGATTTACCTAGCCTTTGTCAGCAGCAGGATGTTTAAAGAGGCTTAACAAACAATTCTTTCTCTTAGGAAATGCAAAGAAATACAGAAATATATCTAGGTACCTGGAATATCCAACACCTGGTATAATTAGTTTTACATAAAAGTCCTAACATGGGTACTTGCTCTATTTGCATAAATGGGTCCATTTATCTAAGTGCACGAACTCCAGAACTGTGTTGAACCTGACGTTATTAGTGGAGATGGGGCCTGGATTTTTCATGCAAAAAAAACACCCGTTTTTGGGTGGTGTAGAGACAGTCTGGCAAGTAAAATGGGGTGGAGAGGCCTTTTGCTGATACTCCGCCCGGAACTTCCACCACAACTTCTCTCCCCGACACAACCCTGAGCTGTCGGCTGTAAGTGAAAGAAAGATAAGAAAATGACTTGCATTTATATAGTGCCTTTCAAAACTTCAGGACATCCCAAAGCGCTTTACAGCCAATGAAGTACTTTTTTTTGGAGTGTAGTCACTGTTGTAATGTAGGAAATGTGGCAGCCAATTTGCGCACAGCAAGCTCCCACAAACAACGATGTGATAATGACCAGATAAGCTGTTTTAGTAATGTTGATTGAGGGATAAATATTGGCCAGGACACTGGGGATAACTCCCTGCTCTTCTTCAAAATAGTGCCATGGGATCTTTTACACCCACCTGGGACAGCAGGTTTAAACCTTGGTTTAAAATTTCACCCAAAAGACGGCACCTCTGACTATGCAGCACTCCCTTCGTACTGCACTGGAGTTTCTGCCTAGATTTCTGTGCTCACATCTCTGGGGTGGGATTTGAACCCACAAAAATTCCCTCCCTAAACCTCTCCGCCTCTCCTCCTTTTAAGGTGCTCCTTAAAACCTACTTCTTTGACCAATCTTTTAGTCACCTACCCTAATATCTCCTTATGTGGCTCAGTGTCAAATTTTTGTTTGATAACACTCCTGTGAAGCGCCTTGGGATGTTTTACTACATTAAAGACGCTGTATAAATACAAGTAGTTTTTGTTGTTGTTTGTACTCTCCACTTACCTGTGTATCTCTCTTTTACATTATTCTGTTATTGCGTTAATCTGTATTTGATATAACTCATTTGCTACTATTCCTGACCCAGAAACATGGTTATGGCCCTGAGGTAGGACCTGGAACATGAGCACAACTGTATAATAATTAACTGAAGATGCACAGCCCACTTAAGTGCCAACTTCTACCCCAGAGTGAGAGCGGGACACGAGTACTATTTTCCCCTCTTCTGCTCCCGATCTCAGCAGTGCTCCTTTGAGGGGTCGGGCAGGGAGGAGAGGAATTGATAGTGGGTTGCATTCATGTAGCTGACTGGAGATCAATATTGAAAGTGGTTCGGGAGAAGGGCGATTCTGCAATGAAAATGTCTATACCCCTTTCTCTCTCTCTTTCCTCACTCCCCTCCCCAATGTCATCCCTTTTTAATGACCTAGTTCTCCTGGTCTTCCAGTTTCTCAGTTGGTAAACATAAGAAATAGGAGCAGGAAGGAGTAGGTCATTCAGCCCTTCGAGCCTGCTCCACCATTCAATAAGATCATGGCTGATCTTCTACCTCAACTCCACTTTCCTGCACTATCACCATATCCCTTGATTCCTTTAACATCCAAAAATCTATCCATCTCTGTCTTGAATATACTCAATGACTGAGCCTCCACAGCCCTTTTGGGTAGAGAATTCCAAAGATTCACCACATTCTGAGTGAAGAAATTTCCCCTCATCTCAGTCCTAAATGGCCGACCCCTTATTCTGAGACTGTGACCCCTGGTTCTAGATTCCCCAGCCAGGGGAAACATCCTCCCTGCATCTACCCTGTCGAGCCCTGTAAGAATTCTGTATGTTTCAATGAGATCGCCTCTCATTCTTCTAAACTCTAGATAATATAGGCCTAGTCTACTCAGTCTCTCCTCATAGGACAATCACCCGATCCCAGGAGTCAGTCTGGTGAACCTTAGTTGCACTCCCTTTATGGCAAGTATATCCTTCCTTAGGTAAGGAGACCAAAACTGTACACAATACTCCAGGTGTGGTCTCACCAGGGCCCTATATAATTGCAGTAAGATGCCTTTATTCTTATACTCAAATCCTCTTGTAATAAAGGCCATTTGCTTTCCTAATTGCTTGCTGTACATGCATATTAACTTTCAGTGATTCATGTACAAGGATACCCAAGTCTGTCTGAACACCAATATTTCCCAATCTCTCACCATTTAAAGAATACTCTGCTTTTCCATTTTTCCTACCAAAGTGGGTAAATTCACATTTCTCCACATTATATTCCATTTGCCATGTTCTTGCCTACTAACTTATACTGTCTATATCCCCTTGAAGCCTCTTTGCATCCTCCTCACAACTTACATTCCCACCTAGCTTTGTATCATAAGTAAACTTGGATAAGTAAAATAATGGGACTAAAAGACGACAAGTCCCCTGGACCAGATGGCCTGCATCCCAGGGTCTTAAAAGAAATGGCTGCAGCGATAATGGATGCATTGGTTGCAATATACCAAAATTCCATGGGCTCTGGAGAGGTCCCAGCAGATTGGAAAACCGCAAATGTAACACCCCTATTTAAGAAAGGAGGGAGACAGAAAGCAGGAAACTATAGACCAGTTAGCCTAACATCTGTCGTTGGGAAAATGCTGGAGTCCTTCATTAAGGAAGCAGTAGCAGGGCATTTGGAAAATCATAATGCAGTCAAGCAGTGTCAGCATGGTTTTATGAAAGGGAAATCATGTTTAACAAATTTGCTGGAGTTCTTTGAGGATGTAACGAGCAGGGTGGACAAAGGTGAGCCAGTGGATGTGGTGTATTTGGATTTCCAGAAGGCATTCGATAAGGTGCCACATAAAAGTTTACTGCATAAGATAAGAGCTCACGGAGTTGGGGGTAATATATTAGCATGGATAGAGAAAGCAGAGAGTCGGGATAAATGGGTCATTTTCTGGTTGGCAAACGGTAACTAGTGGGGTGCCACAGGGATCAGTGCTGGGGCCTCAACTATTTACAATCTACATTAATGACTTGGATGAAGGGACAGAGTGTAATGTAGCCAAGTTTGCGGATGATACAAAGATGGGTGGGAAAGCAAGTTGTGCAGAGGACTCAAAGAATCTGCAAAGGGATATAGACAGGCTAGGTGAGTGGGCAAACATTTGGCAGATGGAGTATAATGTGGGAAAGTGCGAGGTTATCCACTTTGGCAGGAAAAATAAAAAAGCAAATTATTATTTAAATGGAGAGAGATTACAAAATGTTACAGTTCAGAGGGACCTGGGGGTCCTTGTGCATGAAACACAAAAAGTTAGCATGCAGGTACAGCAAGTAATCAAAAAGGCAAATGGAATGTTGGCCTTTATTTCAAGGGGGTTGGAGTATAAAAGCAGGTAAGTCCTGCTACATCTGTACAGGGTATTGGTGAGACCACACCTTGAGTACTGCGTACAGTTTTGGTCTCCTTATTTAAGGAAGGATATACTTGCATTGGAGGCAGTTCAGAAACGATTCACTAGGTTAATTCCAGAGATGAGGGGGCTGACTTATGAGGAAAGGTTGAGCGGGTTGGGCCTATACTCTTTGGAATTTAGAAGAATGAGAGCTGATCTTATTGAAACATATACGATACTGAGGGGGCTCGACAAGGTAGATGCAGAGAGGATGTTTCCCCTCGTGGGGAAATCTAGAACTCGGGGGCATAGTTTCAGGATAAAGGGTCGCCTTTTAGAACTGAGATGAGGAGGAATTTCTTCTCTCAGAGGGTCGTAAATCTGTGGAATTCTCTGCCGCAGAGAGCTGTGGGGGCTGGGTCATTAAATACATTTAAGGTGGAGATAGACAGATTTTTGCAAGATAAGGGAGTGAAGGGTTATGGGGATCGGGCAGGGAAGTGGCTTTGAGCCCAAGATCAACCATGATCTTATTGAATGGTGGAGCAGGCTCGCGGGGCCAAGTGGCCTATTCCTGCTCCTATTTCTTATGTTCTTATATATTACATTTAGTCCCCTCATCCAAATCATTGATATAGATTGTGAATAGCTGAGGCCCAAGCACTGATCCTTGCGGTGCCCCACTAGTTACAGCCTGCCAACCCAAAAATGACCCATTTATTCCTACTCTGTTTTCTGTCCGTTAACCAATCCTCAATCCATGCTAGTATATTACCCCCCATCCCATGAGCCCTAATTTTGTTTAATAACCTCTTGTGTGGCACCTTATCGAATGCCTTCTGAAAATCCAAATACACAACATCCACTGGTGTTCCCCCTTATCTATTCTGCTAGTTACAACCTCAAAAAACTCTAACAAATTCGTCAAACATGATTTCCCTTTCATAAATTCGTGTTGACTCTGCCCAATCCTATTATTATTTTCTAAGTGCCCTGTTACCACGTCCTTAAAAATAGATTCAAGCATTTTCCCCACTACTAATGTCAGACTAACTGGTCTGTAGTTCCCTGTTTTCCCTCTGCCTCCTTTTTTAAATAGTGGGGTTACATTTGCTACCTTCCAATCCACAGGAACCATTCTAGAGTCTATGGAATTTTGGAAGATGACAACCAAAGCATCCACTATCTCTATAGCCACCTCTTTTAAAACCCTAGGATGTAGGCCATCAGGTCCAGAGGATTTATTGACTTTCAGTCCCATTAATTTGTCCAGTACTTTTTTTTATTACTACTAATTTCTTTCAGTTCCTCATTCTCGCTAGACCCTTGGTTCTCCATTATTTCCGGGAGGTTTTATGCGTCTTCTTCTGTGAAGACAGACACAAATTATTTGTTTAATTTCTCTGCCATTTCCTTATTCCTCATTATAATTTCTCCTTTCTCAGCCTGTAACAGACCCACGTTTACTTTCACGAATCTTTTCCTTTTTACATACCTATAGAAGCTTTTACAGTCTGTTTTTAAGTCTCTCTCTGGTTTACTCTCATATTCTATTTTCCCCTTCTTTATCATTTTCTTGGTACTCCTTTGCTGAATTCTAAAATCCTCCCAATCCTCAGGCTTACTACTCTTTTTGGCAACATTATAAGCCTCTTCCTTTAATCTAATACTATCTTTAATTTCTCTGGTTAGCTAGAGTTGGACCATTTTTCCCGTGGTGTTTTTATTCCTTAAGGGAATGTATATTCATTGTGAATTATGAATTATTTCTTTAAATGTTTGCCATTGCTTTTCTACTGTCATATCTTTTAATCTAGTTTTACAACCTACCTTAGCCAACTCACTCTGATACCTACGTAGTTTGCTTTGTTCAGGTTTAGAACCCTAGTTTCGGACTTAACTAAATCACTCTCAAACTCAATATGAAATTCTATCATATTATGGTCACTGCTCCCCAGAGGCTCCTTTACTATAAGGTTATTAATTAATCCTCTGCTCGACACTCCAACCACTGTTAGGGGGCCTATAGACTACTCCCACTAGTGTTTTCTGCCCCTTGTGTTTTCTTAGCTCCACCCAAACTGATTCTACATTTTATATTTCTGAGCCAAAATCCTTTCTCTCTACTGTCTTTATTCCCTCCTTTATTATCAGGGCTACTCCTCCTCCTTTTCCATTCTGCCTGTCTCTTCTAAAAGTCAAATATCCTGGAATATTTAGTTCCCAACCTTGGTCACTCTGCAACCACATCTCTAATGGCTAATAAATCAAACCCATTTATTTCTATCTGCGCTTTTAATTCATCTATTTTGTTGTGAATGCTTCGTGCATTCAGATATAGTACCTTTAGCTTTAACTTTTTTCTTTTTTTCCCTGACTTTAGTCACTAATGCCCTATTACCTTTATTAATCTTTCTGTCCCTCCTGACCAACTCTAGTTATCTTTACGCAGATCACTACTCTGCTCTACAGCCTTGACATTTCTCTTACTGCTTTTGAATTTACCCATTCCCGAATCCTCCCACCCCCACTTCATTAGTTTAAAGCCCTATCTAACGCCCTAGTTATTCGATTCGCCAGGACACTGGTCCCAGCCCGGTTTAAGTGGAGCCCGTCCCCACGGAACAGCTCCCTCTTTCCCCAGTACTGGTGCCAGTGCCCCATGAATTGAAACCCCTGTATCCCACACCACACTTTGAGCCATGAATTTAACCTTCTAACCTGTTTGTCCCTATGCCAATTTGCGCATGGCTCAGGTAACAATGCAGAGATTATTACCTGTGAGGTTCTGCATTTTAATTTGACCCTAGCCCCTCAAACTCTCTCAGCAGAACCTCATTCCTACTTCTACCTATATCGTTGGTTCCTACATGGTCCACGACAACTGGATTCTCCCTCTCTCACTCCAAGTTCTTCTCCAGCCGTGAGGAGATGTCTTTAACCCTGGCACCAGGCAGGCAGCACAACCTTCGGAACTCTGGGTCACGGCTGCAGAAAACAGTATCTATCCCCGACTATACTGTCCCCTACCACTACCACATTTCTTTTCACTCCCCCCCCACTTGAATGGCCTCCTGCACCATGGTGCCATGGTCAGTTTCCTCATCCATCCTGCAGTCCTTCTCATCCCCACAGGTAGCAAGTATCTCATACCTGTTGGTCAAAGTCAAGGGCCGAGGCTCCTCCACCACTACATCCTGGGTCCCCGTACCTTCCTGACTCACTGTCACACCCTCCTGTCCCTGACCATTGACGAACTCTAAAGTACTACTTCATCTAAGGGGTGTGACTGCCTCCTGGAATAAAGTGTCCCAGTAACTCTCCCCCTCCCTGATGCCCTGCAATGTCTGCACCTCAGACTCCAGCTCAACAACTCTGAACCTTGGTATTTCTCAGTTCTACCCATACGGATTCCACATCATCAGAGCTAATATCCTTCCTTACAATTGTGTTAATCCCTTCTTTTACCAGCAATGCTACCCCATCTCCCTTTCCTTTTTGCCTATCTTTCCTGAATATTGAATACCCCTGGATGTTGAGTTCCCAGCCTTGGCCATCCTGGAGCCATGTTTCCATAATCCCAATCAAATCATATTTGTTTACCTCTATTTGCGCAGCTAATTCATCCACCTTATTACGAATGCTCCTCACATTAAGACACAAAGCCTTCAGGCTTGTTTTTTTAACGCTCTTACACCTATTAGAATTATTATTTACTGTGGCCATGTTTGATTTAAACCGTTGATTTCTCTGACTGCCACTTTTGTTTTTCTCCTTCATATCTTTTGCTTTTATCCTCGTTTCTCTTTCCTCTGTCCCCTTGCTCAGGTTCCCAACCCCCTGCCATTTTAGTTTAAACCCTCCCCCAGAACACTAGCACATCGGTCCCGGCCCTGCCCAGGTGCAAACCATCCGGTTTGAACTGGTCCCAGCTCCCCCAGAACCGGTTCCAATGTCCCAGGAATTTGAATCCCTCCCCCTTGCACCATTCCTCTAGCCACGTATTCATCTGAAGTATCCTTCTATTTCTACTCTGACTAGCACGCCGTCGCCGCTGCTCTCACCGTTTTATCCCAGGCCTGCTCTCGATGTCAGCGTGTAATGGAAATGTGCAGTTCGAAAGGTCCAGGTTTGACCTTGGATGCTGAGTTAGCTGATCTAAGCTGGTACGCCAGTAGGGGAAGTTACATTTAGCCTCTAGGGCAGGAGGGGAAAATTTGGCCAGGACCTCTGTTGTTAGGTGCGAAGAAAGATTGGAGAGACGGGGGTTGTTTTCTTTGGAACAGAGGAGGCTGAGGGGAGACTTCATTGAGGTGTATAAAATTATGAGGGGCCTAGTTTGAGTGGATAGGAAGGACCTAGTTCAATAACCAGGGGGCATAGATTTAAAGTAGTTGGTAGAAAGGTTAGAGGTCTGGAACTCACTGCCTGAAAGGGTGGTAGAGGCAGAAACCCTCATCACATTTAAAAAGTACCTGGATATGCACTTGAAGTGCCGTAACCTACAGGGCTATGGACCAAGAGCTGGAAAGCGGGATTAAGCTGGTTAGCTCTTTCAACTGGTGCAGACACGATGGGCTGAATGGCCTCCTTCTGTGCCGTAAAATTCTATGATTCTATGAACCTTCTGACTCAGAGGTGAGAGTGCTGTGAAATTGCGTCCTGCTGCATGCAGATTGGTGTTCTCCAGGATTTCCCTAAGTTTCCCACTGCTTCTGGAACAGCTCCACGCCCAGGAGAATGGAGAAGGCCAGGGAGAGAGCGCAGCACTTCGGCGAGGGTGACCTGAGGCTGCTGGTTGGCGCAGTGGACCGCAGGCGCCATATCCTCTTCCCTGAGGGTGGCAGGAGGCCGCTGCCCGCCGAATATCGGAAAGCATGGAGGGATGTGGCAAACAGGGTCACGTCCAATAGCGTGGTTGGCAGGACACCAACCCAGTGCCGGAAAAAATTCAACAACCTCACTCGGGTTGTCAGGGTGAGTACCCTTTCCAGTATCCTCCTCATCCCTGCATGTGCACCTCACTTTATGGCCAAACAGGTCTGAAAGCCCTAATGGCCAGCTCTCATCCAGCAGCTATGGGACTGTCATGAAAAGCACTTGCGCAATCAGGATTTTAGACACTGTCAGGGCTATTCGACCATGGGAGGCAGTGCGGGCAAGATCAGGGCTTGACACTGTACTTAGAGGCGGTCCTTTCTCTTGCAGGCCAAGCTGGCGCATAACAGAAGACAGCAGCGACAGACCGGGGGAGGCCATCCTGACCTGAAACAGCTAAGCGACCTCGAGCAGCGAGTGGAGCGGATCATGGCAGGCCGGCTGAGTGGCCCCGTCGCCACTGGAGATGCTGATCCTGTTCTGGGCACCGATGGTAAGGTCATCACCTTTTTGACCTCTCCCTTTCCACTTGCGCCTCACGCCAGCATCCTTTGCCACTATCGAACCAATGCAGTGCACAGCAGCACTCATGCCTCCCTCGCTGCCGCCCTGTCCTCACTCTAAAGCAACTCTTGTGCCTCCCTGCTTTCAGATGGTGACTCACCAGGTGAGGAGGCGGCCCCTCAAGCTGGCACTGTGTCCGAGTCAGACATAGAGGAGGAGGAAGAGGAAGCCAGCCCATCAGGGACACCCTCAGCCGAGGCAGCCCATGGCCATGATGGTGACACGTCTTCCCTGGAGGGGAGCAGGGGGGAAGGGTCGGAGGATAGTGAAGCTCCGGGGACCAGCGGGCTGCAGCAACGCGGGAGGGGTGGGGAAGCTCGGCGGCCTTCTCCCCGGAGGGTGAGTGCGGCCTTCAGTCCTGCTACGGTGAGCGCAGAGGAGGTGCGGCTCCGAGCGGAAATGGGCGCCCAGGCTGAGCGCAGGCACACTGAGCTCATGGCTGCAGTGGCAAGGATGCCTGACTCCATAGAGTCACTGGCAAGGAGTGTGCAGGAATTCGGGGCAGCACAGGCCAGGAGTCTGCAACAATTCAGTGCAGCACAGGCCAGGAGTCTGCAACAATTCAGTGCAGCACAGGCCAGGAGTCTGCAGGACATCGCGGCAGCACAGGCTAGGAGTCAGCAGGACTTCGCTGCTTCACAGGCGGCTTCTAGCCAAGTGCTCAGTCGTGCCGTGCATTCACTGGCTGCTGTCATGCAGGCACAGACCAGGGCCACACGGGCACTAACTGCTGCCACACTCGCTGGATCGGCCAGGCATCGCCGGGGCACTCGCTGTGCCGCAGCAGCCCAGCAGTCTGTGCCTCAGCAGATTGCTGCAGTGCTGGCCCGTGCGCGTGCCAATTTCTCAGCCGACCAGGGAGTGCCTGTGATCTGTCAGGTTGGCAGCATTCCTGCAGCCAACACTGTCACTCCTCCATTGCAGCTGCCACCAGCTGTTGGACAGACTGCTGCCGCCCAAGCAGAGTTGGAGCAGTCAGCAGCCGGCCCCTCCAGGCCCAGAGCTGGTCCAGGCCGACCCCCAAGGGCATCTGCCGTCTCACCATCTGACCCTCAGCAGCCTTCCCCCAGCCTTGCTGCAGCCACTGGGGTCCCATTGAGGAGGAGCTGCAGGGCGGGTAGGGGCCAGTCACGGAAGCGAAACGGATCACCCTCGCAGGGGAAAAAGTAGAAGGTGTGGCCAAATGTTTTGTTTTACTTATAAAAGCCGAGACTGGTGTATTTGTTTCATATTTAAAGGCCGAGACTGGTATATTTGTTTTACTTGTAAAGGCCGAGACTGGTGTATTTGTGTTTTTGGGGGGGGTTTCTCTCCATTAGTTTGTCATGTGGGAAGGGCACAGAGGTATCATAGTAAAAAAATTTCTTAAATTGCACTGTCCATGCTTTCTTTTGGAAGTCCTGGTTGCCCTGCTCGGCTGAGGGCTTGTGGAGCGGCTACATTCATCTTCTGCCATTGGCACAAGCCATTCCCTGAGAGGGGGCCTAGAACCGACTTGCAGTAAGCCACCGACGGGCGGCCCTTGCACTTTCTGCCTCCCTCCTGTGCTGGTCCTCCTCCTCCTCCTCCTCTGGTGGTCCTCCAATGTCTGCTGGCAGTGGCTGAGTCCTGCGGATAGCCAGGTTGTGCAGCATGCAGCACACGACAACGAAATGGGAGACTCGCTCAGGCGAGTACTGTAGGGCTCCCCCGGAACGATCCAGACAGCGGAACCGTTGCTTCAGCATGCCGATTGTTTGCTCAATGATGTTCCTGGTTGCTTGATGGCTCTCATTGTATCCCTCTTCAGCAGGGGTGCTGGGCGCACGGAGCGGGGTCATCAGCCAGGTGCACAAAGGATAGCCTTTGTCCCCGAGAAGCCATCCTCGTGGGTGAGGCTGGGCCTCGAACATGTCTGCCACAGAAGTCTGGCGCAGGATGAAGGCATCGTGGCTGCTGCCTGGAAAGCGGGCATTGACAGCTAGGATGAGCTGCCTGTGGTCACACACCAACTGCATGTTGAGCGAATGGTAGCCCTTCCAGTTGCAGTAATCCTTGGCATTCTCTAGAGGTGCCCGCAAAGCCACATGCGTGCAGTCAATGGCGCCCTGCACCATGGGGAAGCCCGCTAATGCTGCAAAGCCCATTGCACGCTGTTGCTGCTTGTCAACGGTCATGGGGAAGGAGATGAACTGACGTCTCCTTCTGAAAAGGGCATTGGTCACCTGGCGGATGCAGCAATGTACCGCAAACTGGGAGATGTTGGAAATGTCCCCAGTAGCGGATTGGAAGGAGCCGGTGGCATAGAAGTTGAGAGCCACTGTCACCTTCACTGCCACCGACAGAGACGTCCTGCTCCTCAGCTGTGGCTGCAGATCTCCGCGAAGCAGGTGGCAGATCTCAGTGACCACCGCCCTTCTGAATCGCAGCCTCCGAACACACTGCTCCTCAGACATGTTCAGATATGAGAACTGCTGGCGGTATACCCTGGGTGGGTAAGGTCTCCTTTGCCGACGCCTGTTGCCCCTTCTCCGTCTGGCCATGACTGGCACTCTCTCACAGCGTCTCTGAGCCCTTTGAATGCAATGAAGAAGCCCAACGTTTCCACCCATTGCAGCCCCCATTAGATGTTTCCAATCAATGCTATGACTCTGAAGTTAAAGACAAGTGCAAAGCTGTGGCCTGAAGCCACAAGTACCTGTGCGGGTGTTGAGCCAAACCAGAAAGCTCTCTACCTTTGTCTCTCTCCAAAGATCCGTCTCTCACAAAGAAGGAGTGGTGCAAAATGGCTGCCATTTATACTGCAGGAGGAGTCCCCTTTAATTAGCGCCCCCCGTGCCCCGCAGCGACTGGGAACCGTTCCCCTCTACCAGTCGCTAGGGGCGCCAGGCGCACAATAGGCCGGCGCCACTGAATTTCCGGTTTGGGGCGCACAAAGGGTGTTGCACCATGAAATTACGTCAGGATCTGCGCGCGCAGCTGAGCGCGCGCAAAGGTTTTGCGCCGCCGCTAAATCTTAACTGAAGTTCGCGAGAGGCGCAGATCGCGCTGCGCCCGGGCGCTAGCCACTTAGCACCCCACTTCTCCTCCTCCTAAGGCGCTAGCGGCTGGCGCAAACAACTGAATTTCTAGGCCCAGAGGTCTTATCTGGATTTTTCCCATAGGCAGTGTCTGAGAAGGGTGTGTTTTTTGCCCAGATACCCAGATACTGTGACAGAGGTATGCCAGCTGTTGGAATCTGACTTGCAGTCTTTTTCTACCAAAAGCACTGCTCTCAGGTAACCACTCTGCACATCTGTAATATCTTCTCGGAAAGAGGGCACTTGCAAACCTGCATCTCTTTATAAGATAGAGAACGGGAGACTTCCATGGATGAAATACTCAATCACTTTAAATTGCCAAGTATGTAGATGCTTACTTCACCTTTGCACTTCGTTACACCCTACTACAAGTGTTACCTCTTATAACCATGACTATATAAAACTCTGTCTATGTCTCTCTTCCCTCCTGTCTGTCTCTCCTCCATCCAGTCTGTGTATCTTGTCTCCATTACTTGTGCATTTCTTTCTCCTTCCCTTCTATGTGTGCTTCTCATCTGTGTATTTCTCTCTCCTTCCTGTGTGTGTCTCTCTCACTTCCGTCCCATGTGCACGTCTCTGTTCCATCAGCATGCCTCTCTCTTTCCTCCATCTTTCTGTGTCTTTCTCCTTCCCTTCTGTGTATCTTTCCCTCCTCTTCTGTGTGAGAGACCTGCAGGTAAGTGCTCGGGGGAGAAGGGGGCATGATGCCAAAGCCAGGCCAGGCCAAGCAGTATTTTTGTGGAGCCAGGAGAAGCACATCTGCTCCTTCCGGCTCCACAAATCATTTTTTTTTACATTTCTGGGCGTTTCCTGTTCAGACTTCCAGTACACATGGGCGGAGCCATTTGACTCCTAGCCAGCAGCATGACAGTTATTCAGTTCTATCATGTTGCTGGTTTCCTGGAAGTTCAGGAGCCAATAGATGTTGCATTGCGAACTCCACTGTAGACCCACTGAATTCCCTGAATAGAAAAAGATTCCACTCCCTCAATGTTCAAATTCTCTACAACTGGGAATTGTCATGACACTTTCATCAGGAGAAACTTCAGCCTTCAGGGAAATCAGTCAAGCATTGAGATGGCTTCTGGGAGACAAGATGTACCCCTTGCTTCCAGGCTCGTGACCTCATTTCAACAGTTGAAATCAGCAGCAGAACCTTGTTACAATGAAGGCCATTCATCAACTGGTGTGATCATTGAAAGGACTATAGGGGTTCTGAATGCAATTCTTTGCTGCCTTGACAGGTTAGGAGGGGCTCAGCAATATGCTCCAGCTTGTGTGTCCCACATAGTTACAGCCTGCTGTGCCCTACACAACTTTGCCATTCACAAAGACCCAAACATAGATATATCTAGCCAGCTGGCCCTGCCTGCTTTGGAGGCAGTATGCATGGAGGAGAACATTAGGATGCCCATCATTCTGGGGACTCCTCAGTTACTGCTGCAAGGAGCATCAGAACATAACTGATCAGTGATGTGTTCTCACCTATTTAACACAGGCTACTTTTGTCACAACTGCCATTACTCCTTCTCCCCACCTTCAATTTAATGCCCATCCTAGAACATCACAACACTTCAGACCTCTTTGGCCCTACATGACCATGCCAAAATCATCACCTGCTATATTAAGTCAGCAAAAAATAAATGCACCCTCTACTGTACAGCTGTAATCCCCATGAATAACAAAGCACAGCATAAGCACACATTCTCCTTTAATACAACAAACTCCAGTAGCCAATGGTCTAAAGTGTCCTTGATATTGCCAAATATGAAGGCTGTGGACACCACTATGACACCTGTCATCTGCTGCACTTCCTGGGAAAACAACCTCAATGTCTGCACATGGGTATAATGTTCGTCAAACATCCTTCTTTTCATATCAGGACCCATGAGATCCCATTCCGCAGCCTGCTCAGCCAAGGACAGCCTCTACTGGGGGGAGGGCTCCCAGGATGACCGGGAGTTGCCCGAAATCGGTGATTCCTATCCCAAGCGCTGCCTCCAGCAGCCCGGGAGATCAGCGATTTAAAGTCCCCGCCACAGTGCAGCCACATGAACAATATGTGAGGTACTGCAAATAATTACTAACCGTTAGCCTTACGTCGGGAGTCAGAACAAGGTTATGCTGCATTCATTTTAAACAGAATCATTTCCCAGCCTTTTCCCCGGAGTTCCCCGGCTGAAGTGCAGTCAGGAATCAGGGGCCTGGGGTGGTGGTCTCTGAAATCAGGGGGAGGAGGCTCTGAAATTGGGGCCGGGGATTCTCTGAAATCGGGGGGCCCTTGAAATCGGGGGGGGGTGGTGGGGAGAGATGGAGACTAGGGAATGGGGCTGGGGATAGATGAATACTGGGGAATGGGGAAGAGAAAGCGGCTGGGAGTCGGGGGACTGGGGCTCAAGTGGGGGAGGATGGAGAATGGGGTGGGGTTGGCCCTGGGGACCAACATTTCCTGGAGCAGCAACAGGGTAAGTGGGAGTGGCACTGAGAGAGGAGCAGCCAGTAAAGGGGTGAGTGAAACCTGGTGACCTTACTGTGGATAAATAGTGAAAGATTGGCCTAGATAATAACACCACCACCATCCCCCGCACCCCCACCACAATGGGCAAGAGAGGGTTAAAAAATTTAAAATACGAACATAAGAATTAGGAGCAGGAGTCGGCCATACGACCCCTTGAGCCTGCTCCACCATTAAATAAGATCATGACTGATCTTCGACCTCAACTCCACATTTCCACCTGATCTCCACATCCCATGACTCCCTTAGCGTCTAAAAATCTATCTATCTCAGCCTTGAATATACTCAATGATTATGCATCCACAACCCTTTGGGGTAGAGAATTTCAAAGATTTACAACCCTCTGAGTGAGGAAATTTCTCCTCATCTCAGTCTTAAACCCTTATCCTGAGACAATGCCCCCTAGTTCTAGACTCTCCAGCCAGGGGAAACAATCTCTAAGCACCTACCCAGTCAATCTCCCTCAGAATCTTCTATGTTTTAATGAGATCACTCTCATTCTTCTAAACTCCAGAGCATATAGGCCCTATCTACTCAACCTCTCCTCATAGGACAACCCTCTCATCCCAGAATCTAGTGAACCTTCATTGCGCCTCCTCTAAGGCAAGCATATGCTTCCTCAGATAAGGAGACCAAAACTGTGCACAGTGCTCCAGGTGTGGTCTCACCAAAGCCCTGTACAATGGTAGCAAGACTTTTTTACTCTTGTACTCCAACCCTCTAGCAATAAAGGCCAAATGCCATTCGCCTTCCTAATTGCTTGCTGTACCTGCATGTTAACTCTCTGTCCTTCCTGTACGAGGACACCTAAATCTCTCTGAACACCAACATGTAATATTTTCTCACCATTTTAAAAATATTCTGTTTTTCTATTCTTCCTACCAAAGTGAATAACGTCACATTTCCCCATATTATACTCCATCTGCCACCTTATTGTCCACTCACTTAACCTGTGTCTATCCCTTTGCAGGCTCTTTGTATCCTCCTCACATCTTACTTTCCCACCTAGCTTTTTATTGTCAGCAAACTTGGATACATTACACTCGGTCCCTTCATCCAAGTCATTAATATAGATTGTAAATAGCTGAAGCCCGAGCACTAATCCTTGCCCCACCCCACTAGTTACAGCCTGCCAACCTGAAAATAACCTGTTTATCTACTCTCTTTTTTTCTGTCCGTTAACCAATCCTCTATCCATGCGAATATATTACCCCAACCCCATGAGCCCTTATCTTGTGTAACAACCTTTTATGTGACATCTTATCAAATGCCTTTTAGAAATCTAAATATACTACATCCACTGGTTCCCCTTTATCTACCCTGCTAGTTACATCCTCAAAAAACTGTAATAAATTTGTCAAACATGATTTCCCTTTTATAAAACCATGTTGACTCTGCCTAATCATATTTTGATTTTCCAAGTGCCCTGTTTCCACTTTGCTGGGTTTTCCCTACGCTACTGCACTCCCCCCACACCCGCCCTGCCTCCCTACAAATATCAGGGCCATTGTTTCCATTGGTGGGCGAATGGGAAACTAGGGAACGGAAACCATGGATTCTAAATGAAGAAACAAGGGGAAAGGGAAGTGGAAGATTCTTGAACTGAGGGCTATTAGACAATGGGATCCTTCGCCACATGTGGCTGTTGATGTCGAGACTAAAGCAATTTAAAAGGGAAAAGGATACATATTTAAAAAGGAGGAATATAAAAGATCTAGGGGGAATGGGGTTACAGGATAGAGCTCCAGCACTGGGGGCCGAATGGCCTCCTCCTGTGCTGTAATTTCTATAATTCTATAAAAGCTCTCCTTTATTGAGACTGAGCAGTTTAGAAATGTTGGTGCTGAGCTGAATTTAGGACGATGTACCCTGTGAGAAGTGCCCCAAACACTGAGCCCACAGCCCTTTGTGCGATCTCTCGGTTTGATTCAGGTCGGTGTGAACCGGTCGGTTTTGATGTGTGATGTTGAAGTACAGATTAGCTCTGAGTGAGTTTCCCAGTTCAGAGTTGTACCTTCACACAGAACTGGAGTCCAAACCAGAGACCAAGGAGAGAGGGAGCGGGATCGGGCCTGTTAAAAGTGGTATCAACTGGGGAGCTTGACCACATCTTGTGCAGTGCAGGGGGATTTTGGCTATGGTTTCAGGATGAATATCAACGGGTTATAGGATTACTACTAGTTACAGGTAGAATAGTGGGACATTACAGCTATTACTACCAATTACATATAGACGATCAGTGAGTATTGTATGACTGTTGGTTATGAGGGAAATCTGAGTATTACCTACTATTAATTATCAGTGCAATTTCAGTGACTTACTATTAGTTACTGGTGGAATCAAAGTTTCTCCCACCTCTGATTTCTCCTCTGTAAATCGCTCCCTCACCCACCCTGTTCCCGCCCTCGCTTTCCACTCTTCCCCGCCCTCGCTTTCCCCTCTTCCCCGTCCTCGCTTTCCCCTCTTCCCCGCCCACGCTTTCCCCTCTTCCCCGTCCTCGCTTTCCCCTCTTCCCCGTCCTCGCCTTCCCCGCCCACGCTTTCCCCTCTTCCCCGTCCTCGCTTTCCCCTCTTCCCCGTCCTCGCTTTCCCCTCTTCCCCGCCCTCGCTTTCCCCTCTTCCCCGTCCTCGCTTTCCCCTCTTCCCCGCCCTCGCTTTCCCCTCTTCCCCGCCCTCGCTTTCCCCTCTTCCCCGCCCTCGCTTTCCCCTCTTCCCCGCCCTCGCCTTCCCCGCCCACGCTTTCCCCTCTTCCCCGTCCTCGCTTTCCCCTCTTCCCCGCCCTCGCTTTCCCCTCTTCCCCGCCCTCGCCTTCCCCGCCCTCGCTTTCCCCTCTTCCCCGTCCTCGCTTTCCCCTCTTCCCCGTCCTCGCCTTCCCCGCCCACGCTTTCCCCTCTTCCCCGTCCTCGCTTTCCCCTCTTCCCCGTCCTCGCTTTCCCCTCTTCCCCGTCCTCGCTTTCCCCTCTTCCCCGCCCTCGCTTTCCCCTCTTCCCCGCCCTCGCTTTCCCCTCTTCCCCGTCCTCGCTTTCCCCTCTTCCCCGCCCTCGCTTTCCCCTCTTCCCCGCCCTCGCTTTCCCCTCTTCCCCGCCCTCGCTTTCCCCTCTTCCCCGTCCTCGCTTTCCCCTCTTCCCCGCCCTCGCCTTCCCCGCCCACGCTTTCCCCTCTTCCCCGTCCTCGCTTTCCCCTCTTCCCCGCCCTCGCTTTCCCCTCTTCCCCGTCCTCGCTTTCCCCTCTTCCCCGCCCTCGCCTTCCCCGCCCTCGCTTTCCCCTCTTCCCCGCCCTCGCTTTCCCCTCTTCCCCGTCCTCGCTTTCCCCTCTTCCCCGCCCTCGCCTTCCCCGCCCTCACTTTCCCCTCTTCCCCGCCCTCGCTTTCCCCTCTTCCCCGCCCTCGCTTTCCCCTCTTCCCCGTCCTCGCTTTCCCCTCTTCCCCGTCCTCGCTTTCCGCTCTTCCCCGTCCTCGCTTTCCCCTCTTCCCCGCCCTCGCCTTCCCCGCCCACGCTTTCCCCTCTTCCCCGTCCTCGCTTTCCCCTCTTCCCCACCCTCGCTTTCCCCTCTTCCCCGTCCTCGCTTTCCCCTCTTCCCCGCCCTCGCCTTCCCCGTCCTCGCTTTCCCCTCTTCCCCGTCCTCACTTTCCCCTCTTCCCCGCCCTCGCTTTCCCCTCTTCCCCGCCCTCGCTTTCCCCTCTTTCCCGCCCTCGCTTTCCCCTCTTCCCCGCCCTCGCCTTCCCCGCCCACGCTTTCCCCTCTTCCCCGTCCTCGCTATCCCCTCTTCCCCGCCCTCGCTTTCCCCTCTTCCCCGCCCTCGCTTTCCCCTCTTCCCCGTCCTCGCTTTCCCCTCTTCCCCGCCCTCGCCTTCCCCGCCCTCGCCTTCCCCGCCCTCGCCTTCCCCTCTTCCCCGCCCTCGCCTTCCCCTCTTCCCCGCCCTCGCTTTCCCCTCTTCCCCGTCCTCGCTTTCCCCTCTTCCCCGCCCTCACCTTCCCCGCCCTCGCTTTCCCCTCTTCCCCGCCCTCGCTTTCCCCTCTTCCCCGTCCTCGCTTTCCCCTCTTCCCCGTCCTCGCTTTCCCCTCTTCCCCGTCCTCGCTTTCCCCTCTTCCCCGCCCTCGCCTTCCCCGCCCACGCTTTCCCCTCTTCCCCGTCCTCGCTTTCCCCTCTTCCCCACCCTCGCTTTCCCCTCTTCCCCGTCCTCGCTTTCCCCTCTTCCCCGCCCTCGCCTTCCCCGCCCTCGCTTTCCCCTCTTCCCCGCCCTCGCTTTCCCCTCTTCCCCGTCCTCGCTTCCCCTCTTCCCCGCCCTCGCTTTCCCCTCTTCCCCGCCCTCGCTTTCCCCTCTTCCCCGCCCTCGCTTTCCCCTCTTCCCCGCCCTCGCTTTCCCCTCTTCCCCGCCCTCGCTTTCCCCTCTTCCCCGCCCTCGCTTTCCCCTCTTCCCCGTCCTCGCTTTCCCCTCTTCCCCGCCCACGCTTTCCCCTCTTCCCCGTCCTCGCTTTCCCCTCTTCCCCGTCCTCGCTTTCCCCTCTTCCCCGTCCTCGCTTTCCCCGTCCTCGCTTTCCCCTCTTCCCCGTCCTCGCTTTCCCCTCTTCCCCGCCCTCGCTTTCCCCTCTTCCCCGCCCACGCTTTCCCCTCTTCCCCGTCCTCGCTTTCCCCTCTTCCCCGTCCTCGCTTTCCCCTCTTCCCCGTCCTCGCTTTCCCCTCTACCCCGTCCTCGCTTTCCCCTCTTCCCCGTCCTCGCTTTCCCCTCTTCCCCGTCCTCGCTTTCCCCTCTTCCCCGTCCTCGCTTTCCCCTCTTTCCCGTCCTCGCTTTCCCCGTCCTCGCTTTCCCCTCTTCCCCGTCCTCGCTTTCCCCTCTTCCCCGCCCTCGCTTTCCCCTCTTCCCCGCCCTTGCTTTCCCCGTCCTCGCTTTCCCCTCTTCCCCGTCCTCGCTTTCCCCTCTTCCCCGCCCACGCTTTCCCCTCTTCCCCGCCCTCGCCTTCCCCGCCCTCGCTTTCCCCTCTTCCCCGCCCTCGCTTTCCCCTCTTCCCCGCCCTCGCATTCCCCTCTTCCCCGCCCACGCTTTCCCTTCTTCCCCGCCCACGCTTTCCCCTCTTCCCCGCCCTCGCCTTCCCCGCCCTCGCTTTCCCCTCTTCCCCGCCCTCGCTTTCCCCTCTTCCCCGCCCTCGCTTTCCCCTCTTCCCCGCCCTCGCTTTCCCCTCTTCCCCGCCCACGCTTTCCCCTCTTCCCCGTCCTCGCTTTCCCCTCTTCCCCGCCCTCGCTTTCCCCTCTTCCCCGCCCTCGCTTTCCCCTCTTCCCCGCCCACGCTTTCCCCTCTTCCCCGCCCACGCTTTCCCCTCTTCCCCGCCCTCGCTTTCCCCTCTTCCCCGCCCTCGCTTTCCCCTCTTCCCCGCCCTCGCTTTCCCCGCCCTCGCTTTCCCCTCTTCCCCGCCCTCGCTTTCACCATTCCCCGCCCTCGTTTTCCCCTCTTCCCCGCCCTCATTTTCCCCATTCCCCGCCCTCGTTTTCCCCATTCCCCGCCCTCACTTTCCCCTCTTCCCCGCCCTCGCTTTCCCATCTTCCCCGCCCTCGCTTTTCCCCTCTTCCCCGCCCTCGCTTTTCCCCTCTTCCCCGCCCTCGCTTTTCCCCTCTTCCCCGCCCTCGCTTTCCCCTCTTCCCCGCCCTCGCTTTCCCCTTCTTCCCCGCCCTCGCTTTTCCCCTCTTCCCCGCCCTCGCTTTTCCCCTCTTCCCCGCCCTCGCTTTTCCCCTCTTCCCCGCCCTCGCTTTTCCCCTCTTCCCCGCCCACGGTTTCCCCTCTTCCCCGCCCTCGCTTTCCCCTCTTCCCCGCCCACGGTTTCCCCTCTTCCCCGCCCTCGCTTTTTCCCTCTTCCCCGCCCATGCTTTTTCCCTCTTCCACGCCCTCGCTTTTTCCCTCTTCCCCGCCCTCGCTTTTTCCCTCTTCCTCGCTTCCCCCTCTTCCCCGCCCTCGCTTCCCCCTCTTCCCCGCCCACGGTTTCCCCTCTTCCCCGCCCTCGCTTTCCCCTCTTCCCCGCCCACGGTTTCCCCTCTTCCCCGCCCACGGTTTCCCCCTCTTCCCCGCCCACGGTTTCCCCCTCTTCCCCACCCTCGCTTTCCCCTCTTCCCCGTCCTCGCTTTCCCCTCTTCCCCGCCCTCGCTTTCCCCTCTTCCCCGCCCTCGCTTTCCCCTCTTCCCCGTCCTCGCTTTCCCCTCTTCCCCGCCCTCGCCTTCCCCGCCCACGCTTTCCCCTCTTCCCCGTCCTCGCTTTCCCCTCTTCCCCGCCCTCGCTTTCCCCTCTTCCCCGTCCTCGCTTTCCCCTCTTCCCCGCCCTCGCCTTCCCCGCCCTCGCTTTCCCCTCTTCCCCGCCCTCGCTTTCCCCTCTTCCCCGTCCTCGCTTTCCCCTCTTCCCCGCCCTCGCCTTCCCCGCCCTCACTTTCCACTCTTCCCCGCCCTCGCTTTCCCCTCTTCCCCGCCCTCGCTTTCCCCTCTTCCCCGCCCTCGCTTTCCCCTCTTCCCCGTCCTCGCTTTCCCCTCTTCCCCGTCCTCGCTTTCCCCTCCCTCGCCTTCCCCGCCCACGCTTTCCCCTCTTCCCCGTCCTCGCTTTCCCCTCTTCCCCACCCTCGCTTTCCCCTCTTCCCCGTCCTCGCTTTCCCCTCTTCCCCGCCCTCGCCTTCCCCGCCCTCGCTTTCCCCTCTTCCCCGCCCTCGCTTTCCCCTCTTCCCCGCCCTCGCTTTCCCCTCTTCCCAGCCCTCGCTTTCCCCTCTTCCCCGCCCTCGCTTTCCCCTCTTCCCCGCCCTCGCTTTCCCCTCTTCCCCGTCCTCGCTTTCCCCTCTTCCCCGCCCTCGCTTTCCCCTCTTCCCCGCCCTCGCTTTCCCCTCTTCCCCGTCCTCGCTTTCCCCTCTTCCCCGCCCACGCTTTCCCCTCTTCCCCGTCCTCGCTTTCCCCTCTTCCCCGTCCTCGCTTTCCCCTCTTCCCCGCCCTCGCCTTCCCCGCCCACGCTTTCCCCTCTTCCCCGTCCTCGCTTTCCCCTCTTCCCCGTCCTCGCTTTCCCCTCTTCCCCGCCCTCGCTTTCCCCTCTTCCCCGCCCTCGCTTTCCCCTCTTTCCCGCCCTCGCTTTCCCCTCTTCCCCGCCCTCGCCTTCCCCGCCCACGCTTTCCCCTCTTCCCCGTCCTCGCTTTCCCCTCTTCCCCGCCCTCGCTTTCCCCTCTTCCCCGCCCTCGCTTTCCCCTCTTCCCCGCCCTCGCTTTCCCCTCTTCCCCGTCCTCGCTTTGCCCTCTTCCCCGCCCTCGCCTTCCCCGCCCTCGCTTTCCCCTCTTCCCCGCCCTCGCTTTCCCCTCTTCCCCGTCCTCGCTTTCCCCTCTTCCCCGCCCTCACCTTCCCCGCCCTCGCTTTCCCCTCTTCCCCGCCCTCGCTTTCCCCTCTTCCCCGTCCTCGCTTTCCCCTCTTCCCCGTCCTCGCTTTCCCCTCTTCCTCGTCCTCGCTTTCCCCTCTTCCCCGCCCTCGCCTTCCCCGCCCACGCTTTCCCCTCTTCCCCGTCCTCGCTTTCCCCTCTTCCCCACCCTCGCTTTCCCCTCTTCCCCGTCCTCGCTTTCCCCTCTTCCCCGCCCTCGCCTTCCCCGCCCTCGCTTTCCCCTCTTCCCCGCCCTCGCTTTCCCCTCTTCCCCGTCCTCGCTTTCCCCTCTTCCCCGCCCTCGCCTTCCCCGCCCACGCTTTCCCCTCTTCCCCGTCCTCGCTTTCCCCTCTTCCCCACCCTCGCTTTCCCCTCTTCCCCGTCCTCGCTTCCCCTCTTCCCCGCCCTCGCTTTCCCCTCTTCCCCGCCCTCGCTTTCCCCTCTTCCCCGCCCTCGCTTTCCCCTCTTCCCCGCCCTCGCTTTCCCCTCTTCCCCGTCCTCGCTTTCCCCTCTTCCCCGCCCACGCTTTCCCCTCTTCCCCGTCCTCGCTTTCCCCTCTTCCCCGTCCTCGCTTTCCCCTCTTCCCCGTCCTCGCTTTCCCCTCTTCCCCGTCCTCGCTTTCCCCTCTTCCCCGTCCTCGCTTTCCCCTCTTCCCCGCCCTCGCTTTCCCCTCTTCCCCGCCCACGCTTTCCCCTCTTCCCCGTCCTCGCTTTCCCCTCTTCCCCGTCCTCGCTTTCCCCTCTTCCCCGTCCTCGCTTTCCCCTCTTCCCCGTCCTCGCTTTCCCCTCTTCCCCGTCCTCGCTTTCCCCTCTTCCCCGTCCTCGCTTTCCCCTCTTCCCCGTCCTCGCTTTCCCCGTCCTCGCTTTCCCCTCTTCCCCGTCCTCGCTTTCCCCTCTTCCCCGTCCTCGCTTTCCCCTCTTCCCCGTCCTCGCTTTCCCCTCTTCCCCGTCCTCGCTTTCCCCGTCCTCGCTTTCCCCTCTTCCCCGTCCTCGCTTTCCCCTCTTCCCCGTCCTCGCTTTCCCCTCTTCCCCGCCCACGCTTTCCCTTCTTCCCCGCCCACGCTTTCCCCTCTTCCCCGCCCTCGCCTTCCCCGCCCTCGCTTTCCCCTCTTCCCCGCCCTCGCTTTCCCCTCTTCCCCGCCCTCGCATTCCCCTCTTCCCCGCCCACGCTTTCCCTTCTTCCCCGCCCACGCTTTCCCCTCTTCCCCGCCCTCGCCTTCCCCGCCCTCGCTTTCCCCTCTTCCCCGCCCTCGCTTTCCCCTCTTCCCCGCCCTCGCTTTCCCCTCTTCCCCGCCCACGCTTTCCCCTCTTCCCCGCCCTCGCTTTCCCCTCTTCCCCGCCCTCGCTTTCCCCTCTTCCCCGCCCTCGCTTTCCCCTCTTCCCCGCCCTCGCTTTCCCCTCTTCCCCGCCCTCGCTTTCCCCTCTTCCCCGCCCTCGCTTTCCCCTCTTCCCCGCCCTCGCTTTCACCATTCCCCGCCCTCGTTTTCCCCTCTTCCCCGCCCTCGCTTTCCCCATTCCCCGCCCTCGTTTTCCCTATTCCCCGCCCTCGCTTTCCCCTCTTCCCCGCCCTCGCTTTCCCCTCTTCCCCGCCCTCGCTTTTCCCCTCTTCCCCGCCCTCGCTTTTCCCCTCTTCCCCGCCCTCGCTTTTCCCCTCTGCCCCGCCCTCGCTTTCCCCTCTTCCCCGCCCTCGCTTTCCCCTTCTTCCCCGCCCTCGCTTTTCCCCTCTTCCCCGCCCTCGCTTTTCCCCTCTTCCCCGCCCTCGCTTTTCCCCTCTTCCCCGCCCTCGCTTTTCCCCTCTTCCCCGCCCACGGTTTCCCCTCTTCCACGCCCTTGCTTTTCCCCTCTTCCACGCCCTCGCTTTTTCCCTCTTCCTCGCTTCCCCCTCTTCCCCGCCCTCGCTTCCCCCTCTTCCCCGCCCACGGTTTCCCCTCTTCCCCGCCCTCGCTTTCCCCTCTTCCCCGCCCACGGTTTCCCCTCTTCCCCGCCCACGGTTTTCCCCTCTTCCCCGCCCACGGTTTTCCCCTCTTCCCCGCCCACGGTTTCCCCCTCTTCCCCGCCCACGGTTTCCCCCTCTTCCCCACCCTCGCTTTCCCCTCTTCCCCGTCCTCGCTTTCCCCTCTTCCCCGTCCTCGCTTTCCCCTCTTCCCCGCCATCGCCTTCCCCGCCCTCGCTTTCCCCTCTTCCCCGCCCTCGCTTTCCCCTCTTCCCCGTCCTCGCTTTCCCCTCTTCCCCGCCCTCGCTTTCCCCTCTTCCCCGCCCTCGCTTTCCCCTCTTCCCCGCCCTCGCTTTCCCCTCTTCCCCGCCCTCGCTTTCCCCTCTTCCCCGCCCTCGCTTTCCCCTCTTCCCCGCCCACGCTTTCCCCTCTTCCCCGCCCACGCTTTCCCCTCTTCCCCGTCCTCGCTTTCCCCTCTTCCCCGTCCTCGCTTTCCCCTCTTCCCCGCCCTCGCCTTCCCCGCCCACGCTTTCCCCTCTTCCCCGTCCTCGCTTTCCCCTCTTCCCCGTCCTCGCTTTCCCCTCTTCCCCGTCCTCGCTTTCCCCTCTTCCCCGCCCTCGCTTTCCCCTCTTCCCCGCCCTCGCTTTCCCCTCTTTCCCGCCCTCGCTTTCCCCTCTTCCCCGCCCTCGCCTTCCCCGCCCACGCTTTCCCCTCTTCCCCGTCCTCGCTTTCCCCTCTTCCCCGCCCTCGCTTTCCCCTCTTCCCCGCCCTCGCTTTCCCCTCTTCCCCGCCCTCGCTTTCCCCTCTTCCCCGTCCTCGCTTTCCCCTCTTCCCCGCCCTCGCCTTCCCCGCCCTCGCTTTCCCCTCTTCCCCGCCCTCGCTTTCCCCTCTTCCCCGTCCTCGCTTTCCCCTCTTCCCCGTCCTCGCTTTCCCCTCTTCCCCGTCCTCGCTTTCCCCTCTTCCCCGCCCTCGCCTTCCCCGCCCACGCTTTCCCCTCTTCCCCGTCCTCGCTTTCCCCTCTTCCCCACCCTCGCTTTCCCCTCTTCCCCGTCCTCGCTTTCCCCTCTTCCCCGCCCTCGCCTTCCCCGCCCTCGCTTTCCCCTCTTCCCCGCCCTCGCTTTCCCCTCTTCCCCGCCCTCGCTTTCCCCTCTTCCCCGCCCTCGCTTTCCCCTCTTCCCCGTCCTCGCTTCCCCTCTTCCCCGTCCTCGCTTCCCCTCTTCCCCGCCCTCGCTTTCCCCTCTTCCCCGCCCTCGCTTTCCCCTCTTCCCCGCCCTCGCTTTCCCCTCTTCCCCGCCCTCGCTTTCCCCTCTTCCCCGCCCTCGCTTTCCCCTCTTCCCCGTCCTCGCTTTCCCCTCTTCCCCGCCCACGCTTTCCCCTCTTCCCCGTCCTCGCTTTCCCCTCTTCCCCGTCCTCGCTTTCCCCTCTTTCCCGTCCTCGCTTTCCCCGTCCTCGCTTTCCCCTCTTCCCCGTCCTCGCTTTCCCCTCTTCCCCGCCCTCGCTTTCCCCTCTTCCCCGCCCTCGCTTTCCCCTCTTCCCCGTCCTCGCTTTCCCCTCTTCCCCGTCCTCGCTTTCCCCTCTTCCCCGTCCTCGCTTTCCCCTCTTCCCCGTCCTCGCTTTCCCCTCTTCCCCGTCCTCGCTTTCCCCTCTTCCCCGTCCTCGCTTTCCCCTCTTCCCCGTCCTCGCTTTCCCCGTCCTCGCTTTCCCCTCTTCCCCGTCCTCGCTTTCCCCTCTTCCCCGTCCTCGCTTTCCCCTCTTCCCCGCCCACGCTTTCCCTTCTTCCCCGCCCACGCTTTCCCCTCTTCCCCGCCCTCGCCTTCCCCGCCCTCGCTTTCCCCTCTTCCCCGCCCTCGCTTTCCCCTCTTCCCCGCCCTCGCATTCCCCTCTTCCCCGCCCACGCTTTCCCTTCTTCCCCGCCCACGCTTTCCCTTCTTCCCCGCCCACGCTTTCCCCTCTTCCCCGCCCTCGCCTTCCCCGCCCTCGCTTTCCCCTCTTCCCCGCCCTCGCTTTCCCCTCTTCCCCGCCCACGCTTTCCCCTCTTCCCCGTCCTCGCTTTCCCCTCTTCCCCGTCCTCGCTTTCCCCTCTTCCCCGCCCTCGCTTTCCCCTCTTCCCCGCCCTCGCTTTCCCCTCTTCCCCGCCCTCGCTTTCCCCTCTTCCCCGCCCTCGCTTTCCCCTCTTCCCCGCCCTCGCTTTCCCCTCTTCCCCGCCCTCGCTTTCCCCTCTTCCCCGCCCTCGCTTTCCCCTCTTCCCCGCCCTCGCTTTCCCCTCTTCCCCGCCCTCGCTTTCCCCTCTTCCCCGCCCTCGCTTTCCCCTCTTCCCCGCCCTCGCTTTCCCCTTCTTCCCCGCCCTCGCTTTTCCCCTCTTCCCCGCCCACGCTTTCCCCTCTTCCCCGCCCTCGCTTTCCCCTCTTCCCCGCCCTCGCTTTCCCCTCTTCCCCGCCCTCGCTTTCCCCTCTTCCCCGCCCTCGCTTTCCCCTCTTCCCCGCCCACGCTTTCCCCTCTTCCCCGCCCTCGCTTTCCCCTCTTCCCCGCCCTCGCTTTCCCCTCTTCCCCGCCCTCGCTTTCCCCTCTTCCCCGCCCTCGCTTTCCCCTCTTCCCCGCCCTCGCTTTCCCCTCTTCCCCGCCCTCGCTTTCCCCTTCTTCCCCGCCCTCGCTTTTCCCCTCTTCCCCGCCCTCGCTTTCCCCTCTTCCCCGCCCTCGCTTTCCCCTTCTTCCCCGCCCTCGCTTTCCCCTCTTCCCCGCCCTCGCTTTCCCCTTCTTCCCCGCCCTCGCTTTCCCCTCTTCCCCGCCCTCGCTTTCCCCTTCTTCCCCGCCCTCGCTTCCCCCTCTTCCCCGCCCACGGTTTCCCCTCTTCCCCGCTTCCCCCTCTTCCCCGCCCTCGCTTCCCCCTCTTCCCCGCCCACGGTTTCCCCTCTTCCCCGCCCTTGCTTTTTCCCTCTTCCCCGCCCTCGCTTTTTCCCTCTTCCTCGCTTCCCCCTCTTCCCCGCCCTCGCTTCCCCCTCTTCCCCGCCCACGGTTTCCCCTCTTCCCCGCCCTTGCTTTTTCCCTCTTCCCCGCCCTCGCTTTTTCCCTCTTCCTCGCTTCCCCCTCTTCCCCGCCCTCGCTTCCCCCTCTTCCCCGCCCACGGTTTCCCCTCTTCCCCGCCCTCACTTTCCCCTCTTCCCCGCCCACGGTTTCCCCTCTTCCCCGCCCTCACTTTCCCCTCTTCCCCGCCCACGGTTTCCCCCTCTTCCCCGCCCTCACTTTCCCCTCTTCCCCGCCCACGGTTTCCCCCTCTTCCCCGCCCTCGGTTTCCCCCTCTTCCCCGCCCTCACTTTCCCCTCTTCCCCGCCCTCGCTTTCCCCTCTTCCCCGCCCTCGCTTTCCCCTCTTCCCCGCCCTCGCTTTCCCCTCTTCCCCGGCCTCGCTTTCCCCTCTTCCCCGCCCTCGCTTTCCCCTCTTCCCCGCCCACGGTTTCCCCTCTTCCCCGCCCACGGTTTCCCCTCTTCCCCGCCCTCACTTTCCCCTCTTCCCCGCCCACGGTTTCCCCCTCTTCCCCGCCCTCACTTTCCCCTCTTCCCCGCCCACGGTTTCCCCTCTTCCCCGCCCTCGCTTTCCCCTCTTCCCCGCCCTCGCTTTCCCCTCTTCCCCGCCCACGGTTTCCCCTCTTCCCCGCCCACGGTTTCCCCTCTTCCCCGCCCTCACTTTCCCCTCTTCCCCGCCCACGGTTTCCCCCTCTTCCCCGCCCTCACTTTCCCCTCTTCCCCGCCCACGGTTTCCCCCTCTTCCCCGCCCTCACTTTCCCCTCTTCCCCGCCCTCGGTTTCCCCCTCTTCCCCGCCCTCACTTTCCCCTCTTCCCCGCCCTCGCTTTCCCCTCTTCCCCGCCCTCGCTTTCCCCTCTTCCCCGCCCTCGCTTTCCCCTCTTCCCCGGCCTCGCTTTCCCCTCTTCCCCGCCCTCGCTTTCCCCTCTTCCCCGCCCACGGTTTCCCCTCTTCCCCGCCCACGGTTTCCCCTCTTCCCCGCCCTCACTTTCCCCTCTTCCCCGCCCACGGTTTCCCCTCTTCCCCGCCCTCGCTTTCCCCTCTTCCCCGGCCTCGCTTTCCCCTCTTCCCCGCCCTCGCTTTCCCCTCTTCCCCGCCCACGGTTTCCCCTCTTCCCCGCCCACGGTTTCCCCTCTTCCCCGCCCTCACTTTCCCCTCTTCCCCGCCCACGGTTTCCCCTCTTCCCCGCCCTCACTTTCCCCTCTTCCCCGCCCACGGTTTCCCCCTCTTCCCCGCCCTCACTTTCCCCTCTTCCCCGCCCACGGTTTCCCCTCTTCCCCGCCCTCGCTTTCCCCTCTTCCCCGCCCTCGCTTTCCCCTCTTCCCCGCCCACGGTTTCCCCTCTTCCCCGCCCACGGTTTCCCCTCTTCCCCGCCCTCGCTTTCCCCTCTTCCCCGGCCTCGCTTTCCCCTCTTCCCCGCCCTCGCTTTCCCCTCTTCCCCGCCCACGGTTTCCCCTCTTCCCCGCCCACGGTTTCCCCCTCTTCCCCGCCCACGGTTTTCCCCTCTTCCCCGCCCACGGTTTCCCCCTCTTCCCCGCCCACGGTTTCCCCCTCTTCCCCGCCCACGGTTTCCCCTCTTCCCCGCCCACGGTTTCCCCTCTTCCCCGCCCACGGTTTTCCCCTCTTCCCCGCCCACGGTTTTCCCCTCTTCCCCGCCCACGGTTTCCCCTCTTCCCCGCCCACGGTTTCCCCTCTTCCCCGCCCACGGTTTTCCCCCTCTTCCCCGCCCACGGTTTTCCCCCTCTTCCCCGCCCACGGTTTTCCCCCTCTTCCCCGCCCACGGTTTTCCCCCTCTTCCCCGCCCACGGTTTTCCCCCTCTTCCCCGCCCACGGTTTTCCCCCTCTTCCCCGCCCACGGTTTTCCCCCGCCCACGGTTTTCCCCCTCTTCCCCGCCCACGGTTTTCCCCCTCTTCCCCGCCAACGGTTTCCCCTCTTCCCCGCCCACGGTTTCCCCTCTGAACTTCTCACACAACAGTTGCTGGCATGAAACCGCGAGCAAAGATTCTCAACTACATGGGACGCAACCTTTATAAGATAAATGTAGTAACATTTGTAGAAGTCGTGTGATCAGATGTCATGTGATCAGGCAGCACGTGATCAACCCTCCAGGAATGCCTCCACCCAGAGTTTGCAAACCTAACTGGGGGATGGTTAGGCCATCGACTATTCCCCACTCCTCTGGCTCCCTCCTGCTCTTGGAATCACCCAATGCAATCTTCTGATCCCCACTATCTTGCTCCTCCCCGATGACAGTCTTAGTCGGAAGTCCTGGCGCCAGCATTACTGCAGCGTAAATAGTCCCGTGAAATTTTGGCCTCTTTCTTCATAACTATAACCCTTCATTCCTGGTAACATCCTAGTAAACCTATGCTGCCCCTTTTCCTTTGCTTTTGTTTTAAAATTTTCTGAACAATTACTGGCAAAAAAAAATAATTATTTTCTCTCACACATCTATTGTCACCATGGTAACTAGTTTCCAAGACTCTGACTTTACTGCTGTTGTACCATTTATGCTGCGGTTATCTTTCAGCAAGAGTTTAGAATCCTGAGGGCAACGTAATCACTGCACCTCAATGTTGCTAGCTTCCTTTCAAATTTAGAGTGCCAACTGCTTGCACAGGTATTTATGTCATGTGTCACGTACGTATTATGATGCTCTTAAGTTTCAAAGGAAGTCAGTGAAACTGATGCATCATCTGTTGACTTGGAGTCAAACTCATGGCCATGGATAAGTATTAACAATAGCATTAACGCACATTGTGATATCATGACCCTCGGTGGATTCTGAGGCACGCGTCAGCTCCTTGAGTTGTACTGGAGCTAATACAGTACGGCTCCAAGGATACACCACCACCTTGTGGAGGCTAGCCAGAAGTGAAATCATTGGGAGTGGTAAGGAATGTATGTAAAGATTGAGGTGTGGCAATTATAATCATAGCAGCATGAATGGAGTCCAAATTTTTGTTAGTTTCGTGCACAGAAGTTATCAGACAGCAGTCTGGAGTAATTAGTCCACTGATTTTCCTCCTATCCTGAGGAGAATTGATTAGCCTCTTCTAGACAACTCACCCTGCCATGGCCAGAATCTGAAATTCATTATGTGGGAAACTGTGGCCTAGAAATTCGATGGTTCCTGCCACCTTTTTGGACACTAAACGGACGCCTCAGCCTTCAATATGGCAGACAGGAAGTGCGCACTCATTACGAGCCAGATCCACCTGTCGCGACCTAGACCCCTCCTGTCACTGTCGCTGACCTTCCCCATCACCTTCGCCACCTTCCCTAATTCCGGCCACCGCTACTCACTCTCCCAATCGCCCCCTTCCCAGTCGCTCTCTCTCCCAGTCCCCAGTCTGAAATATCTGAGGGCTGCTGCCAGCAACGCAGCAGCCTGATCTTCGCAGCTTCTTCTCCGGTAAGATGCCTGGGGACACCCTTCAGCTTGCTGGGCCAATGATAATGATACCCGAGGCCCAATATTAGGTGTGCCTCGGGCGTACCCATTGAGGCGCAGGGATCGCTCCCTGTGACTCCTCCGTGCCATTTTTGTGAGTGAACAGATTTTTTCCCCCTGTATATTTTAACACAAATCCAACTATCCTGTGGCATAGTGTGTCAGAGCTGTGGTGTATGTAACCTGTTCCACCTTAAGAGAACTTAAGCCTGTTCCACCTTAAGAGATGTACTACTTTCTCTGGCTGCTGTATACATAATACCGGTGGTGACCACCGGTATATAAGTACCGTGTAGTGATATTGCTGTTAGTATAGCCCTGACCTCCAACTAGTAAAGACCTGTTGAAACGTTATTCTTGTAGTCTGTGTCAGTATTAATCTTAAATACAACTAGAACACACAGACTTAACAGTGGCGACGAGTCCGATTCTTACCCTGCGGCAGTTTATATCCACGGCGGCTTCGTCCACAGAACAGGCGTCGAAGAGAGGCATCCACCCTCATCACCCTGCTGGAAGACACGTCGCGCGGCAGGCATCGAGAACCCGGAGTGCAGAAGATATCCTGAACTCGAAGCCTCCATCAGCGGCAGTCAGCTATCTTCCTTCTACCTCGGTGGTGGGTAAGCTGGTCAGCGATGCGAGCAGAAAGTCGGCCGCGTTGGCTGTACAGACGGGGAGGGAAGACAGAGGAATAAGGGCGGTGAGATCGATCGCGACCAGAGATAAGGGCCGGGCCGCATTCGGGCCGAAAGGCGCAGCGCGGGAACATCGATCGCGGCTGGTGATAAGGGCCGGGCCGCATTCGGGCCAAAAAGGCGCAGCGTCTGGGGCGACTGAAGGCGCGAGAGCTGCGGTGAAGGCGAACGCAGCCGGTGCTAATAACCGGGCTGCAAGAAGGGCTGCGAGGCGCGACATCGGGGAAGCGCGAATGCCCGAGGGAGCCGCGGTGAAGCGGAGACAGCGTCGGGGGAGTTACTAACCGCTGGGAAAGGGGAGCAGCAGCAGCACGCCAAACGCCATTGCAGCCAGCGGGTGAAGAAGGCGAGCGCGGGAAAGACCGCCAAGCGCGGGAAACCGCCATTTTGTAGGCGGAGGATGAAGACAAGAGCGGGAAGCCGCCATCTTGGAAAAAGGGAAAGCACTAAAAAAAAAAAAAAAAAATTGCAACGATGCCTAAACATGGGAACATTAATACCTTTGATAGCGACATCGAAGATTGGACCACATATGTAGAACGCATACAAAATTATTGTAAAGCAAATAAAATCCCAGATGATGAGAAAGCACTAACTTTATTAAACTTAATGGCTGCGAAGACATACGGGCAATTGAAACACCTTTTATCACCAGATGAACCGGCGGAGAAGACGTTCGAGGAGATTGTTACTGTCCTGAGAAATCATCTAAACCCCACGCCGCTGATGCTAGCGGAACGATTTAAATTTTACAGCAGAAAGCAGCTGAAAGATGAAAGCGATGCTGAATATTTAATGGAATTGCGTAAGCTAGCAAAGTACTGTCAGTTTGGAACGGGACTAACAGATGCGCTAAGAGATAAATTTGTGTGTGGATTATTAAAAGAAGATACACAAAAGCGACTGCTCGAGGTGAATGAGCTGACGCTTGAGAAAGCGGTCACTATGGCAGCATCACACGAAGCCGCAGCGAGAGGCATGGCAGTAATGCAGCTACGGTCACCGGAACTCAGTACAAATCAATTGGTTTTGAGTACTGTAAAATGTTATCGTTGTGGAAAGACAACGCACGATCAGAACCAGTGTTGGTTTACAAACCAAGAATGCAGAACGTGTGGCAGGCTTGGCCACATAGCTAAAGTATGCCGGTCAGGAAAGAAGACCAGCAACAAAAAGTCACTGCAAGGAAAATACATAAAGGTACACAAGGTGACAAAGAACAGTTCGAACGAACAGAAGTCAGATTCAGACGCCAGCAGTAATGAACTGGGTAGCTTAAGAGTACACAACGTTGGTAAGGATGCAGATCTCCAGACAATTTGGGTCACTCTTCAGATAGCAGGAGTCCAAGTAAAGATGGAATTGGACACTGGATCGGCATTGACGGTCATGAATAAGAAAGATTACAAAAGGTTATTCCAACATATTCCCCTACGGGATACGGAGATTATATTGAAAACATACACGGGGCAAAGAGTGTACCCCATCGGAAAGATAGAGGTAAAAGTGGTCCACAAGGGCGAAGAAAGCCAAGTAATGGACTTATATGTGCTACCTGAAGGAGGTCCACCACTACTGGGACGGGAGTGGATTAGGAAAATGAATATGGACTGGCACTCCTTAAAAGCACTAACGGTGGATTCCGGGGAAACAGATGTCAAACCTAAACGATTGTCCAGAATATTGGATGATGCTAAAGAGGTGTTCCAGCAAGGACTGGGAACACTGAGAGGAATTACGGCAAACATCAAGATTGATGAACATGCACACCCAAAATTTTTCAAAGCCAGACCGGTACCCTATGCAATACGACCTGCTGTAGAAGCGGAACTGGAAGCGCTAGAACGTTCAGGTGTACTGTCTAAGGTAGATTGGAGTGAGTGGGCTACGCCCATTGTTCCCGTTATGAAACGTCCTTCGAGCAACAAGCCAGGAGAACCAGGGAAGGTTCGCATCTGTGGAGACTTCAAGATCACCGTTAATCCGGTGCTTCACACGGCGCAGTATCCGCTTCCGCGGATTGAGGATATTTTTGCTTCGTTGTCTGGCGGGAAACACTTCACCAAGATAGACCTGGCGCAGGCGTACTTGCAGATGGAGGTTGAAGAAGAGTCACGCCAGTACCTCACGATCAACATGCATAGAGGTTTGTACCGGTATAATAGGCTGGTTTTTGGAGTGGCATCGGCTCCAGCAATTTGGCAGAGGGCCATGGAGCAGGTATTACAGGGAATTCCAGGCACACAATGTTACCTGGATGATATTCTGATTACAGGAGATGGTGATGAAGAACACCTCACAAACTTGGAACTGGTGCTCAACAGACTGAAAGAGTATGGACTTCGAGTTAATCGGCAGAAATGTGAGTTCTTTCAGAAGCGGATCTCGTACTGTGGTCATGTCATTGACCGGGAGGGGCTTCATAAGTCTCCTGACAAGATAGAGGCAGTTGTAAAGGCTCCCGCTCCGGATAATGTCTCTCAGTTGAGGTCGTTTCTGGGATTGATTAACTATTACCATAAGTTTCTACCAAATCTATCCACGGTACTGCACCCGCTGAACGCTCTTTTACAGAAGGGGGTACCATGGGAATGGAGCGAAAACTGTAAGAAGGCATTTCGCAAAAGCAAAGAATTGATCACCTCAGAGGAAGTGTTGGCTCACTTCAACCCGACACTGCCTATTCGGTTGGCTTGTGATGCTTCTCCATATGGTATTGGGGCAGTACTCTCACACAAGTTGCCAAATGGCACGGAAAGGCCAGTCGCGTTTGCATCCAGATCATTGACCTCCGCTGAGCGCAACTATGCGCAGATCGATAGGGAGGCTCTCAGCCTTGTATGGGGAGTGAAGAAGTTTAATCATTACCTGCAGGGCCAAAAATTCACACTTCTGACAGACCATCAGCCGTTGGTATCCATTTTTAACCCTAAGAAGGGTGTTTCGGTGATGACAGCACAGAGACTCCAGAGATGGTCCCTTTTCCTAGGGGCACATCAATATCAAATAGAATTCAAAGGTACAAAGCAGCATGGCAATGCTGATGGGCTGTCGCGCCTGCCACTACCTGAAGAAGAAGAGACGACGAAAGTTGACCCTGTTGAGTTATTTCATTCGACCATCATCGAGTGTTTACCAGTCACCAATGCAAGTATTGAAAGAGAAACCAGGAACGACCTGACACTGTCCCGAGTCTACGAGGTGACAGTGAAGGGATGGCCAACACATGGTGATCCTCTGTTACCGGCATTCTCGGCAAGGCGAGACCAGCTGTCCGTCTGCCATGGTACTTTGATGTACGGGACAAGAGTGATTATTCCTCCCAAGTTAAGGGAAAGAGTTCTAAAGGAACTGCATGAAGGTCATCTGGGGGGAGTTAAGATGAAAAGTCTTGCTAGGGCTTATGTATGGTGGCCGGGTATTGACCAACAGATAGAGGAGTTGACGAAAAGCTGCGCTGGGTGCCAAAATGTGCAAAATGCACCTCCGATCGCACCGCTACACCCATGGGAATGGCCTTCAGCCCCATGGCAACGCGTACATATTGACTTTGCTGGTCCATTCATGGACTCCATGTTCCAAATTGCGGTGGACGCACATTCCAAATGGCCAGAAGTGATCAAGATGAATACCACTACTTCAGAAAAGACAATTGCGGTGTTAAGAACAATATTCGCAAGGAACGGATTGCCAGAACAGATATGTTCGGACAACGGACCACAGTTCGTGTCGGAAGAATTCCAAAAATTCTTAAAGAAGAATGGGGTGAAACATTATACCTCTGCCCCATATCATCCGGCGACAAACGGGTTGGCCGAGATTTGTCCAAACATTCAAAAAGGCAATAAAGGCCATGAACGATGATCAGATTCCGCTACAACACAAGGTGGACAATTTCCTAATGGCATATCGAAACGCCGCTAATGCAGTGACTAACCAAAGTCCTGCCATGATGTTTTATAACAGGAGGTTGCGGTCCAGGTTGGACTTGTTAAAACCAAATGTGCGGAGGGAAGTGGAAAACAAACAGTTCCGGCATATTAATAACAAGACACTCGAAGTTTCGACGTAGGACAACCAGTGTTGGCAAGGGGCTATGGAAATGAAAAATGGCAGTCCGGAACAATTCGGGCCAGGCAAGGACCTCTGATGTACACAGTAGATATTGGTAACAATGTGATAAGGCGTCATGCGGATCAACTGGTAGAATCGAGAGCAAGGGTCGAACCCATGGTTGCGACAGAGACAACTGTGGAAGACGTTAATGAACCTGAAGCATCTACCTCGGCAGGGAATGTACCTGATGATGACGTCCAATACATAGGAAACCAACTAGAGGAGTCACCTCAGCAACAAGAATCAGAGACCACTGAAAGGCGTTATCCAACCCGAATCAGAAGGCCTCCTGAGAGACTGAACCTTTGAACTGTTTATACCTGAAGTTATATATATGTATATATGTTATTATGTTATGTTAAATGGGGATATGACTGTTAAGCTAAAAAGGGAGGATTGTGGTGTATGTAACCTGTTCCACCTTAAGAGAACTTAAGCCTGTTCCACCTTAAGAGATGTACTACTTTCTCTGGCTGCTGTATACGTAATATCGGTGGCAACATCCGTGGAGAGAAAAAAGAGTCAACGTTTTGGGTCAAACCCTTTGTCAAGACTGGAAAAGCACAGGAAATGAAATAGATAAAAAGACCGGGCTGGGAGAGAACAAAAGAGAAGAGACATTAAGAGGTATTCAAAACAAGACGAGATGGTGATAGGACTAGTGGAGACAAAAGACGGCTCTAGATTAGGTGTGAAATGCGCTGGCAGAATGGGAGACAGCTGCCATGTGGGAGAGAAACAAAGAGGGGGGAAAAGGGCCAAAACAAAGGTGTGGATAAAAAATAAGTAAAAATGTAATGGGGGCCGAGGTTATGATCTGAAATTGTTGAACTCGATATTGAGTCTGGAAGGCTGTAAAGTGCCTAATCGGAAGATGAGGTGCTGTTCCTCGAGCTTACGCTGAGCTTCCGTGGAACAATGCAAGAGCCCGAGTACGGTGAGGTCTGAGTGGGAATGGGGCGGTGAATTAAAATGACAGGCAACCGGAAGCTCGGGGTCATCCTTACGGACTGAACGGAGGTGTTCCGCAAAGCGGTCACCCAATCTGCGTTTGGTCTCCCCAATGTAGAGGAGACCACATCGTGAGCAGCGAATACAGTATACTAGAGTTGCAGATGTAGGTGGGAAGAGACCATGGTTTCAGCCTGTTCTTGCCCCACCGAACTTATCTCTTCCTATCTCGACTCCATCTTTTCTCCCCTTGTCCAGTCTCTTCCCACCTACATCCGCGACTCACCGCCCCATTCCCACTCAGACCTCACTGTACTCGGGCTCTTGCATTGTTCCATGGAAGCTCAGCGTAAGCTCAAGGAACAGCACCTCCTCTTCCGATTAGGCACTTTACAGCCTTCCGGACTCAAAATCGAGTTCAACAACTTCAGATCATAACCTCGGCCCCCATTACATTTTTACTTATTTTTCATCCACACCTTTGTTTTGGCCCTTCCCCCCCCCCTTTTTTTCTCTCCCACATGGCAGCTGTCTCCCATTCTGCCAGCACATTTCACACCTAATCTAGAGCCGTCTTTTGTCTCCACTAGTCCTATCACCATCTCATCTCGTTTTGAATACCTCTTAATGTCTCTTCACTTCCCTTTTGTTCTCTCGTAGCCCGGCTTTTTTATCTATTTCATTTCCTGTGCTTTTCCAGTCTTGACAAAGGGTTTGACCCGAAATGTTGACTCTTTTTCTCTCCACGGATGTTGCCTGGCCTGAGTTTTTCCAGCATTTTCTGTTGTTATTTCGGATTTCCAGCATCTGCAGTATTTTGCTATCTGCCTAAACCAGGCGTTTGACTCCTTGCATATGTTAGAGAGGCCTAATGTCTAATGCCTGTTTCTCTTCTAGAGGTGCCATTCAGGAATCTTCAGTGACCACCGTGGCCTAAGCAGCAGCCGCCACCAATGGGTAGGTTTAAAAAAAATTTGGTAAAAGCATTCCTGTGGAGCCAGGAGGAGCAGGTGTGCTCCCCCGACTTCACAATCCTCGTGATGGTCACCCCCTGTTGCCACTCCAACCCCCCTCCCGGGATTTATCTTCAGGCCACTGCAGGCAAAGCAAGTGGCCCGATACTCAACTTAGTAAAATGCGTGACATGCCTGTGCAGCTGCGACAGGCGCTGGCAGCTCATGCTCGAAATTAGATCAGGCCATTTCCCAGGCGTCATTGTCGGCTACCTAAAACAGGTATTCTGTCCTTTACATCTGTAAATAAAGGGCTAACGCCTGTTTTAGGCCCCCTTGCAGAAATTGGTCTGCAATGAGCAGGGCAGGCGTTGGGCTGGCTGTCCTGATTAATTTATGGAGTTGATCCAGTGATGCACGTCAATTGTTTCTAGCACTTGAATGTGCTTGATGACTTTTTAACCAGACACACAATAAAAGGAAAAACTGCAAATGCTGGAAATCTGAAATAAAAACAAAAGATTGCTGAAATAAACAGCAAGTCAGTCAGCATCTGTAAAGTGAAAAGATAGGTGATGATGTTTTGAGTGTGTACCCTTCATCAGACTGTTTTTAACCAGGCACAAACTTCTGTTAGTAATCAACTGTATTGAATCTACTGATTATTTCCTTATACACTATCGCAGAGTCAGAAGAATAGAAGCCATTCTCCTAGTATGCAGTTGCAGAAGCCAATTTCAGAGTGATGCTTTTCTTTAAAGAATCTAATTTAAGCTAATGAACATACTACAGAGAGAAAAGGCATAAATTAGGGACAAAAGCACTCAATTTTTGTCACAGCCTTTTCATTTTGCATCTGTGGGTACCCTCCAATAAAGGGCATGCACTCTCAGATTATTGGTCCTTACAGGTGTCATATGCCTCTGCAGTCGAGCAGTCTCTTGCAGATCACCATGAACCCCTCTTCCACCAAAATTTAGTTGCATGGTCCAGCTCTGGTGCAGTATTTTCTGTAGAAACCACAGTTAAACTGTCATAACTATGTTAACTACCATTTCGCCAAACTTAGAATCTGAATTATTTAGTTATTTTCACTTCAGAATGTTCCCTTCTAGCTAAGATATAAAATGCTACTGTAGTCCATAAAAGGTCCGTAGCACACAAGCAGTCTGACACAAAATGCGTTTAATTGCTCTATGCATTAAAGCTAGGACATGTTGAAGGGATAATTACTAGTCCTAGACCCTTTAGGGCTACCCCGGATCAGGCGTATTCCTCAGGCGTTCACTTTCAACTAAAGTTTGAGGTAGCCGAATCCTAAAGACGCTTAATTGGGTCTAAAGGTCCGGACTAACTCTCCCTAAAGGAAAGGAACAACCTGAAAATGTTACCGTCCTCCAGATAGCACTTTTAATAAGTTTAGCTAGACTGTAACGTTCCGGATATTATGAGGGTCCGGAAAACTCCCCCAGAATTCTGCAACTCTTCACCAAAGAGTATACAGAGATTGAGTTCGCGAGTTTGATACAGAAGTCTTGTGAGACAATTCTAAAAATATATAGATTTATTAAAGAACCGACATGTAATTTACAGTTGGTGAGTCAATCGCAACATTAACAGTTCCAAAAAGAGAGAGCTTACAATTCTATTATCAGAGAACCTTACTCTCAAATCTTAACTTCGCTACAGTTTTACAGTTCTTAGTTTTCTACAGGATATCCACCAAAATCAAATACCTCTGATCCCCAAGGTACAAAGAGTTGGAGACTTACAGAGCCGCCTCTGAAGCCGAGAATCGCTTTGCCCTGTAACGATCAATAACATGTCATTCTATAGTGGACACTAGGTGGAGCCGTAGAGCTGTATATAGCTGTATGTATAAGACTACACTACCCAGCTGTATATATATTAAGACTACATTACCCATGAGGCTAAGCTACCCACAAGGCAACAGTCAAGATGGCAGCTGCACACAGGAGCACACATGCTGCATCTCTACAGATACTGTACCTAGAGAACGTGTACTGAATAAATGACTAGCTAGAAGCTAGCTGTGTTCATAATAAGAATGTCTAGTTATTAATGAACATAAGATGGTACCAGGGTGGTGAAGATCTGCTGAAAATTGTGAAAAGCGACATGGAGAATTTGAAGCCACCAAAGCATTTGAATCTCAAGGGAAATGTCGACTACAATTGGCGGATTTTTAAACAACAATTCGAATTCTACATTGCAGCCATCGGATTTGGTACGAAGCCAGACGCAAGGAAGATAGTGTTGCTGCTTACGGTTGCAGGCCCACAGGCGATAGAGGTATTTAATACATTTGTATTTAATCCAGAGGAGAACAGAGAAAAATTAGAAGATGTGCTAAAAAAATTTGATGCACATTGCTCTCCCAAAAAGAATGAGACGTATGAAAGATACATCTTCCGTTCTCGGACACAGCAACAAAATGAGACTTTGGATAGCTTTATAACTGATCTGAAACTGAAAGCACAGACATGTAATTTCTCTGAGCTCAAAGCATCTATGATTCGTGACCAGATTGTGTTTGGTATTCATGATAAAAAAGTCAGGGAACGTCTGTTGAGAGAAACCGAACTAAATTTGGAAAATGCGGTGAAAATATGCCAAGCCAGCGAGCTAGCTCGAAAGCACGCGAAGACTTTCAGTGAAATCAATAATGATGTGATTGTAATGAGTGATAATGCTGCTGTTGGTGCTGTGTCCTACAAGGGGAAGAAACGTGGGCAGAACAGAAACGAAAAGCAATCGGAGGATGAAATTTTTAATTGTAAACGCTGTGGTTACAAACACCAGTTAAGACAATGCCCAGCGTTTGGAAAAATATGCACAAAGTGTAATGGAAAGAATCACTTTGCCAAACAATGCTTTTCAAAAGTAAAAACAATGAAAGGGCAACAAGTTAATGTGATTGAGGACACTGATTTAAGTGAGATTTTTTGTAGGAATGGTGTCATGTGACGATATCAAAAAAGATACAGAAAATGTGCAGCCCTCAGAAATGGACAATGCTGAACATAAAGCCAATGCAGTAAAAGTGGACAAATGGATGATCCCACTGCAGATAAATGGAGCATTAATTACATTGAAACTGGACACTGGGGCAAAAGCAAACTTAATCAGTATGAGTGACATAAAAAATATGAAAGAAAAGCCCAAAATACAGAAAAAGCCAGTACTACCGAAGAGCTATAATGGACAGAAAATAGATAGCTTAGGTGTATGCAGACTTAAAGTGACAGTCAAAGACAAAGTGCATCATCTCATGTTTTCTGTTGTGGCTGAAAGACTTGATTCACTATTAGGTGACAAAGCTTGTGAAGACTTAGAACTGGTCAAGAGAGTCTACCATATAAACTGTGCCATAAGCAGACCAGATGACTCAGGTGATGAAGCAGAGAGCCCATCAAGGATGAAAAGGCCAAAGGGTATCCATGTCTTCAAAAAGCCTAGTTTCTCCAAGAAGAAAGAAAAAGACTTTAAGGTCAAAGAGAAGCACAAAGAGGAAAAACACAAGGAGAAAAAGTCCAAAGATATAACCGCAGCAGATGTTGTTAAGCAGTGGAAAGAGAAAAAGAAAAAGAAGCCTGCACCAGAGCAGGAAGCAGTTCCGGTGGATACTCCTTCTTCCCTCAGGCCAATCTTTGGTGTTCCATTAGCTGAGGCTGCTGAGAGGACTATGCTGTATAATGGGATCCAGCTGCCAGCAGTTTTTCGAGAGTGCATTGACTACATTGAGAGTTATGGCATGAAGAGTGAAGGAAACACTGAAACCCTCTCCAAGCAAAGATCGCAAGGAGACCTCGATCTATACAAGAGCAGATTGATAACAATGCCGCAACTGCATCTTGTCATTCACCGCCAGAACAATCTCATAAAGACACATCAGACTTACCCGTGTTGAGAAGATCTACACGTGAAGTAAAAAAGCCTGATAGACTTAATCTTGAGTACAATGTAAAGTTTTGAAAATGTTTATGTTTATAGAGCACTAACAAAAGTGTTACTGATATTATCTTTATTGTTTTCTTGAAAGTTGATTGATATTAATTTTGTTAAACCTCAAAGAAAGGGGGATGTAACGATCAATAACATGTCATTCTATAGTGGACACTAGGTGGAGCCGTAGAGCTGTATATAGCTGTAGGTATAAGACTACACTACCCAGCTGTATATATATTAAGACTACATTACCCATGAGGCTAAGCTACCCACAAGGCAACAGTCAAGATGGCAGCCTGCACACAGGAGCACACATGCTGCATCTCTACAGATACTGTACCTAGAGAACGTGTACTGAATAAATGACTAGCTAGAAGCTAGCTGTGTTCATAATAAGAATGCCTAGTTATTAATGAACATAAGATGCCCCTTTAAAACGAGTCTACTATCCCATTTGAGAGTCCAATATTTATACTCTTTTCCAGTGGTATTTCCTTTAAGGTTTTCTGCTGATGTAAGCTAATTATCTCTAGTTATTTTTCTGCTGACTCCTGCAATTCTTACAGTCACCTCAGCTGGTAGCATTACAGAATTATGTCTTTTCTCTAGGTGTTCTATGTTTACCATAAAAAACTGTGTTGCAGCAGGTGTGTTTTACTTGATGTCATTTTTACGAAGGCAGATGTTTCTTACTTTTATGTGCTTCTTTACGAAGTGTAAATTAGAACACCTTGTACAGGGTGAACCATTGTTTCATTCCGAAAGGTTCAGACTACCGGAGCCTTTAACCTTCTGTTTCAATAAGGTTATTGATTCAGTGTCAACAACTATCTTATCTCTATAGCCAGAATGCTTTCAGAGCTTTTTCATAGTTTAGGTTTCTAGATTTCCAGACACAGTTTGTCGTGTTTCAATAGGCCAGAATTCTTTCATAGAATGGTGTATTTTTCTGAATAGGTTATATGGCTTATTCCTTCACACCCCCATCTTGACCCAAAAAATTAGCTCAAACATCAGGGCAGAGTTTGGTCAATGTTACTAATAAGGTTACAATAGTACATTAATATCACGAGATTCACAAGAGCCCAGTCATGTGCTACATGAAAATTCCTTTTAGTTATCCCAGGACAATATTTTGCCTTATTTTAAATTGAACACAAATTAAAACAATGATAGGTACATTGTCATGCAATTAGCGAAACAATGTGTACTTAGAATGTCCAATTGGCAGATGTACGTTCCGTAGAGGTGAGTTATTCATACAAGTCAAGGAGACGTCATTTGGAACTGGCTGAAGCTTGATACGCTGTTCCATTGATCCAGCGTGAGGACAGATTCTTGTTTTCGTAAAGGTCTTGCCAGGAGCTCAGTTGATTCCTTCTCTATCCACAGTGTTTTCCTCCTTCGTTGAAGTAACTCGTTGATCTTTTCTTGCTTTGGTTGTGGCTTTTTGCGAATCCAATTCCTGAGGCGTTGCCAAGCATCGTGTGGAGGAGTTGGCGATACCGTCTGGCTGACCGTCGTCAGTAGTTCGATCGCATCCATTTCCTGTGTCGTGCTCCAAGCTGGGTCTTGAAAGACAGTGTACGACCGCACCTTGTATTGTTCCTCCATTCCGGTATCCTTTTGAGATTGTCTATGGAGACAGTTTTAAGAATATGCTTGCCATTTGGCTGATTAATATGTATTTTAACTGTTTTTTCTTTAATAACAGAATGTATTTGAACAGGTTTTTTCCACTTGGGTCTTAAACCAGGTTTTTGCTCAAACTTCTTTTCCTGTACCCATTCTCCTGCTAGGGGTTGCCATGCTTTGTTCGTCAATTTTTTCTGCCTATTTGCCTCCTTTATCCTCTGATCAATTTGATGAATCTCCTCTGTTACTTCTTTTAAATCTAACTGTCGCTGTCGGGTCAAGGAACCAGAAAGTGTAGAGGCAATAAAAGAACCGTGGGTATGCGGTGTATGCATCTCAACCCCATACATCAGATAATATGGAGTTTTAGGGGACACTGTCCCTGATGCAGATGCGGGCACATTATTAAGTGATAGTTGCACCTCCGGAATGACGGTGGTCCACTTGTTTCACCAGATTCTCAACAGTTTGACCAATAGCTTTTTTACTTCCTGGTTTTTACGTTCCACCAGCCCCGCTGATTGCGGATGATGTGGCGTGCTGTGCTCTAACCCAATCCCCCTTTGTTCACAGTAGTCTTTGAAGACCTTGGAGACAAAGGCTCCACCTTGATCGGAGTGTAAGATTTTGGGTGCACCAGCTACAGTAATTATGTCAGTAATAGCATTGGCGAGTTTTCCAAAACAGTTTTTGTGGGGACCAGCCAGCAGAAGGAAGTGCATCCATCTACACAAATGAGAAAATGTCTGTATCCCAAAGATGGGGGAAGTGGTCCAATAAAGTCAATAAAAAATGTTTCCATTGACTCATCAGCTTTCACAGGAGCCAAATGGTAGTGGCTTAATTAGTGATGACTTATTGGTTAAATTGCATGGCTCACAATTTGCCACGTATGTTTTACAGGCCTTAAGCATGCTTGGCCACCAATATAAGGGAGTCAATTTGCAGAATGTTGTTCTGGCACCACAATGTGCTTGACCTATGCCCTTGTGAGCTTCTTTTACAAGCTGTTCTCGTTTGTGTCTCGGGGGTATTTCTCGCTTTCCCTTGGGTAACTTAACTAGCACAATACCAGTAGGGGTTTTCAAGTAAAAGTACTTTGATGGATATCCTGGTGGATTCTCTTTTGTTGGGTCTAATAGCTGAATCAGTTCCTCATCCTGATTAGCTGCCCGTTCTGCCCTAGTGATAACACTAATATTGGCAGGCCTCTCTCGAGGGGGGTGTCATGCAGACCGAACGTTTCGCTTGTTCGTTTGCAGGACTGTTTCCTTTTGAGTGTACTGTCCCAGTGGTATGCCCGTTTACATGAATCACCTGACAATTCTGATTCTCCATTCTCGAATGGAGAATGTCTTCCCACAATGACTTATGTTTTATGGGTTTACCCTTATGATTGGTAAAGTTTGTTTGTTCCCAGAAAACTAGATCTTGGTTATATCCTCTTTTACAATAGTCACTATCTGTACAGATTAATGTGGGTTTAATAGGGTCTGCCTTTTCTAAAGCATACAGTAGTGCTGCGGCTTCAGCATATTGTGCTGTCTTATGGCCAAGGGGTAGGGACAGTAATTCTTCTGGATAAAAAGAATAGAAATCTCAAAGTCCCTACTACTATCCCCATCCCAGCTGAGGATTGTTGGGATGTCCCTTTTTTAATCGACACTGAAGATCCATCACAAATTATTACTTGGTTTTGTGGAGGTATAGAGATACGATTATCTCCCCTAATAAAGCAATCGTTTGAATTTCCTAATAAAAAAACTTGGCCAATTCCGACAGGGCTTTCCATTTCGTCAGGACCTAACCTCGGTTAGGATTTAATAAGAAATTTCTAGACCTCAATGGTATGTTGAGGGAGTTCTGATTTAAGTTCTACAGGGCCTGATCAGGGACTTGTCACCTCTAGAGACTTAAATCTGGGTCTTAGTACCACTGTCAGTAAAACACTCCTTCTTAACACTACTTAACAATCCACGAGATATAGATATAAGTATAGGGTTTTGTATCAACTCGTTAACACACACGTTGGGCGCCAACTGAAGGGATAATTACTAGTCCAAGACCCTTTAGGGCTACCCCGGATCAGGCATAGTCCTCAGACATTCACTTTCAACTAAAGTTTGAGGTAGCCGAATCCTAAAGATGCTTAATTGGGTCTAAAGGTCTGGACTGTCTCTCCCTAAAGGCAAGGAACAACCTGAAAATGTTACCGTCCTCCAGATAGCACTTTTAATAAGTTTAGCTAGACTGTAACGTTCTGGATATTATGAGGATCCGGAAAACTCCCCCAGAATTCTGCAACTCCTCACCAAAGAGTGTACAGATAATTGAGTTTGCGAGTTTGATACAGAAGTCTTATGTGAGACAATTCTAAAAATATATAGATTACAGAATTATGTCTCTTCTCTAGGTGTTCTAAGTTTACCATAAAAAATGGTCTTACAGCAGGTGTGTTTTACTTGATGTCATTTTTACGAAGGCAGATGTTTCTTACTTTTATGTGCTTCTTTACGAAGTGTAAATTAGAACACCTGAAAGGTTCAGACTACCAGAGCCTTTAACCTTCTGTTTCAATAAGGTTATTGATTCAGTGTCAACAACTATCTTCTCTCTATAGCTAGAATGCTTTCAGAGCTTTTTCATAGTTTAGGTTTCTAGATTTCCAGACCCAGTTTGTCGTGTTTCAATAGGCCAGAATTTGTTCATAGAATGGTGTATTTTTCTGAATAGGTTATATGGCTTATTCCTTCACAATGTGTTAAGTGGGCATTGAGTTGTAGTAACATTGAGGCTGGTTTTTGTCCCGCTCCCACCCTGTTTAAACGGGTCGATAGTGGGACAAAAATTGATGAGTCCTGCCGATTTACCGCTGGAGGTTCACCAGCTCCGATTTTCAAGCAGACCTTAATTTAGGCGGCCAGCATCCTCACCAGAAACAGGTAGCAGCCTCATGAGCGATGTTCCCTTTAAACTGCATGGCCGCGCAACACTCTGGAGCTCCCGCGCAGCCTGCTCGCTGGCTTTTAAATGGAAAAACTGCACCTGTGCGGAATTTTGAATGGGCCGTGCAGCCCGTTAAAGGGGACGCGTGACCCCCCCAAAAAATTAGAGGGAACGTTGCTCATGAGTTTTTGTAAAAAGGGGTCAAATGGAAGATCCCGATGCCAGTCTCGTCTCAACCCATGTTGCTAACACTAGTTATTCAACCCACCACACACTATGGACAGTACAAGTTGGGAGGTGTACACTTCCACCGTTATTTAAAGGGATGTTCACCTGCTTCAAGCACTGATAGCTAAAACACTGCAAAGGTTTGGCAGACAATTTGATGGTATTAGATAGGGGGTTTTGGCAACATAGGTGATCTTTAAAGTGCTTTCAGTAGCTGCACAAGCTCCTGAAATCTTATGGACCTTCTGGCAATGAACCTTTTTCTTCACAGGGGTCCTTCTGGCATTTCCACACTGACTTGAGGAAGAGGAAGCGGAGAGGCAGCAACAACAACAACAGCAACTTGTATTTATATTGCGACTTTAACGTAGTAAACTGTCCCAAGGCACTTCACAAGAGCATTATCAAACTAAATTTCACACCGAGCCACGTAAGGAGATATTCGGGCAGATGTAGTTGCAAGGAGCGTCTTACAAGAGGAAAGAGAGGTTTAGGGAGGGAATTCCAGAGCCTAGGGCCTTGGCAGCTGGAGGCCAATAAAGGAGCGATTAAAAGCGGGGATGCTCAGAATTGGAGGAACGCAAATACCTCAGAGGGTTGTAGGGCTGGAGGAGATTACAGAGATAGGGAGGGGTGAGGCCATGGGGGGATTTGAAAACAAGGATGAGAATTTTAAAATCGAGGCGTTGCTTAACCTGGAGCCAATGTAGGTCAGTGAGCACAGGGGTGATGGGTGAACGGGACTTGGTGCGAGTTTTGACAGGAAGAAAGAGCAAGCAGAGTTGCAGCTGCAGGTGGAACAAATAGAAGGAGGCGTGCTCGCAGAGACTTACGCACCCAAACAGAATTTATAGGCCCGGGACAACATACCTGCACTTCTCTAAGGAGCAATGCATCAGGAGTCTGCGGACCTCAGAGCTGTGTCAACTCCTGCAAGAAAACCTATAACCAGCTGACACATCATTGCCTTCGGCTCCCTCCAGGCAACGACAGGGGGATATATTACTGATATCAATAATATCAATCAGTCTATAGTTCATGCATAGATTAGCAGGTGATTGATGCCATGTTTTCAAACACTTTTATCACTTTCCCATGGACATCCAGAACAGCAGGATAAGGCTCTGGATCACACACATAGCAGGCTTCCACCAAGGCGTCACTGACTTCAGCCCTGCCAGCTTCTTTAGATAAGTCCACTGCTTCATGAATTGTAAGGTCATCCACTCCATTGATGTGTAACTGGTGTTTGATCACCAGCAGTGCATCATGCAGGTCTGTGCCCATTTTCCTGGCAGCTGCCATGATGCATTGATATTGTGGCAATTCTCCAGCCCCCATTCTTTGCCCCTGCACAGCAAGTGAGAGGCTGGCTGCTTGGGAACAAGGGCTATCCCCTGTATACTTGGTTCATAACTCCTCTCAGGAACCCACGCTTGCAACTAAACTGCGTTACAATCAAATCCATGGGTCAAGTAAAGCTCTGTTTGAGCAGACCATTGGAGTCCTCAAGCAACAATTATGCTGCCTTGACAGGTCTGGCGGCTTCCTACAATACAGCCCTGAAAGAGTACCTCGTATGATGGTAGTTTGCTCTGAAATGGGGACAACACATGGAGCTACCATTGGATGAGGACCTCCATCATGATGAAATGGAGGATGACAAAGAAGCAGGAGGGCTCCAACACCTGCTTGCAGCCAGACCTTTTTGGTAGTAGCTCATTAATGAGCACTTCAGTTGAACTAGCCCTGCTACCTTGAATTAACAGTTTGTCCAACATCTAGAAACATAGAAAAATAGGAGCAGGAGTAGGCCATTTGGCCCTTCGAGCCTGCTCCGCCATTCTATATGATCATGGCTGATCCTCTATCTCAATACCATATTCCCGCTCTTTCCACATACCCCTTGATGCCTTTTGTGTCTAGAAATCTATCTATCTGCTTCTTAAATATATTCAGTGACTTGGCCTCCACACCCTTCTGTGGTAGAGAATTCCACAGGTTCACCACCCTCTGAGTAAAGAAATTTCTCCTCATCTCAGTCCTAAATGATCTACCCCGTATCTCGAGACTGTGACCCCTCGTTCTAGACCCCCCAGCCAGGGGAAACATCCTCCCTGCATCCAGTCTGTCTAGCTCTGTCAGAATTTTATACGGTTCAATGAGATCCTCTCTCATTCTTCTAAACTCTAGTGAATACAGGCCTAGTCAACCCAATTTCTCTTCATATGATAGTCCTGCCATCCCAGGAATCAGTCTGGTGAACCTTCGCTGCACTCCCTCTATGGCAAGTATATCCTTTCTTAGGTAAGGAGACTAAAACTGCACACAGTACTCCAGGTGTGGTCTCACCAAGGCCCTGTACAACTGTAGTAAGACATCCTTGCTCCTGTACTCAAATCCTCTTGCAATGAAGGCCAACATACCACTTGCCTTCCTAATTGCTTGCTGCACCTGCATGTTTGCTTTCAGTGACTGGTGTACAAGGACACCCAGATCCCTTTGTACATCAACATTTCCCAATCTATCACCATTTAAATAATACTCTACCTTTCTCTTTTTCCTACTGAAGTGGATAACTTCACATTTATCCACGTTGTACTGCATCTGCCGTGTATTTGCCCACTCACTCAACTTGTCTAAATTGCCTTGAAGCCTCTTTGCATCCTCCTCACAACTCACAATCCCACCTAGTTTTGTGTCATCAGCAAACTTGGAAATATTACATTTGGTTCCCTCATCCAAATCATTGATATATATTGTGAATAGCTGGGGCCCAAGCACTGATCCCTGCGGTACCCCACTAGTCACCGCCTGCCACCCCGAAAAAGACCCATTTATTCCTACTCTCTGTTTCCTGTCTGTTAACCAATTTTCAATCCATGCCAGTATATTACCCCCAATCCCACGTGCTTTAATTTTGCACACTAACCTCTTTTATGTGGGACTTTATCAAAGGCCTTCTGAAAATCCATATACACCACATCCACTGGTTCTCCCTTATCTATTCTACCAGTTACATCCTCAAAAAACTCCAGTAGGTTTGTCAAACACGATTTCCCTTTCATAAATCCATGTTGACTTTGTCTAATCCTGTTGATATTTTCTAAGTGTCCTGTTATCACATCCTTTATAATAGACTTTAGCATTTTCCCTACTACTGATGTTAAGCTAACTGGTCTGTAGTTCCCGGTTTTCTCTCTCCTTTTTTAAATAATGGGGTTACATTTGCCACCCTCCAACTGTTCTATAATCTATAGAATTTTGGAAGATGACAACCAATGCATCCACTACTTCCATGGCTACCTCTTTTAGTATTCTGGGATGCGGATTATCAGGCCCTGGGGATTTATCAGCTTTCAGTCCCATTAATTTCTCCAGCACACTTTTTTTTTACTAATACTAATTTCCTTTAATTTCTCCTTCTCACTAGACCCTTGGTTCTCTTGCATTTCTGGGAAGTTATTTGTGTCCTCTTCCGTGAATACAGAACCACATTATTTGTTTAATTGGTCTGCCATTTCCTTGTTCCCCATTATAAATTCTCCCACTTCTGACTGTAAGGGACCTACATTTGCCTTCACTTATCTTTTTCTTTTTACATACTTTACATCTGTCCCAGTCCTTCCACCTTCCAATGAACTACAGCTGGCCAAAGACTAACATTGATATTCATATTACCTGACATTGTAGGGCCATCAGCTACTAGAGGAACACTGCGCACAAAGGCCGTGATTTCGCCTTCCGAGGCGGGCTAAGTGAGGCCGAGGTAGGTGCCGGATGGCGAACCCGCTCCCAGTTCCATCCTGCTGTGTGAGAACAATTTTCCGTTGACTGGGCTTGTTAAGCCCACCCTGCGCGGTTCATGTCCAATTAAAAGGAAGCGGGTCTGATGATGTCATTTGATGACACGTCATCAGCCGGTTTCCTTAAAGGGGCCATGTCCAAATTGATTTTGATAGTTGTGCTGTTAGTGTTCCACAGCATTGAGGTGCTGCAAACACTGACAAGCACTGCACAAAGGTACATGGCTGCACCCAGGCTCTCCCATGACTCCCTCCAGATGCTTATGGAGGGAGTCACAGCATGCAGGGAGGTTCTCTTCAACATAGAGACCTCCCCAGGAGACCAACGCAGCCTGTTTGCACATTGCACAGAAGGGCACAAGCAGGGATGTCGTCAGGAGGACCAGGCTGCAGTGGTGTAAACCTTTCAATGATCTCAGTAGATCACGAAACGTTACTGCCAAGCCACACTCAACCTCATCCTGCTGTGCCACTCATCACACCCCATCACTCTGCCTTCCCTACCCTACTCCTGCACATCTTTATTCACACCAACTTACCTTGCACCTCCACCCATCCCTCTCTATCTACATTATCACATCCCCATCTCACTAGCCACCCCTCACAATCACCCTCATCCTACTGCAAGCATACCAACTAAGAACACACAAAGGTAGGCACTTGGGTGGTTCAGGCAATGTTCATGTGAAGTTTCTGGTAATGTGCTGTCAAACATTGAAATCTCTATTTTCAACACTTTGGGGTCGATTTTCATTCAGCAGTCAGGAAGGAGGCGGGACTACAACTTTCGGGTTTTAGTCCCGCCTACATTGACGTCCAGCCAATCCACGCGATTTTCCCTTGTTGAGCCCGCCCAGCAGGCTAATTAAGGGCCACCTGGCAACAGGTGACGTCACAGACTGAAATTTCATCTGTCAAGAGGTCTTGACAGGTGAAATATCAGTGTTTCACAGCTGTTTGAAGCTGTCAAACACTGACAGTCTGACTTCTAACCTGAGTCCTTCTACACAGACTCAGTTAGAACTCTCACCGGCAATGAAAGCTGAAGGCTGTCACTTTTGACAGCTCGCAGCCATTTTGCTTTCTGTGCCGGCTGAGTGATGGACTCCCGAAACCTAGAGGAAGAAAGGCTGTTAAGGTAAGTACAGGTAATTTAAACTTCTTTAGACACACCAAACACATTTACCTTTGCACTCATGCACCCATCACTCACCTGAACACCGACATCGCGACCCCTCCAAGTCCTTCAACCCGACGGCCCGCCTGCTCTAACCTGGCGTGGTTTGGAGCCGTCGGGAATCCCACACGACACCCCTCAAAATAGGGATTAGGCTAAAAACTGCCTGTTAACTACCTGTTAACAGGCAGTTAATTGGCACTAATCCCTTCCTGCCTGGGGTCGGCCGGTCCCAGTGCGGGCCTCCTTTGAAACTTATGTGGAGGCGGGTTTTGGGCAGGATGGTGTCGGGACCCCCGAATTCGGGATTTGTGCCCCCCGCACGCCTAAAAGCCCGCCTCATGGCACACTGAAAATCAACCCCTTTGCCTTCTTGGACAAATTTGTGTGCACCTTTGGAAGTGGCTTAGTGAGTTGCAGTAAATGGTGAGACATAAGGGTACCCCTCCCCCCGCAATGGTGATGAGTGTGAAAAGGATGGTTTGGACATTGTAGGGATGCTTTATGGTGTTGGTGTGGGGTGGTGCCAACTTGGCACATCATGTGGCAGCTAGGGTGTACAGCGTCAAGTGAAGTAAATCTGGCCATGGTGAGGCCATCACTGGCGTCCCGGACAGCAATGTGGTCGGGCCCTGTGTCCTGTGCAGCATCAGGTGATTGCGGAGAAGGTTAGTGTTGTTGTTGGTGCTGCTGATGTGCCTGGTGATGTTGGTGATCGTGGTGGGATTCTGAGGACCAAGGTGAGATTTTTTCCAAGGGCACCGATGCTACTGGAATAGATGGCAGCTGAAGTTGAGATGACAGAAGTAATCTGTCAATGGTGAGAAGGATTGCTCCAAGGAGGTAACAGTGGCTAGAGAGTTTACTCCAAACACTTCCAAACTGCATAAAGCTCAAAAGTGGGTTCCAAATCATGAAGGCTCCAGCTTCTAAGATTGGGAAGTGAACAGCTGTGAAATGGTAGGTTTACCACTTTTGCAGCTGTCACCTATTCACAGCAATGGAGAGTCATTGAGAGCATGACATATGTAGTGTATGTAACCTGTACCACCTTAAGAGGATACCTTAAGGTGATGGACTACTTTCTGATGGCTCCTGTACATTGTAGTACCGGTGGTGACCACACCGGTATATAAACCCTGTGGAGCAAAGTGTATTTCAGTTCAGCCCTGACCCTCAGTTACTAAAGACCTGTTTAAGTATTCTGTTGTCTGTGTCCAGTTATTCAGCATAACTACATTTGAAAGCACAGACTCAACAACATACTTACCTGACATGATACTTGCTCTCCGGGAACCTCATTAAAAACCTGGTAAAATGGTAAGTACATGGGAAAATGGTTCTTAAGAACCTTTTAACAAGCTTTTAAGTATTTAAATTGGCTGAGCCGTTGCTTGGTGTCGGGTCAGTTCAGGGATGACAGACCCGACACTTGGGAAACTGACAAGGAGGCAGGTTTACAGCAGGATACCGACCTGTTGTCAATCTTTGTGATTTTGGCAGCGGACCCGCCTCCAAACCCGCACTCTGAGCGCCAGTAAAATTCCAGCCAAAGATTTCATAAAAGTTTATCATTTTACTGGATCACACAAATGCCTAGACATTGATTATCACCCAGGTGTGAGCCCCTAGTGCATGAATTAACTGCTCTCTTATCTACTCTAGTGCTCATATGAGATGTTTCCCCAAACTTGGAAGTATAGTGAACAGTGAGGAGAATAGTAATAGACTTCAAGAGGACATAGACAGGCTGGTGGAATGGGCGGACATATAGCAGATGAAATTTAACGCAGAAAAGTGCAAAGTGATACATTTTGGTGCGAAGAATGAGGAGAGGCAATATAAACTAAAGGGTACAATTCTAAAGGGGGTATATGTGCACAAATCGTTGAAGGTGACAGGGCAGGTTGAGAAAGCAGTTAAAAAAGCATAAGGGATCCTGGGCTTCATAAATATAGGCATAGACTACAAAAGCAAGGAAGTTATGATGAACCTTTACAAAACACTGGTCTGGCCTCAACTGGAGTATTGTGTCCAATTCTGGGCACCACACTTTAGGAAGGATGTGAAGGCCATGGAGAGGGTGCAGAAAAGATTTACAAGAATGGTTCCAGGGATTAGGGACTTCAGTTATGTGGATAGACTGGAGAAGCTGGGGTTGTTCTCCTTAGAGCAGTGAAGGTTGAGAGGAGATTTGATAGATGTGTTCAAAATCATGAGGAGTCTATACAGAGTAGATAGAGAGAAAATGTTCCCATTGGCGGAAGGATCGAGAACCACAGGACACAGATTTAAGGTGATTGGCAGAAGAACCAAAGCCGACATGGGGAAAAACTTTTTTACGCAGCGAGTGGTTAGGATCTGGAATACTCTGTCTGCGAGGGTGATGGAGGCAGACTGAATTGTGGTTTTCAAAAGGGAATCGATAAGCACCTGAAAGACAAAAATTTGCAGGACTATGCGGAAAGGGCGGGGGAGTGGGACTAGCTGAAGTGCTCTTGCAGAGAGCCAGCATGGGCTCGACAGGCCGAATAGCCTCCTTCTGTGCTGTAACCATTCTATGATTCTAACTAGATGTGGCAGGACTGCAGAGCTTTGTCCTGATCTGTTGGTTGTAGGATCACTGTCTAAAGCATGGTGCTTCCGCTGTTTCGCATCCATGTAGTCCTGTGTTGTAGCTTCATTGGCACTTCATGTTCTGGTTTGCCTGGTGCTGCTCTCGAAATTCTCTTTTACACTCCTCATTGAACCAGGGTTGGTCATCTGGCTTGATTGTGATAGAGGAGTGAAGGATCTGCTGAGCCATAAGGTTACAGATTGTGGTGGAATGCAATTTTGCTGCTGCTGGTGGCCCACAGCGCCTCTTGGATGCCCAACTTTGAGATACCAGATCTGTTCTGAATCTAAATATCATTTAGCATGGTGGCAGTGCCACAATGCACTCCCGATGTGCGAATACGAATTTAACCTCTAAATTTAAAGAATGCTACCTTTTTGCCAACCACTTATGAATACCATTCTGTTTGTTTACCAACATGATCATGCAAAACATGTTGAAACATGTTAACATAATATGATATGCCATTGCAGCACTTGTACATTATGTCATCAAGATGAAAATAATATGTGGCCCTTCTGACAGTTCTTCCATTCAACAACTAAACCGTTCTCACAAAGTTTAAAAGGATATTATCAGCCTTTGTTGTGATAATGAGTTCTAGATGAGGTCTGTTCCCAAGTTACCTACCACAATATTCATTGAGTTCTTTCAGGTTTTAGATTTATATAAAAGGCTCATAGACCACTCACTATTGTATCGTATTCGCTGCTCACAGACATCTGATATGCAAAGTATGTGCCATTTGTAAGCTTTTTATTTCAACTGGCATTAAATTGACAGCAAGACCGATACTTTTGAAACAATTTGGAATAAGTTTATTAAACACACACACTCATGCACATCAAAACAATAGCCTACTGGTATTTATGGACTCTACTCGATTACAACACGTAAGGTAATGGGTTAGATTTACACAGACTTGTACTTCCCTGAATCAAGCAATGCACGTGGCCCTTTTCCTTGCTTCTTGGTCTGGTCTGTAGAGGGAGGGCTTCTTGTTCTTCCACATGGTGAGAGAGAGAGTGTGAGTTCCTCCTCTCCTCTCCTCTCAGATCCATATACATCAAATTGATCTTTATTACATACATCTTATATTAATAGTCTCGAGTCCATCACACATACAAAACATATATTTTTATTCTTACACATTTTTCCATTTGATATTAAACTAATTCAACAATCCTGGCAAAAATGGAGCCTAAGTTGCTGCACTCCTACAATCCTTATCACAAGTAGAGCGAGAGCTCATGTCACCGGTTTCAATACGGTCAGCTCGTTATCATAATTTATAGGTACTCCCTGCGCACTTTCCACATACCTATTTATGTCTGCGCATGTGTGTGACAGAAAGAGGTTGCTGTGCACTGTGAAAATGAAAAGGCCTACAAAAACACAAGTGCACAATGAAAAAGTGTCCATAGCATCATTGGGTTTGGCCTATAAGAACAGCATTAAAACTGTTAAACAAACTGGTTCAACAGGATAAACAAAGAAATTAAAATTGCAGAGAGAAGAAAGGAAAGGCTTGTATAAGTGTATCCAGAGTAAACAGGGGGTCAAAGAAGTAGTGAAGCTTTTGAAAGGCACTGAAGTGTATGTAATATGTGGCAACTGGGAAACATTGGATTTCCAGAACAATCCCTTTGAATCCATGTTCATAGAAGAAGCTGCTGACTTTATCCCAGAAGTGAGGATTGATTTTCCAGGAAATGAGGAGAAAATTTTAGCAACAATAATAATTATAATACTGATAAGGAAGTGACAGAAATATTGAAGATAATGAATGAGCATAATACCTCAGGGCCAGATAGTCTGTACACAAGGATACTTAAGAAAACGGCTTACAAAATTGGTCACATTCTAGTGGGGATCTTTGGGAAATCATTGGAATCAGGAATTGTACTAAAAGTATTGGAAAGAAGGGAACATTACATAACAGGTCAGTGAGCCTGATGTCTGCCATGGGTAAAATGTTACAAGCTATCATGATGAAGGGTCATGTAAAAAAACTTAGAGAAGTTGAAGTCATCCGGGCAAGCCAACATGGCTTTATGAAGCAGATGATCATGCTTGACAAACATATTAGAATTGTTTGATAAGGAATCGGAGCTTGTGAATAAAGGAAACTCCATGGACATGGTTTAGCCAGATTTCAGGAAGGTTTTTGATACAGTGCCATACAGTAGAAAAGCATAGGGTAGAAATTGTATGTGTTTTTCAGGCATAAAATGGGCGCAAAGCATACCAGTTTAGCAGTGGGATGGACTGTTAAAGGACCCCTTTTCAAAATTCGTCCGCGATAAGCGAGGCAGACAAAAGACAAGTGATAAAACCCTGCCTGCGGAGCCAGGAGGAGTAGGAGTGCTCCTCCAGCTCCACAGCAGTCGCAATCAAACCCCCCTATAGCCTGCTCCAACCCTGCTCCCGGGCCTTACCTGAGGGCTGCTGCAACCCGACAAAGATGTCTTTGCTCGGGCAAGCTGCTGTGAAGCGCTTTGAGACTTCCTGAGGTCGTGAAAGGCGCTATATAAATATTAGTTCTTATTATGTTCCTTGATTTCTGAATGTATGACAGAAGCTCAGCACTTTAACAGCACCACCCCCACTAAATCCAAAGAAATCAGTTACATGTAGTTATATAGTATTTACAGCACAGAAATGTTAAAACGTATCTTTTCTCCAAACAGATGCTGACGGACCTGCTGTGGTATTTCCAGTAATTTCTGTTTTTATTCTCCACTAAATCTTTGAATTCTCCTTTAGAATATAAATGCAACAGGAGTCAACACGGTGCAGAAAAAAAAAATATATATATAAAAGTAAGGTGGATATTTTCAGTGAAATTATAAATGCAAATCTAAAACATTAAAACTCATTCCCAGGATTGGCATTTATGATCAACAGATTTCATGTTGAAGAAAGAAAAAGTTGCATTTATATAACGTTATTCACAACCTCAGGGCATCCCAAAGTGCTTCACAGCCAATGAACTACTTTTGAAGTGTAGTCACTGTTGCAATGTATGGAAGCTTTATTTTGACATATACGTTTTTAAACCAAAATAAATCAGTCCCAATAATTGAAAGGCAGAAGGTGGGAAGTGGTGTTCCACAAGGATCAGTGCAGGAATCACTGTTGTTCACAATTTTATATTAATGACTTAGACTTTGAAATCAAAAACACAATTTCTAAATTTGTGGATGTCACCAAATTGTGGGGGACAGTCAATACTGAGGAGGACTGCAACAAATTACAGGAAGACATTAATAAAGTTGCAGAATGGGCATATAATTGGCAAATTATTTTCAACACAGATAAATGTGAGGTATTACATTTTGGTAGGAAAAATAGGGACGTCACATATTACCTGGAGGTTGGGATTCTGGGTGGGGTAGAAGAGCAAAGGGATCTCGGAGTACAAATACACAAATCACTAACACAGGTTAGCAAGGCCATAAAAAAGCAAACCAAGCACTAGGGTTTATTTCTAGAGGGATAGAATTGAAAAGTAGTGAAGTTATGCTAACTTGTATCGAACCTTGGTTAGACCACACTTGGGAGTACTGCATACAATTCTGATCGCCATATTATAAAAATGATATAGAGGCACTGGAGAGGGTGCAGAGAAGATTTACAAGGATGATACAAGAAATGCGAGGGTATACATATCAGAAAATGATGAAAAGGCTGGGTGACTTTTCTCCTGAAAAGAGAAGGCTGAGGGGTGACCTAATAGAGGTCTTTAAAATCATGAAAGGTTTTGATAAGAGTAGATACAGAGAAAATGTTTCCACTTGTGGGGAAGAGCATAACTAGAGGTTATCAGTATAAGATAGTCACCAAGAAATCCAATAGGGAATTCAGAAGAAACGTCTTTACCCAAAGAGTGGTGAGAATGTGAAACTCACTGCCACAGGGAGTGGTTGAAGCGAATAGTATAGATGCACTTAAAGGGTGGTTAGATAAACATATGAGGGAGAAGGGAATAAAGGGTTATGCTGATAAGAGTTAGATGAGGGAAAATGGGAGGCAGCTCGAGTGGAGCATAAACGCTGGCGTGGACTGGTTGGGTCAAATGGCCTGTTTCTGTGCTGTATATCCTATGTATGTAAACTGCCACGTGGGAAAAAGGTTGAAAATTCAAATGAACCATGGCTATGCCAGTCCATACTTCACTATATTGAATGATTGAAAGCTGCCCGGTCTAAATACTTTAAAACTCAATGAACCATGGCTATGCTAATCCTTACTGCACTACAAATAGACCATGTGACGGCTATCCCCTCGAGGTGTCGCCCACAGGCGGCGTGCCTGTGCGTGCTGACAGCGTCAGCGTGATTTCAGATGGGTGGGAGGGAGGAAGATGGCGCCGTCTCATGTCCTGAGGTGTTGTCAGCGGGTTGTCGGCTGGATCCCTGTAATTTTTATCGCGCTCATTGCCTTTTGGTCTTACTACGCTTACGTGGTAGAATTATGCATCTGTGAGTAAAAGATAAAGACACGCATGATCTGTAGCCGTTCCTTTTTATTTAACCATTTTAGTAATGCAGGCGGGTCAGACCGGGAGTTGGAGCAGGCGAGCGCTGGGGGAACGGAGTGTGTCGGTCTACCTGTCAGAGCCGGGAGACGAACCTCTCCCGGGCGCCGCGCACAGGCTCGGGACCGGCCGGGGGTTTAAAGGCGGCGAGTGCGCGGACTGGAGCCGCTGCTACTGTCACACGGACGGTTTACCTGCTCCCCGGTCCCCAGCAACTTGCTGACGTCCGGCTGCGGATGGCCACAGTAACAACCCTGTACATTTGATTAGCTTAAACTGAAGAGGCTGGCCAACAAAAGGCTTAACTTGCGATCGAATCGATTTTGATTCTGATCATCGTCACCTGTAGAATTGCTTTGTTGTTTTTCAAAATACTTACTCTAATAACTGGGCTTAAATGCCTTAAAGTGTGTTCCATTGGCGTTGGAAATGGTAGCTTGTGCAGTTTCTTGAAGAGCAAGGCAGAAAGTTGTTGACTTTGATTTAATCGTTAAATCTAAATAAGATTGACTCCTACTTTTGATTATAGTAGATACATGGAAGAAAATTGTGTAGATAGTGTAAAATCTCCCTCTTAATTAAATTTCTGTGGCTTTCTCTGGTTCAGCTAACAAGTAGGTGATCCTCAGACCAGGAAGTCCCAGATTCGCTATCCTGTGTTGTGTTACCTGATCTCACTAGGGGTGGCAGTACAGTGCTGCAGTCGGCATTAGTCTTTTCGTGGGATATGTAGAACACTCTTTGTTCCAGTCCTACTCGGGTCCCCTCCCTCACCTCTTTTTTCCGGTACATTGATAACTGTATCGGTGCGGTCCCCTGCTCTCAATTCAATTCAATTCAAATCGCTTTATTGGCATGATAAGTTACATCTTATGTTGCCAAAGCATCAAAATACATTTATGGTTTAGCACATAAACGCAGTTCTATTCATACAGTGTATAAACAGGTATATCCCTGAGTGTATAAATATACATTCGCATTGTTTATATATATTCTTTTCTTAGTTTACTGGTTGTCCCTCTGTTCATGGCAAGCTGTAACATAGTGTGCCGCCAGTGTTACACAGCTTCTCTCCTCCCCCAGTAGGAATGGGAGTTTTTGGTTGTCATTCAGATTTCTGAAATCAGGGCATATTTGTGAGAATTTTTGGTAGAAATTCTCCCTGATGCCCTGATATTTTCCGCAGGCTGTGAGGAAGTGCATCTCTGTCTCCACTACTCCCTGACTGCAGTGAGAGCATATCCTGTCTTCTCTTGGCAGCCTGGTCTGCCTGTGTCTGCCTTTTTCGATCGCTAGGCTATGTTCGCTAAGTCTGTACCTTGTCAAGGTTCTTCTCAGTTTGTTATCCTTTACCATGGTCAGGTAATCACCCTGAACTCTAAAATTTCATTCACTTTGCTTCCAATTTCCACCCTTCCCTCATCTTCACATGGTCCATCTCCGACTACTTCCTTCCCTTCCTCGACTTCTCCATCTCTGGGGATAGGTTATTGACAAACATTCACTACAAGCCCACTGACTCCCACAGCTACCTGGACTACACTTCCTCCCACCCCGCCTCCTGTAAGGAGACTATTCCATTCTCCCAGTTTCTCCGTCTCCGCCGCATCTGCTCTGACGATGCCACCTTCCATGCCAGTGCTTCCGACATGTCTTCCTTTTTCCTCAACCGAGTATTCCCCTCTACTGTGGTTGACATAGCCCTCAACCGTGTCCGTTCTATCTCCCGCACTTCTGCCCTCACCCCTGCCCCATCCTCCCGGAACCACGATAGCGTTCCCCTTGTCCTCACCTTTCACCCCACCAGCCTCCACATTCAACGGATCATCCTCTGCCATTTCTGCCACCTCCAGCGTGATCCCACCACCAAACGCATCTTCCCCTCGCCTCCCCTTTCAACATTCCGTAGGGATCGCTCCCTCCGAGACACCCTAGTCCACTCCTCTACCACCCCCAGCACCCCTTCCCCTTTGCCCGGCACCTTCCCGTGCAAGCGCAGGAGATGCAACACATGCCCTTATACCTCCCCCCTCCCCACTGTCCAGGGCCCCAAACACCCCTTCCAGGTGAAACAGCAATTTATTTGTACTTCCTGCAATTTATTATACTGTATTAGCTGCTCACGATGCGGTCTCGTCTACATTGGGGAGACCAAACACAGATTGGGCGACCGCTTTGCGGAACACCTCCGTTCAGTCCATAAGGGGGGCCCTGAGCTCCCGGTGGCCTGTCACTTTAATTCACCGTCCCATTCCCACTCAGATCTCACCGTCCTCGGCCTCTTGCATTGTTCCATGGAAGCTCAGCGTAAGCTCGAGGAACAGCACCTCCTCTTTCGATTAGGCACTCTACAGCCCTCTGGGCTCAACATACAGTTCAACAATTTCAGATCATAACCTCGGCCCTATATATATTTTTTTTAATCCACACTTTTTTGTCTGGGCTTTCTTCTTCCCTCCCACGTGGCAGCTGTCCTTCATTCTGCCAGGGTCATTCACACTTCATCCAGAGCCATCCTTTGTTCCTTGAATACATCTTAATGTCTCTTAATGTTTCTTACATAGAAACATAGAAGATAGGAGCAGGAGTAGTCCATTCGGCCCCTTGAGCCTGCTCCGCCATTCAATGAGATCATGGCTGATCATCCAAATTCAGTACCCTGTCCCTGCCTTCTCCCCGTATCCCTTGATCATTTTAGTCTTAAGAAATATATCTAACTCCTTCTTGAGTATATTTAATGAATTGGCCTCCGCTGCCTTCTGTGGTAGAGAATTCCACTGGTTCACCACTCTCTGGGTGAAGAAATTCCTCCTCATCTCTGCCTTAAATGGCTTACCCCTTATCCTTATGTAAGAAGTCACACAACACCAGGTTATAGTCCAACAGCTTTATTTGAAATCACAAGCTTTCGGAGCGCTGCTCCTTCTTCAGGTGAAGTGGAGAAATGCATAAAGACACAGCTTATATAGTCGGGGAGGGGGGAGAGGGAGAGGGGGGGGGAGGAGAGGGAGGAGGGAGGGGAGGGGAGGAGGGAGGGGAGGGGAGGAGGGGAGGAGAGGGGGGGGGAGGAGAGGGAGGAGGGAGGGGAGGAGGGGAGGAGAGGGAGGGGAGGAGGGGGGAGGAGAGGGAGGAGAGGGAGGGGAGGAGGGGAGGAGAGGGGGAGGGAGGGGAGGAGAGGGGGAGGAGGGGAGGGGGAGGAGAGGAGGGGGGAGGAGAGGGAGGGGAGGAGGGGAGGAGAGGGGGAGGGGAGGAGGGGGAGGGGAGGAGAGGGGGAGGGAGGGGAGGAGAGGGGGAGGAGAGGGGGAGGAGGGGAGGAGAGGGGGAGGAGAGGGGGAGGAGAGGAGGGGAGGGGGGAGGAGGAGAGGGGGGAGGGGGAGAGGGGGGGAGGAGGAGGGCCCCCCCCCCCCCCCGAGGTGAAGACCGCCGATTGCGGCTGTGCGAGACGGCCGGCGGACCCGGTTGCCAGGGTGACGCTTGACGCTCAGCAAGCCCCGCCCCCCGGCCGAGCCAGAGAGAGAGACGCCGCGTCTCAGCTCCTGCTGCGCGCCCACCCTAGCGGCGCTGGGCTGAGACTCGGCCCTCCAGCCTTCGAGTGGGGCCGGGAGGTGCCTAGCTTGGGCGTGGGTGCGAAGGAGAAGCCGAGGCTTCGAGGCCTACCTGGAAAAACGGGGAAAGGTAGGAAAATTAATGAGATTAGATAAGTTAATTCGTTTCTAAATCATTTTTTTTTTAAACAATATGTGTTTTAAAAGCAACGTTTTTTTTAAAGACGCAGAAAGCGGGAAAAAGAAAGGAAAAGTTTGGAATCAAGATGGCGGCGACTCACCTCGGTTCAGAACGATAAGGCCCGGCCACACACGCACCGATTGGCCCGGCGGCACACGCCAGCAACCCGGCGTACGATTGGTCGAGCTCGAGGTCACTCTGTCGCTAATGAGCGGTTAATGAGATAATGAGATGCTAATGAGCGGAATGTTGAAGGTTTTTGGGATACTGCGGGCGCGATTTTAGCCCGGCCGAAACGTAAATACGCTTAAAACCGTCTTGGAAGCGTAAGCTTTCTTTGGAGGTAACGCGCGCGTAGGTACGCCCTGTAACTTTCGAGCGCATAGCCCGACAGATGCACACGCGATGACAGACAGAATGACAGACAGACAGACAGATGTACCGATTTATATATATATAGATAGAGAGATACATGCAAAAAGGAGGGAGAAAATATATCAAACATGCATAAAGAAGCATTATGATATAACAGTCTGTTAAGCAATAGGTGCATTGAGACATTAAAGAAACCAGGGATGCATGACTGTGAGACCTGACATAAAGGTGACAAGTGCAAAACCTGGGTGTCAAGTGTGAAATTAAAATAGGTTTAAAAATGAGGATTTAACTAAAAGCTGAAGTTAATGAAGTCACTGCTCAGACCATAGCATTGTAGGACACCTAGGTGAAAGATAAGATAAGTGTGAAGGAGGTCTGTGACAAGATAACTGTGAAGGAGGTCTGTGACAAGATAACTGTGAAGGAGGTCTGTGACAAGATAACTGTGAAGGAGGTCTGTGACAAGATAACTGTGAAGGAGGTCTGTGACAAGAGAACTGTGAAGGAGGTCTGTGACAAGATAACTGTGAAGGAGGTCTGTGACAAGAGAACTGTGAAGGAGGTCTGTGACAAGAGAACTGTGAAGGAGGTCTGTGACAAGATAACTGTGAAGGAGGTCTGTGACAAGAGAACTGTGAAGGAGGTCTGTGACAAGAGAACTGTGAAGGAGGTCTGTGACAAGATAACTGTGAAGGAGGTCTGTGACAAGAGAACTGTGAAGGAGGTCTGTGACAAGAGAACTGTGAAGGAGGTCTGTGACAAGATAACTGTGAAGGAGGTCTGTGACAAGAGAACTGTGAAGGAGGTCTGTGACAGAACTGTGAAGGAGGTCTGTGACAAGAGAAGTCTGAGGGGACATTGGCAGAAGAGTTAGATTAGTGAACCACTAGTAGCTTAGTGTCACACTTGCTGACAGAACAGTGATAACAAGCATAGCAGTCACCTGACCTGCATGTTGTCTCCCCATTGTGGAAGAGACTGCACTGTGAGCAGTGAATACAGTATAGAAATAGGAGGATGGAGCAGATGAATGCATGGCTGGAGAGATGGTCCAAGAGGGAGGGCTTTAGATTCCTGGGGCATTGGGGCTGGTTCTGGGGGAGGTGGGACCTGGACAGGTTGTACCTCAACAGAGCTGGTACCAATATCCTCATAGGGAGGTTTACTAGTGCTGTTGAGGAGGGTTTAAACTAAGTTGGCAGGGGGATGGGCACCAGGATATAGCATTAGAAAGGAGAAACAAAGGATTGGGAGAGACGGATAGCACTAAAGAAAGAAAGAAATAGTAAGGTATTGGGTGGGGTCAGACTAAGAGAGAGCACAGGATGGTCTAAGATAGATTTACTGTGTGTGTATGTCAACGCACGAAGCACAGTAAACAAGGTTGGTGAACTGCAGGTGCAAATAACCACATGGGAATATGATGTCGTGGCAATAACGGAGACCTGGCTCAACAAAGGGCAGGATTGGGTATTAAATATTCCTGGATATAAGGTGTTCAGGAAAGATAGGATGTGGTGTGGCAGTATTGGTTAAGGAGAATGTTACAGTGCTGGAGAGAGAGGATGTTCTGGAGGGGTCAAGGACAGAATCTATATGGCTAGAGTTAAGAAACTACTAGGTATGTTCTATAGGCCACCAACTAGTGGGAATAATATGGAGGAGCAAATTTGCAGAGAGATGCAAGAACTATAGAGTAGTGATAATGGGGGACTTCAACTATCCTAATCTAGACTGGGATAGTAATAGTGTAAAGGGCAGAGAGGGGGAAGAATTTCTGAAGTGTGTTCAGGAGAACTTTCTTGATCAGTATGTTTCTCCTCCCAATGAGGAAGGAGGCATTGCTGGATCTGGTTCTGGGGAATGAGGTAGGTCAAGTGGAGCAAGTGTCAGTAGGTGAACATTTAGGGAACAGTGATCGTAGTATCATTAGGTTTAGATTAGCTATAGAAAAGGACAGGGAGCAATCTAGAGTAAAAATACTTAATTGGAGGAAGGCCTATTTCAGTGGGATGAGAACGGATCTGGCCTGGGTAAATTAGAATCAAAGATTGGCAGGCAAAACTGCAATGGAACAATGGACTGCCTTTAAAGAGGAAATAGTTCGGGTACAGTCGAGATACATTCCCACTAGGGGGAAAGGTAGGGCAACTGAAGTCAGTGCTCCCTGGATGACGAAAGAGATGGTCAGTAAGATGAAGCAGAAAAAGAGCGCGTATGACAGATGTCAGGTCGAGAATACATCTGAGAATCAGGCTAAATATAGAAAGTTCAGAGGAGAAGTGAAAAAGAAAATAAGAGGGGCAAAGAGAGGGTATGAGAATAGAAAGTCAGCTAATATAAAAGTCTTCTAAAGGCATATAACTAGTAAACGGGTAGTAAGAGGAGGGGTGGGCCGATTAGGGACCAAAAAGGAGACCTATGCATGGAGGCAGAGGGTATGGCTGAGGTACTAAACGAGTACTTTGCCTCTGTCTTCACCAAGGAAGAAGATGCTGCCATTGACCTAGTGAAGGAGGAGGCAGAGGAGATACTGGATGGGATAAAAATTGATGGAAGAGGAGGTTCTAGAAAGGCTGGCTGTACTTGAAGTAGATAAGTCACCAGGACCAGATGGGATGCATCCTAGGACGCTGAGGGAAGTGAAGGAAGAAATCGCGGGGCCAATCCTCCTTAGAAACAAGGGTGGTGCCAGAGGACTGGAGAATTGCAAATGTTACACCCTTGTTCAAAAAAGGGTGTAAAGATAAACCCAGCAACTACAGGCCGGTCTGTTTAACCTCGGTAGTGGAGAAGCTTTTAGAAACAATAACAGGGACAAAATTAACAGTCGCTTGGGCAAGTGTGGATTAATTAAGGAAAGCCAGCATGGATTTGTTAATGGCAAACCATGTTTAACCAACTTGATTGAGTTTTTTGATGAGGTAACAGAGAGGGTTGATGAGGGCAATGTGATTGACGTGGTGTACATGGATTTTCAAAAGGCATTCGACAAAGTGCCACATAATAGGCTTGCCAGCAAAGTTGAAGCCCATGGAATAAAAGGGACAGTGTCAGTATGAATACGAAATTGGCTGAGTGACAGGAAACAGTAGTGGTGAACGATTGTTTTTTGGACTGGAGGAAGGTATATCGTGGTGTTCAGCAGGGGTCAGTCCTAGGACCACTGGTTTTCTTGATATATATTAATGATTTGGATGTGGGTGTACAGGGCACAATTTCAAAATTTGCAGATGACAAAAAACTTGGATGTATAGTGAACAGTGAGGAGGATAGTGATAGACTTCAAGAGGACATAGATGGAATGGGCAGACACGTGACAAATGAAATCTAACGCAGAAAAGTGCAAAGTGATACATTTTGGTAGAAAGAATGAAGAGAGGAAATATATCCTAAAGTGGGTGCATGAACAGAGGGGTATAGGTGGCAGGGCAGGTTGAGAAAGCAGTTAAAAAAGCTTATGGAATCCTAGGCTTCATGAATAGAGGTATAGTGTATAAAAGCGTGGAAATTATGATGAACCTGTATAAAACACTGGTTCGGCCTCAACTGGAGTATGGTGTCCAATTCTAGGCACTGCACTTTAGGAAGGATGTGAAGGCCTTAGAGAGGATGCAAAAGATTTACGGGAATGGTTCCAGGGATGAGGGACTTCAGTTACGTGGATAATCTAGAGAAGCTAGGGTTGTTCTCCATAGAGCAAAGAAGATTGACAGAAGATTTGATAGAGATGTTCAAAATCATGAGGGGTCTGGACAGAGTAACTAGAGAGAAACTGTTCCCATTGGTGGAAGGGTCGAGAATCAGAGGACACAGATTTAAGGTGATTGGCAGAAGAGCCAAAGACGACATGAGGAAAAACTTCTTTACGCAGCGAGTGGTTAGGGTCTGGAATGCACTGCCTGAAAGGGTGGTGGAAGCAGATTCAATTGTGATTTTCTAAATGGAATTGGATAAGTACCTGCAGGAAAAAAATTTGTAATGCTACGGGGAAAGGGCGGTGGAGTGGGACTAGCTGAAGTGCTCTTGCAGAGAGCTGGCAAGGGCTCGACGGACCGAATGGCCACCTTCCGTGCTGCAACCATTCTGATTCTACTAGTTGAGAGGAAGTACGCATTAGTTGCTTTCAAACGGAAGAAGTATTTGGACCCCGGACAACAGTGTGGGTGGAAGTGAATGCACAGACAATGCATCTCCTGCATTTGTATGGAAAGGTGCCGGGGAATAGCAGCTGGAACTTGGGGTGGTGGAAAAGTGAACCAGTGTTGCAGAGCGAGCAGTCCGTCTGAAAGCAGAGTGGAGAGTAAGATGTGTAGCACGGTGGGATCATTTTGTAGGTGGCAGAAATGGCATATAATCTGGTGCGCCTATCGCACTTTGAAACCCATCTTCCCCTCCCCTCCCTCTCTGTTTTCCGGGGAGGTCATTTCACCAGCCCAACTTCCAGCTGTCCTACCCCCAGCCCCATCCCGTGCAAATGAGAAATATCACCTGCCTATTCACGTTCTCCCACACTTGTCAAGGGACGCAAACACTTTTTTGAGCAACAGCAATTTATGTGTACTTCCTCTAATCTAGTAAGAAAATAAGATCAAACTTGCATTTATGTAGCACCTTTCATGTTCTCAACCTCACAATGCACTTCAGTCAGTGAATTTTTGAAGTGCAGTCACTGTTACGTAGTCAAACATGGGGGTCAATTTGTACACTGCAATGTCCCACAAACAACGAAAGAAATAATTAGCCACTTAATCTGTTTTGATAATATTGGTTGAGGGGTAAATGTTGTCCAAGACATCAAGAACTCCCTGCTCCTTTTCAAATACCGAGCAGGAATGTGGGCCTTGGTTTAATCTCCCAACTGAAAGATGTCACCACTGACAATGGACCACTCACTGTTATATTGTATTTGCTTCTCACAGCCTTCTCTAGATTAGGGAGACCAGATGCAGATTAGGGAACTGCTTTTCCAACCATCTCCATTCTGACCGCATGTGCGACACCAAGCTACCTGTGGCTCACCACTTTAACTCCCCTCCAATTATCTGACCTTTGTCATTGGTCTTGTATTCTGTTGCAACGGAGCTCAATATAAGCTTAAGGGACAATATCTCATCTTTCTCCTAGGTACACTGCAACCTTCAGGTCTGAACATTGACTCCAGACTTGATCTGCATCTACATTTTTAAACTTGTTTTAATTTTACACCTACCCTCACTCTCCTACTCAGGTTATCCATTTCATAAATTTTCTTACATTTACCCCAGGGCTGTCGCCAGTCCAGACGAAGGGTTTTGACCTGAAACGTTGACTCTATTTCTCTCTCCACGGATGTTGCCTGGCCTGCTGAGTTTTTCCAGCATTTTCTGTTATTTCTCTCTCTTATCTACTCACAACCAGTTTATTTCTTTAATATCTTAACGCTACTGTCTATTACTTGACTAAGATTATATGGAACATTGTTCCACTGATGCTCCTTCTGTGTGTTAGTTTCTTTGTTTTTTTAGCATATATATTCCCCCTTCTCTTTTTCTGATCGTGTTAATATGCTTCTCTGTCTTTTATTCCGTTTTGAAGAAATGTACATACCGATATGTCAATGCTCTGTCTTCATCAAAACTGTTGACTGACCTGTGATTTCAGCTGTTTTTGTTTCAAATTTTCAGCATCTGCAATATTTTGCTTTTTGCATCCTTATTAAATTATTCTGTGGAATAATTACATGCCAGAAATACTACTTATTGAATAGGACTTGAAGAAAAATCAGGTCCTCATATACTAGAATAATTTGCTGAACATATTCTAAACTCTGCTGGGGAGGGGGTGAGAGGAATCAAAGTTTGGCTTCCCTCCAAAATGTACCATTTGTACTGTGGTCTGATTTTCATCAGGAAATAGAGAGTAGCACCTTATCGTAATTGCTTTTTTTAACTAGTTAAAATCAAGGAAACTATGAACTGACAAAGAAACTAAGCAACAAATCTAGAAAATGAATTTTCCATAACTTCCTTTTAATTTTGTCCTGTTTCTTTTATGCTTCCTCTTAGTTGGCAGCAGTGGGTACAGTACATGGAAACTGCTATTGTTCTATGTGCTTGTGCCAGGAAAGAAAAGTGTCGGGCTGAAGTTACATTTTTTCGCTCCCCTAATGGGTTGTATCTTCCTGCATATTTAAATTCCATTTTTTGTGCCGTTTATTGTTTAGATGTATTACTACTGTATATAAATCTGGGCTAAGTATTGGGATATCAAAACTTGTCAAATGCGTATGCAGCCTGTTTAGTTTAGCTTGTTGTACTTCAGTGTGTAATCCAATTCAGATTCACTTTCTGAAAGCTTTTCATGAGCTGGCTTAATAATGTTGGAGAAAGTTTTTGCTAGACTTGGAGTTCCAGGCTTCCCAGACAGCTCAGTTGCCATCAGATCAAAAGGTCCTAAGAAGGGGAAAATCATCTAGGGTTCTTGATCCCGATTGCTATCTAGTGACTCTGTTGGAAAGTACACGTGTAGATGTTGGGCGAGGGCAAGATCAGGGCTTGATTATGATGTCTTAGCCATGCATTCAGATATCCTGCCAACAGTCAGCATGTAAGCTCACAGGATGGCCAGTTGGGTGACGTATTGGAGGGCGACCAGTTCCTGTGGAACCATACTCAAGCAGTGGAACCATACTCGAGCAGTGGAACCATACTCGAGCAGGAGTTAACAGCTTGAGGAGAGGATAAAATTGATGAAAAGAAACAAAAAGGCGATTCTCATTTCAAAAGGTCCCATTTTTTAAGCCTCGCAACTTTATTCATAGAAATGGAAGCAATTCTGCCATAGTGCTCTCGGTTCCCAGGAAGCCACCTGTTTACATTGCAAAAAACAGTCCATAGTACTGCAGCACCACTAAAAACAACTGTACATACAGAATCGTGGACATGTATAGTTGTTTTAAAGTCACAGGTTGTGAGTTTGTTTCATTGCCTATATGCATCTTCCCAAACCAATGAGTTAAATATTCATGGCTGACCTTTGACTCCCGAATGGGACTGTTTTCAGAGGCACTTGTGAAAATCGTCCCTTTATATAGATCGCCCTTGGGTAAATCATTGCACTTTCAGAGACAGCAGTGCCACTTTTCATATTTTATAGCCCATAAAGTCAGGGCTACCATTGGTCGCAGAGCTGTGAAATAAATGGGATATTGTGTTTGGCTACCTATTAATGTGGGTGTCATGGTTTGGACATGTGAAAGTAGACCTTTGTTTAATGTGTAATTTTCAAGTATTACAAGTTTCAACAGTTTCTTTTTCTATCTTGCAGTTACCATCCAGAGCATTGGAGAAAAAGGTGAGGATTTATATTTAGCATACTGTGCTTTGATGTCTCAAAAGTAACACGATAAAAATGCTGTGTATTTGAATATGGACAGTTTTTTTTCATTTGTTTTCAAGTAAACATAGAACTTAGCTGTGATGTGATTACACTTTCATTTTACTATATATATTTTCTTCAGTCATCAGTGGGAGGGCAATCAATAATAGGGTAAGGAACACTTAACATTCCAGGGTAATTACAGCATGAGCCATATGGAGAATAAGGCCTAGAAATTCACTGGCCTTAGCGCCGCTTTTGAGGCGCTAGAGGGCCTAGCGCCGAAGTTATGGCCAGTTTAGAAATTGACAGGGACCCTAAATCGGCGTTAGGCCGGTAGCGCTGCGCCGGCACCGATGACGTCATCGGTGTGCGCAGCGTCCTGGTTGCCATGGTAACCCGCCCGAACTCGGAAATTGAGTTGCGGCCGCCTCGCCCGTGGCAGCCGCAAGCAACGTTCTGGCAGAGGTGCCTTACAGAAATTTGCGCCGGCGCATTAAAGGCCCCGCGGCGGCTGGCCGCTTTCCCGCCGGCCGCCTGGCCGCAGCTCCCTCCCCGGACTTCCCCCCCCCCCCCCCCCCCCGGAACAGAAGCAAGCCCGGCACTTGTCCGAGGTGCCGGGCTCATTTTTAAAAAGATTATCGCGGGCCGCGGCCGGGTGCAGGCAGCTCCTCCTTAACGGAAGGAGGAGGCCTGCACTTCCCGAGCCTGCCGCACCGCAGCGGGCGCTGGAATAGCGCCGCAATGCGGCGCGTGGCACCAGTTTTGAGGCGCTGAGACCCCTCAGTAGCGCCGGCAGCCGTTTGGGCGCGGCGCTACTGAATTTTTGCTGCGCGCAGGGGGACTTAGCGCCGGCACTAACTTCCGGCGCTAAAGCCCTCGCTGCGCCAAAACCGAATTTCTAGGCCTAAAGGTTTCTAAATCCCAACCGTAGAAGTCAACAGGTATCTTTTTTTATTCATTCATGAGATGTGGGCGTCGCTGGCAAGGCCAGCATATATTGCCCTTGAGAAGGTGGTGGTGAGCCGCCGCCTTGAACTGCTGCAGTCCGTGTGGTGAAGGTACTCCCACAATGCTGTTAGGGAGGGAGTTCCAGGATTTTGACCCAGCGACGATGAAGGAACGGCGATATACTTCCAAGTCACAGTGGTGTGTGACTTGGAGGGGAACTTGGAGGTGATGGTGTTCCTATGCGTCTACTGCCCTTGTCCTTCTAGGTGGTAGTGGTCGTGGGTTTGGGAGGTGCTGTTGAAGAATCCTTGGCGAGTTGCTGCAGTGCATCTTGTAGATGGCACACACTACATGGTACGCCGGTGGTGGAGGGAGTGAATGTTTAAAGGTGGTGGATGGGGTGTCAATCAAGCGGCTGCTTTGTCCTGGATGGTGCCGAGCTTCTTGAGTGTTGATGGAGCTGCACTCATCCAGGCAAGTGGAGAGTATTCCATCACACTCCTGACTTGTGCCTTGTAGATGGTGGAAAGGCTTTGGGGACTCGGGAGGTGAGACACTCACCGCAGAATACCCAGCCTCTGACCTGCTCTTGTATCCACAGTATTTATGTGGCTGGTCCAGTTAAGTGTCTGGTCAATGGTGACCTACAGGATGTTGATGTTGGGGGATTCGGCGATGGAAATGTCATTGAATGTCATGGGGCGGTGGTTAGGCGATCTCTTGTTGGAGATAGTCATTGCCTGGCACTTGTGTGGCACGAATGTTACTTGCCACTTATCAGCCCAAGCCTGAATGTTGTCCAGGTTTTGCTGCATGCGGGCACAGACTGCTTCATTATCTGAGGAGTTGCGAATGAAACTGAACACTGTGCAATCATCAGTGACCATCCCCACTTACGATGGAGGGAAGGTCATTGATGAAGCAGCTGAAGATGGTTGGGTCTTGGACATTGCCCTGAGGAACTCCTGCAGTGATGTCCTGGGGTTGAGATGATTGGCCTCCAACAACCACAGCCATCTTCCTTTGTGCTAGGCATGACTCCAGCTGGTGGAGAGTCTTTCCCCCGATTCCCATTAACTTCAATTTTACTAGGGCTCCTTGATGCCACACTCGGTCAAATGCTGCCTTGATGTCAAGGGCAGTTACTCTCGCCTCACCTCTGGAATTCAGCTCTTTTGTCCATGTTAGGACCAAGGCTGTAATGAGATCCGGAGCCGCGTGGTCCTGACGAAACCGAAACTGGGCATCAGTGAGCAGGTTATTAGTGAGTAAGTGCCGCCTGATAACACTGTCGACAGCACCTTCCATCACTTTGCTGATGATTGAGAGTAAACTGATGGACGGTAATTGGCCGGGTTGGATTTATCTTGTTTTTTGTAGACAGGACATACCTGGGCAGTTTTCCACATTGTCGGTAGATGCCAGTGTTGTAGCTATATTGGAACAGCTTGGCTAGAGGCGCAGATAGTTCTGGAGCACAAGTCTTGAGTACGACAGCTGGGATATTGTGGGGGCCCATAGCCTTTGCTGTATTTAGTGCGCTCAGCCTTTACTTGATATCGCGTGCATTGAATCGAATTGGCTGAAGACTGGCTTCTGTGATGGTGGGGACCTCAGGAGGAGGTCGTGATGGATCATCCACTCGGCACTTCTGGCTGAAAATGGTTGCAAATGCTTCAGCCTTGTCTTTTGCACTCACGTGCTGGGCTCCACCATCATTGAGGATCAAATCAAATCAAATCAACTTTTATTGTCATTGTTAGTGCACAAGTGCAGTACAACGAAATGTAGGCTTGCGGCTCCCGAGAGTGTACATTTAGATTAAGACATTTAAACATTCAACATACATTTGGCTTGTAATACATTAACATAAACATAACCATAATAAAGTGCATTGGCAGATGTGCAGGCTTTAGAGTTTATTTGTGGAGTTCAGTAGGATGACAGCCCTGGGAAAGAAGCTGTTCCTAAATCTGGTCGTACAGGTGCGAATGCATCTGTAGCGTCTCCCAGAGATACTCCTCCTCCCGTCAGCTGTTTAATGGTCCACCACCATTCACGACTGGATGTGGCAGGACTGCACAGCTTTGATCTGATCTGTTGGTTGCGGGATTGCTTCGCTGTGTCTATAGCATGCTGCTTCCGTCGTTTAGCATGCATGTAGTCCTGTGTTGCAGCTTCCCTAGATTGGCACCTCATTTTTAGGTACGCCTGGTGCTGCTCCTGGCATGCTCTTCTACACTCTTCATTGAACCAGGGTTCGTCGCCTGGCTTGATAATGGTACAGTGAGGGATATGCCTGGCCATGAGGTTACAGATTGTGATGGAATACAATTCTGCTCCTGCTGATGGCCCACAGTGCCTCATGGATGCCCAGTTTTGAGCTGCTAGATCTGTTCTGAATCTATCCCATTTAGCACGCTGGTAGTGCCACACAACACGATGGAGGGTGTCCTCAGTGTGAAGATGGGACTTCGTCTCCACAAAGACTGTGCAGTGGTCACTGCTACCAATACTATCATGGACAGATGCATCTGCGACAGGTAGATTGGTGTGGACGAGGTCAAGTAGGTTTTTTCCTTGTGTTGGTTCTCGCCACCTGCTGCAGGCCCAGACTGGCATCTATGTCCTTCAGGGCTCAGTCAGTAGTGGTGCTACAGAGCCACTCTTGGTGATGGACATTGAAGTCCCCAACCCAGAGTATATTGTGTGCCCTTGCTACCCTCAGTGCTTCTTTCAAGTGGTGTTTAACATGGAGATTCATCCGCTGAGAGAGGGCGGTAGGTGGTAATCAGCAGGAGGGTTCCTTCCCCATGCGTGATCTGATGCCACGAGACTTCACTGGGTCCGGAGTCAATGTTGAGCACTCCCAGGGCCACTCCCTCCAGACTGTATACCACTGTGCCGCCATCCCTGGTGGGTCTGCCCTGCCGGTGGGACTGACATACCCAGGGATGATGATGGAGGAGTCTGGGGCACTGACAGAAAGGTATGATTTTGTTAGTATGGCTATGTCCGGTTGTTGCTTGACCAGTCTGTGGGACAGCTCTCCCAATTTTGGCACAAGTACCCGGATGTTGGTGAGAAGGACTTTCCTAGGGTATAAACTTTTAGTCTTGTGCATCAACTATTTTTGTTGCTTTTCTGAAATTACAATCTAGTGACCGTTATTGTTGGATTTGGCAGTTTTGTGATATTATATCAGTCAAAAATAAAATTACATTGTTAAGTCTGCCCTGAATTTGAGCTCCAGTACCAAAGGTAAAAAGCCGGCATTCTTAAGATACTATGCAGGGAGTTTTTCCACTCGTTTCTTCTCCTCCCATCATAATTAATTATTCCTAAATGGTCACATTCTGTTTGACAAAATTGTATTTAGCTCATCTAGTGTCTTGCAATACAGCAGTTTACATTATTTTGCGAGGACAGCTTTGTTGCTGTATGTGCAGGTATACATAGATGAGGAGTTATGAAGAGAGACTTGAGAAGTTAGGGCTGAGAAGGTTAAATGGTTGACCTCTTTGAGATCTTCAAGATTATGAAAGATTTTGAAAGATAAATAGTGATAGTTGTTTCCATTGGCTGCGAAGATGGTAAAGATAAATCACAACTTTAAGTTAACAAGAGTACGGTAGTGTAGTGGTTATGTTACGTTAAATAACAACAGAAAATGCTGGAAATACTCAGCAGGCCAGGCAGCATCTGTGGAGAGAGAAACAGGGTTAACGTTTCAGGTCTGGGACCCTTCATCAGAACTGGAAAAAGGTGGAGATGTAACAGGTATTAAGCAGGTGCAGAGACAGGGGGGGAGGGGTTTAGGAGGGGAGGAAGGAATTGAAAGAACATGCTGTGAAAATGTTGCAAATGGGAATGGCAAAATCATACTGCATGAAAAATGGGGGCAGGGATTATTATCTGAAATTGTTGAACTCCATGTTGAGTCTGGCAGGTTGTAAAGTGCCCAATCGAAAGATGAGGTGCTGTTCCTCGAGCTTACGTTGAGCCTCATTAGAACAATGTATTAGGCCGAGGACAGAGAGATCAGAGTGGGAGTGAAGCGGAGAATTAAAGTGACAGGCGACCGGAAGCTCAGGGTCACCCTTACGGACTGAACAGAGGTGTTCCGCAAAGCGGTCGCCCAATCTGCGTTTGGTCTCCCCAATGTAGAGCAGACCGCATCGTGAGCAGTGAATACAGTATATTAAATTGCAAGAAGTACAAGTAAATTGCTGTTTCACCTGGAAGGGGTGTTTGGGGCCCGGACAGTGGGAAGGGAGGAGGTAAATCGGCATGTGTTGCATCTCCTGCGCTTGCACGGGAAGGTGCCAGGTGAAGGAGAAGGGCTGTTGGGGGTAATTGAGGAGTGGACCAGGGTGTCGCGGAGGGAGCGGTCCCTTCGGAATGCTGAAAGAGAAGGTGAGGGGAAGATGTGTTTGGTGGTGGGATCACGTTGGAGGTGACGGAAATGGCGGAGGATGATCCGTTGAATGTGGAGGCTGGTGGGGTGAAACCCTATCATGGTTCTGGGAGGGAGGGGAAGGGGTGAGAGCGGAAGTGCTGGAAATAGAACGTACACGGTCAAGGGCCGTGTCAACCACAGTAGAGGGGAATCCTCGGTTGAGGAAAAAGGAAGACGTGTCGGAAGCACTGGTATGGAAGGTGGCATCGTCAGAACAGACGCAGCGGAGACGGAGAAACTGGGAGAATGGAAGAGAGTCCTTACAGGAAGCGGGGTGGGAGGAAGTGTAGTCCAGGTAGCTGTGGGAGTCGGTGGGCTTGTAGTGGATGTTAGTCGAAAGCCGATCGCCAGAAATAGAGACAGAGAAGTCAAGGAAGGGAAGAGTCGGAGATGGACCATGTGAAGGTGAGGGAAGGGTGGAAATTGGAAGTAAAGTGAATTAACTTATCTAGTTCAGGGCGAGAGCAGGAAACGGCACCAATACAGTCATCGATGCACCGGAAAAAGAGGTGAGCTTCATCAACTCTTGGACACTAACGCCCCTCCAGAACCTTCTTCCCCGTTACTTTCCTCTGATCCCATCCCTTCTTCCAATCTCACCCCCTGCCGTGTTTTCACTATCCCCTCTGACCTTCCCTTCTCTGACCCCGAACGATCAGTCCTCAGCAAAGGCCTGAGCTTCATCCCCTTACACCCCCATCTGAATGAATTTCGAGCTCGGCACGATGCGGAGCTCTTCTTCCATCGCCTTCGTCTCCGTGCCCACTTCTCTGGCCAGGAGTCTTCCCCCCGCACGGCTGATCCTTTCTCCCGCTTTCTAAATTCTTGTTCTACTTGGACCCCTCCCTCTGGCCTCTTACCCTCTCTAGATCTTTTCATTGCTAACTGCCAACGTGACATCGGCCGTCTCCATTTCTCTGCTCCCCTCTCTCACTCCAACCTAACTCCCTCTGAACTTGCAGCACTCCGTTCTCTCCGATCCAACCCTAACATTATCATTAAACCTGCTGATAAGGGTGGTGCTGTTGTTGTTTGGCGAACCAACCTCTACCGTGCGGAAGCTGAATGCCAACTCTCCAACACCTCCTCCTACCTCCGCCTGGACCATGACCCCACTAGCAAACATCAAGCCATTGTTTCCAAGTGTGTCACTGACCTCATCTCCTCTGGAGATCTTCCCTCCATGGCCACCAGCTTCATAGCCCCCCAACCCCCTACAGCCCGCTTCTACCTCCTTCCCAAGATCCACAAACAGGACTGCCCTGGTAGACCCATCGTTTCAGCCTGTTCTTGCCCCACGGAACTTATCTCTTCCTATCTCGACTCTATTTTTTCTCCCCTTGTCCAGTCTCTTCCCACCTACATTCGTGACTCTTCCGACACCCTCCGTCACTTTAACAGTTTCCAGTTTCTTGGCCCCAACCATCTCCTTTTCACTATGGACGTCCAATCCCTCTACACCTCCATCCCCCACCAGGATGGCCTGAGGGCGCTCCGTTTCTTCCTTGAACAGAGGCCCAACCAGTCCCCATCCACCACCACCCTCCTTCGCCTGGCTGAACTTGTTCTTACATTGAACAACTTCTCCTTTGACTCCACTCACTTCCTCCAAATTAAAGGTGTTGCTATGGGAACGCGCATGGGCCCTAGCTATGCCTGCCTGTTCGTGGGATATGTGGAACATTCTTTGTTCCAGTCCTACTCAGGTCCCCTCCCTCACCTCTTTTTCCGGTACATCGATGACTGTATTGGTGCCGTTTCCTGCTCTCGCCCTGAACTAGATAAGTTAATTCACTTTACTTCCAATTTCCACCCTTCCCTCACCTTCACATGGTCCATCTCCGACTCTTCCCTTCCCTTCCTTGACTTCTCCGTCTCCATTTCTGGCGATTGGCTTTCGACTAACATCCACTACAAGCCCACCAACTCCCACAGCTACCTGGACTACACTTCCTCCCACCCCGCTTCCTGTAAGGACTCTCTTCCATTCTCCCAGTTTCTCCGTCTCCGCCGCATCTGTTCTGACGATGCCACCTTCCATACCAGTGCTTCCGACACGTCTTTTTCCTCAACCGAGTATTCCCCTCTACTGTGGTTGACACGGCCCTTGACCGTGTCCGTTCTATTTCCCGCACTTCTGCTCTCACCCCTTCCCCTCCCTCCCAGAACCATGATAGGGTTCCCCTTGTCCTCACCTTTCACCCCACCAGCCTCCACATTCAACGGATCATCCGCCGCCATTTCCGCCACCTCCAACGTGATCCCACCACCAAACACATCTTTCCCTCACCTCCCCTTTCAGCATTCTGAAGGGACCGCTCCCTCCGCGACACCCTGGTCCACTCCTCAATCACCCCCAACAGCCCTTCTCCTTCACCTGGCACCTTCCCGTGCAAGCGCAGGAGATGCAATACATGCCCATTTACCTCCTCTCTTCCCACTGTCCGGGGCCCGAAACACCCCTTCCAGGTGAAACAGCGATTTACTTGTACTTCTTGCAATTTAATATACTGTATTCGCTGCTCACGATGCAGTCTCCTCTACATTGGGGAGACCAAACGCAGATTGGGCGACCGCTTTGCGGAACACCTCCGTTCAGTCCGTAAGGGTGACCCTGAGCTTCCGGTCGCCTGTCACTTTAATTCTCCGCTTCACTCCCACTCTGATCTCTGTCCTCGGCCTAATACATTGTTCTAATGAGGCTCAACGTAAGCTCGAGGAACAGCACCTCATCTTTCGATTGGGCACTTTACAACCTGCTGGACTCAACATGGAGTTCAACAATTTCAGATAATAATCCCTGCCCCCATTTTTCATGCAGTATGATTTTGCCATTCCCATTTGCAACATTTTCACAGCATGTTCTTTCAATTCCTTCCTCCCCTCCTAAACCCCTCCCCCCCTGTCTCTGCACCTGCTTAATATCTGTTACATTTCCAGCTTTTTCCAGTTCTGATGAAGGGTCCCAGACCTGAAACGTTAACCCTGCTTCTCTTTCCGCGGATGCTGCCTGGCCTGCTGAGTATTTCCAGCATTTTCTGTTGTTATTTCAGATTTCCAGCATCTGCAGTATTTTGCTATTATAGTTATGTTACTGGACTAGTAATCCAGAGGCCTGGACTAATAATCTGGAGACATAAATTCAAATACCACCGTGGCAGTGTGTGAATTTGAATTCATTTTTCTTTTAAAAACCAAAAAGCAATTATAGAAAGCTGGTACCAGTAATGGTGACCATGAAGCTACCGGATTGTTGTTAAAGCCCAACCAGTTCGCTAATGTCCTTTTAGGGAAGGAAATCTGCGCCCTTACCTGGTCTGGCCTATATGTGACTCCAAATCCACATAAATGTGGTTGACTCTTAACTTCCCTCTGAAATGGTCATGCAAGCAACTTCGTTGTATCAAAGAAGGATAAGAAGATTAAAACTGGACGGACCACTCGGACTCGAATTAGACATCGGATTCGGACACGACAAAGGCACACCAAGCCCAGTCGACCCTGCAAAGTCCTCCTCGTTAACATCTGGAGACTTGTGCCAAAGTTGGGAAAACTAGTCCCACAGACTAGTCAAGCTGATAATCATACGCACAGAATCGTACTTATCAGCCAACGTCCCAGACTCCTCCACCACCATCTCTGGGTATGTCCTGTTGCATCCAGTCATGAATGGTGGTGGACAATTAAACAACTAATGGGAGGAGAAGGCTCCATGAATATCCCCATCCCTAACAATGGCAGAGCCCAACACATGAGTGCAAAAGACAAGGCAGAAGCCTTCGCAACCATTTTCAGCCAGAAGTGCTGAGTGGCTGATCCATCTTGGCCTCCTCTTGAGGAACACCATCACCTCCAAGTCACACACCATCCTGACTTGGACAGATAGCTCCTTTCCTTCATTATCCCTGGGTCAAAATCCTGGAACTCCCTACCTAACCACACCATGGGAGTACTTTCACCATACGGAGTGCGGCAGTTCAAGAAGGCAGCTCACCATCATCTTCTCAAGGGCAACTAAGGATGGGCAATAAATGCTGGTTTTGCCAGCGACGCCCGCATACCATGAATAAATAAAACATTTAAAAAAAAAGAATTAAAGGGGACGTTAGAAAAAAATGTTTACATTAGAATGTGAAATTCTCTGCCACAAACAGTTGTAGAACCAGAGAACATTAAATTATTTTAAAAGGGAATAAGGTCGATGTACAAAAGGAAGCATATTGAATGATATGGGGAGCGAGCAAGCAAGCAGAATTAGTCTGGGTGGCTCATGAGGAGAAAAACACCTGGGTCAAATGGCCTGTTTCTATGATGTGAATTTCATATGTTCTATGTTTTAACCTTCCTACTTTGCTGTTCACCAAACCACTCAAACATATGAAATACTAAGGATAGGAAAAGATCAAACCATCCATCAAGCTTGTCTTATATTGTCATAGTGTGACTTCTACACACCAATACCCCAACAGCCCCAGCCACAATCTCCTGGGAGAGGTGAAAAGCCCCAAGCCAAAAAACTGGAAAAATTGCTTTCAGACCCCCCAAAGGTGATCAGACAAGTTACAGGAGATCCAACTCCCTTTTGAATGCTTGCAACAAATCAGCACTTGTTGCACGTGCCAGCAATTTGTTCCAGAGTTTGATGATTCTATGCGAAAAGAAATGCCTCTTCTGTTTGCGTAACCTATACTTATGTTCCCTGATTCTCCCAAACCTATCTAGCTCGAATAGCCTATCCACATTGACGGAGTCTAATCTTTTCAATATCTTAAAGACCTCAATCGAATCTCCTCCTATGGCTACTGTAACTGTGGGCGCTTAAACTAGGTATAAATTTTATGGCCCTTCTCTGAATCTTTCCCAGGGCCTAAATATCACTCACCAAGTGAGGGGACTATTGGTGGACACTGTGTTCCAGATGAGGCCTGACCAAGGCCTTGTACAAATACAATCTTGTATTTAATTATCTTGGCATTACATACCAACACTCTACTTGTTTTTGTAATAGCCTCCCAACACAGGTCATGGACCTTCAGTGATTCATGCACTATAGTACACAGGTCCTTTTCCCACTCAGCCGCCTTGAGCACACAACCCTGAATGGTATACACATGCTTGGTGTTGCTCCCAACCAAGTGCAGAACACTACACTTAAATATATTAATAGTCATCAGCCAGATACGAGCTCATTCCCACATTACATCTAGATCTGCTTGCGATCTCTTTTTCTCATCTAAGGTCCTTACACCTGCGCAAATCATGGTATCATTCGTGAACTTGTGGACAGTTCCCTCAACATCTTCATCCCGATCACTCCAAGATGGTGGAGAACAGCAAGTCTAACACCAAACCCTGCGGGACTTCACCAGTCCCCACACAGAACCACTACGAGTAAAAGAAAAAAAAAGACTTGCATTTATATAACACCCAACGTTCCTGTAATTTTTTTCATGCGCGAGCCCCTTAATTGGCTGTGCGGCCCATTCATATTTTCGCACATGCATGGTTATTCCCATTGAAAAGCTGGTGAGCAACCTGCGCAGGATGTCCAGACCGCTGTGCGGCCGAGCAGCTTAGCAGGAACATTGATAGCGCCTATTACGACCTCGGGACATCCCAAAGCGCTTTACAGCCAATGAAGTACCTTTGAATTGTTGTCTCCGTTGTGATGTAGGAAATGCAGCAGCCAATTTGTGCACAGAAAGCTTCCACAAACAGCAATGTGATAATGACCAGATAATCTGTTTTAGTGATGTTAATTGAGGGATAAATATTGGCCAAGACACCGGAGATAACTCCCCCACTCTTCTTCAAAATAGTGCCATGGGATCTTTTATGGCCACCTGAAAGAGTAGACGGGGCCTTGGTTTAACGTCTCATCCAAAAGACGGCATCTCTGACAGTGCAGCACTCCCTCAGTACTGCACTGGAGTGTCAGCCTAGATTTTTGTACTCCAATCTCTGGAGTGGGACTTGAACCCACAACCTTCTGACTCAGGCAAGAGAGCTCCCACCTGTGCCACAACTGACACTTTGTAACATCTACCTTCTATCTACAAGAATGTAACCAGTTTCTTGTGTCCCAATCTGCCTGCTAATTCCACAGGACTGAGCCTTAATTAGTATACAGTACTATTGTGTGGCACTCTGAAAAATTATCTATACCATGTCGACCTGGCTTCCTACATCCACCAAGCTATTGACTTCCTCAAAATATTCAACCAGGTTGGTGAGCTAGGACCACCTTTTCCAGAAACCATGTTGACTTTCTCTAATAACCCCATCTCTGTCAAGTCTCTCTAATGATCCCTTCTAGCAACTGGCGTATAACTGAAGTTAAATCTAATGGTCCTGCAATTCAGATTTATTTCCCTTTTTAAATATAGGCACGATATGAGCCTCTTTCCAGACCATGGGAACAATCTCAGATCCTGGGGAGCTGATAAATATGAGCAAGGGGCTCGCAAGACACAGCCTCATTTTTTGATCACCATCAGATGAATGCCATTGATGGGCTGGTTTTTGGAGTCCAGAAAAATCCAGGGCATTCATAGTGAATGGCTGATGGGAGGCATGATTTTGTGGCTGGTTGGTATGGCAGCTTTTCCTTTTTCAGTGATATGATCTTTCCTGAGACCTGGTAGAATACACACAGTTTAAATGAGCAAGTTGATGTGACCATCACTTGGCTCAAACTGAAAAGGTACCTGTACAAGTGCAAAGATTTTGCTACTTTCATCTGTAACATAATGGCCCTGAATTTGCGGTCGGAGGCGTACCTCCGGAGTACGCCTCCGACCCCCAAAATATTTCCATACTTACCTCCTGCCTCCACAGCTACGAAGAGTTCCCTTCTCGGGCCTGCAAGCGTACGCCTGCGAAAAGGCCCATGGATCCCGGGGCGGACGCGTCTCTGGGATCATGTGGGTCCAGTCAAACAATCAAAAAGGGGCATTCCTATGATGCTTATAGGGAATCCATTTATGCACGGAATCCCCATAAGCATATTAGAAATCCCTAAATAAATAAGAATTCACACCACTTAAATAAAAATAAATGATCCCATGTTCAAAATTAATTAAAAGGGCCTTTGATTAAGCATTTAAAATAAAATTTTAATTTTTTGAAAAATCAGTTTAAACATTGTAAAACGGGCCAGAATTTACCTAAACTAAGTATAAATGTATGTGTATGTTTTAATCATTAAAAAAAAATTATTTTAACATTTATTGTAACCCTTAACGCTGGTAAAAGAAGGCCTTACACCTGCTTTTACCAGGCGCAAGGGTTTCGTGGGCAGTAGTCGGGCAAATAGTGCAACTCGGCGCCAGCAAAGTGTTTTTGCAGCGGATACGAACGATCTGTTAGTGTGAAACTTGACAGATGGCAAGTTGTGGGTTTTAGCGTTTGCGGAAACCCGGAACTTGCGGGGCCTTTCAGAAGGCTCCATCGAAACCACTAACTTCAGGCCCATAATATATCCTTGAAGTGTTGTGGAATAATGAAAATAGGAGTCAGATTAAAAAATACATTCAGCTATAACCATGTTGAAAGTGAGATTTTCTAAAATAAACGTCCGCTATTTTGATTTATACCAATATAAGGAATCCTTATTGTAACCCTGTGTTTTGTCAAATGCAGGTATCTAAAATTTTGAAGGGAAGAATACATGTTTGGAGCAATCTGTTTTATACACTCCATCTTAACACTGAAATGTATTTGATATTTTGTTAACCGCTTGGGCAGAAAAGATACATACAGGGTATCCTAAAGAACACTAAGGTACTGGGTGATGTTCCTCATCATATTTGACAAACCCTGGTATGCTATTAAATGTTGGATAATGCTGCTGGAGAATTTAGCTGGGCCTGGATTAAGTGATGTCATATTTAATGCAACTGTGACTTTTTTCCTTTCAAATTTTCCTTCCAGTTTTCTCCCCTTAACTCCTCCTAAGCTGATGACTTGTACTATACAGTGCCATGGGTAACACCATCTCTTCAGTACCTTACCCAAGTGACTGTTTTTAATGAGTCTGGAAGGTAGTGACTGTCAACATGGGGCCCAACCCAGTCCACCTGCATTTCCAGCAAGTGATAAAGAACTGGAGCCCTGGTTGATTTAATTAATTTAACCCCCTCTAGCCCAGGAATAGTGAGGCAAATTGTAGTACAGGAAACTTTGGTTTATCCAGAGGTTAACTGTCCGGAATGCTCGATCCACCGGCAAAATTCAGGAGTCGGTTCAGTAAGTTTTTTTTTTTTTCGTTGCTTTTTTTTCCACTAGTCAGGCTCTGCAAGGTCTAGCTAAAGCTGTTGCTTAGCTACAGAGACGCTTGCAAGCTACGGCCGACTGTTTAGAAGCTGTTAGCAACAGGGTTTGTTGCTAGATACGGAGCTCAAAAGCTTCAGTATGTTTTAACATTAGCGCTGGTTTGTCCGGCAGTTTTGATGGGACGGCAACAGCTCGGTCCCGTCGGTGCCGGATATCACAAAGTTTCCTGTACCCCATTGTCACCCTGGCTGAGATTGACATTCAGAAAAAAAATGATAAAATCTGATACCTTCCTGCTGTCCATACCTTAGTGACGAGGGCATAACGCTTAAGTAACCAATCAAGATGGCTAGCTGGCTTCAAGACAGACAGCAGAGAGTAGGAGTAAAGGGTAGCTATTCAACAGTAGCAGAAGGTGGGTAGTGGTGTTCCACAAGGATCAGTGCTGGGACCGCTGTTGTTCACAATTTACATTAACGATTTAGACTTTGGAATCAAAAACACAATTTCTAAATTTGTGGATGACACCAAATTGGGGGAGATAGTCAATACTGAGGAGGACTGCAACAAATTACAGGAGGGCATTAATAAACTTGCAGAATGGGCATATAATTGGCAAATTAAGTTCAACACAGATAAATGTGAAGTATTACATTTTGGTAGGAAGAATAAGGAGGTCACTTATTACTTGGAGGGTGCGAGTCTAGGTGGGGTAGAGAAACAAAGAGATCTCGGAGTACAAATACACAAATCACTAAAAGTTGCGACACAGGTTAGCAAGGCCATAAAAAAAGCAAACCAAGCACTAGGGTTTATTCCTAGAGCTATAGAATTGAAAAGTAGGGAAGTTATGCTACACCTGTATCGAACCTTGGTTAGACCACACTTAGTGTACTGCGTACAGTTCTGGTCACCATATTATAAAAAGGATACAGAGGCACTGGAGAGGATGCAGCGAAGATTTACAAGGATGATACCAGAAATGTGAGGGTATACATATCGGGAAAGGATGAACAGGTTGGGTCTCTTTTTTTTCTCTCAAAAAAAGAAGGCTGAGGGGTGACCTAATAGAGGTCTTTAAAATTATGAAAGGTTTTGACAGAGTGGATATGGGAGAATGTTTCCACTTGTGGGGAAGAACATAACTAGAGGCCATCAATATAAGATAGTCACCAAGAAATCCAATAGGGAATTCAGAAGAAACTTCTTTACCCAAAGAGTGGTGAGAATGTGGAACTCGCTACCACAGGGAGTGGTTGAAGCGAAAGGTATAGATGCATTGAAGGGGAGGCTGGACAAACATATGAGGGAGAAGGGAATAGAGGGTTATGCTGGTAGGGTTAGATGAGGAAAGACGGGAGGAGGCTTGAGTGGAGCATAAACACCGGCATGGACTGGTTGGGCTGAATGGCCTGTTTCTGTGCCGTATATCCTATGAAATCCTATGTAAGATTGTTTTTTGAACACGTTGCTGCATATATCTTTGATTCATTTAATTGTACCATTTGTTTTTTTAATTGCTGAGTTTTTTCAATAACTTTATTTGATAACATAGAGAGTGTACATAAAATTGTTTCTTTTTTAAAAACTGCAGCATATGCATTTTATTCTTAAAGCTGCAGTGTCCGACACCAAAGCCGTTGTTAATGGTGTCCTGGATTCTGGCAATCATGAACTAAGAACTAGTAGTGAAGAATTGGGGTCAGCATCAGGTTATTTATGCTGTGCTAGTTAAAGGGCCAGTGGTTCCTTTAGTAGATTAAACCTCATTTAATACCATATAAAATTATTTTTTTTGTTCTCTGGAACGTGTGGTGCATAAGATCAAATTGTAGTAATTCAGAACCACGTTCCTTGGTATCATTCCATTTACTTTACAGGGTTGTCTCCAGCAAGAACCCTGTCAGAAGCAACTTTGTAAAGTAAATTGAACTGATTTTAATATTGTGACCACAAAGACGTCCTTGACAAACTACCTTTGTTTAGTTTTATTGTTTAAATTCAGTGTCTTGATGAGCATTTTTTTTTAAAACAACTGCAGTTCAGATCCCTGTAACAAGCTTATTTTGAAGCATATATTGCAAGATCAGTTCAAACTGTAGGCATGAGGGGTAGAACCAAGCTAAGTTTTAAATCCAACTGTTCGTTATTAAAATTCCAAACAAGCCACAGCAATCAGTGAAAGGGTATTTAAGTGGCTGGATTAACTCATTAAACTGAATAATCAGAAGATGGTTAAACCAATTAGAAGTTTCACAGGGAACTATAATAAAGTATACAAGGAAACTCCTTTAGACAGAAAAGATTGTAACTTTGAAAGGGACTACATTTATAAAAATCATCTATAAAAGAATAGTTAAATTGTGACTTCCTATTTTTGCCTACTTTTGTGTTAGACAAGACTTTCTACTGTAGAAATATCTAACAATTAGATCACGATTACATTATTCACTTGTTCATTGTGAAATAAATTTGCTTGAAAACAGGGTGTGCTGTGATTCTGTGCCCCTTTCAAAAGCTGAAGTCAGATCTTGGGACGGCGTAAGATTTGAGAGCTGAAATAATATAGAATAGAAAAGAACCAAAAATGTAATACTTTCCTCGATGGGTATTGTCCCCCTATTTTCCAGTTAGGCAGGCTCACCTATACAGGCCAAGTTGCTGGTCTGTACAGACTTCCCTGACATCGGGAAAGGTCTGTATAGACATTGGGGAAGATCCTGGTCAGACTGACAGGTGCAAATGTGGACTTGGCTGCCTGAGACTTGCACCTCTGCAGTTCTGTATTCATTACTTGGAGCATCTGTTTTGCACATGTGTATTTGTCATCATTGTTGAATCCACCCTGAAATGTAAATAGGGCAGAATAACTGGAAAGGAGCCAGTGGAAGCACCTCTTTTCAATACAAATTAACCCACAAACCTTCTGACTCAGAGGCAAGAGAGCCACGGCTAACACTTAAAGAAGAAACTAGATGGTATGAGAACTAAGCAGTTCCTGCCCACCAGGAGGAGGACAGAGGAGTGGAAGTGGAACTACAATGCTGTACCAAGAGCACAACATCTAGTGCTGACAGAGATCGTGCTTAACTACTCAGATCACGTATTGCTGCATAATTGAGGTCATCTGTCACAAGCAGCTAGCAACTTCAGCCCAGATATTAACTCCTCAAGTTCCACTTCTGCATCTCCTAGCAATTTGACAGCTTGAGTCACTGGTTGAGTAGTTGAGGCGAACAGCATAGATGCATTTAAAGGAAGCTAGATAAGTACATAAGGGAGAAAGGAATAGAAGGATAGAAAGACCGATTTGCATTTATATAGCGCCTTTCACGACCACCAGACGTCTCAAAGCGCTTTATAGCCAATGAAGTACTTTTGGAGTGGAGTCACTGTTGTAATGTGGGACACGCGGCAGCCAATTTGCACACAGCAAGGTCCCACAAACAGCAATTTGCTAATGACCAGATAATCTATTTTTGTTATGTTGGTTGAGGGATAAATATTGGCCAGCACACCAGAGATAACTCCCCTGCTCTTCTTCGAAATAGTGCCATGGAATCTTTTACCTCCACCTGAGAGCAGACGGGGCCTCGGTTTAACGTCTCATCCGAAAGACGGCACCTCCAACAGTGCAGCACTCCCTCAGCACTGCACTGGAGTGTCAACCTAGCTTTATCAGCTTTTAGCCGAACCCACAACCTTCTGACTCAGAAGCGAGTGTGCTACCAACTGAGCCACAGCTGACGCACACGTGGTGACAGGGTCAGGTGAAGTAAGTTGGAGGAAGCTCGTGTGGAGTATAAACACCAGCATAGATCTGTTGGGCCGAAAGGCCTGTTTCTGTACTGTAAATTTTATGTAGCATGAAGAAGGGCACCTGGTGCTCCATGATCTGTGGCTGCAGAAGCCACCACAAAATCTGTCCCTAGTTTTTTTTTCTACATTTGTGTGCTGTTGCTGGGATTCATTCTTGTTTGGCTCCCAATTACTGCACTTGCTTTCTGTACTTGAGAACTGTGACCAAAAACCATTGAAAGTACAGTCAGTAAGCACAGTAGGCAGGAGCCAAGTAGAGTGAATTCCAGCAACAGAACTACATTAAAATTTAAATACTCTGCAGAAGGCAGTGTGAGTTTTGAGATGAAATCCAGGTTCTCAAAGACTGTTGGAGGGTGGCGAGGGAGGGTGTAATGATATCTTTGAGGCAAAAAGAATCAAAATCTCCACTGAAACCCTCTGTCACTTCCTTTATTACAAGTTAAATTTTCTTGCCCTGTATTCTACTATTGGATGCCTTTGTAAATATAGTACAGTATTTGCTAAGTATGATGATAATACCATAGATAAATATTGCACCAATCTTTATTACCAACTGACAAATTTGGAGCACTTGGATTGTTTTATAGTGTTGAATTGTGATGCCAGCTAGCCATTGGACCATGGCTAATAATGCTATTACAGAAGAAGTTGCTTGTTGGGTTGCATTTGTTTCTTGTAATCTGTTAGGCTGTCAGTAATCCAGTAGTTTGAATTTCTATAGTATGGTATTGTCAATGCTGATTCCTTCAATAATTTCAGATCAGTAAGGATAGAATGGAAGGGTGTTTATGGAGTTGAAGTAGCAGGTTGTCTAGGTTAATATACTGCAAAGTATATGGAATATATTAACATGAGTACTTTTGTGATGGTAGATCAATACTATTGAGGGGACAAGATCCATAGCTGGAGAGCACTTTGTACAAGGAAGTAGCAATCATTCTGTAGTATGCGATTCCAAAAAAGGTTGTGTTGCAATACCTTGGTGAAAGGTTTTCTCTTGCTTTCTTCCCTCTGGATCAATACAAATTCTTGTTGAGATAAAATTTTCTAAATCAACTCAATTGTGGTTATAGAGGTAAATTGAATTTAACCTCTGCTTAACTGGCTTTTAAAGTTTATTAACTGAAGGTACTTATTTGTCACGGAGTTAAATTTTATGCCTTCAGTGATTCTAAAAAGTACTGAAGTAACTTTCATTGCTCATTCTAGAGTATCATTTCAAGTATTATATAATCTAACCTTTGTTTCTATTTACTGATGATTTAAGGATCACATAGAAGTACAGTAAACTCTTGTTTAAACGGCACTTAATCCAGAATTCTTTAATAATCGGCAAAATAGATAACCGGTAATCTTGCCGAATCCACCCATTTTTCGTTTTTCCGAGTCCGAGTTTCCCGTGGTGGCCGAGTTAGTCGGTTTTTATATTTTTTTGTTTAAAATTGCCTACCTCTCTCTATTCGGAATTTTTCATCAACCGGCACCATCCCGGTCCCGTAGGTGCCGGATACGAAAGAGTTTACTGTAAGTTGTAATAATCACTGTAGTGAACTATATAGGCCCCAAATTTGCAGTTGGAGGCGTACCTCCGGAGTACGCCTCTGACACGCTAAAAATATCTGCACTTGCCTGCAGGCGTACGCCTGCATAAAGGCCCAGGGACGCAGACGGTTTGGAAGCGTCCCTGGGATCACGTGGGCCAGATCCTCCAATCAGAAAGCAGGATTCCTAATATGCTTCTGGGGATTCCATTTACGAACGGAATCCACATAAGCATATGAGCAATCCCCAAATAATTAAATTTATACAGTTGGAATAAAAATAAATGTTCCCAGTTTCAAATTTAGTTAAAAGTTCCTTCAATAAAATGTAATTTTTTGAAAAGTAATTTTAAACCTTTTAATCCAGGCCAAAATTTGCATAAACTAATGTTAAATGTTTGTGCATGATTTTTTATTAAATTTTAAATTTAAGATTTATATTAACCCTTACGTTGATGAAAGGAGGCCCTATGCCTGCTTTTACCAGGCATAAGGGTTTTGTGCGCAGTAGTTGGGCAAATAGCCCAACACGGCGCCAGCGAAAGTGATTTTCCAGTCGGTGCGGTAGATCTGTCGAGGCGAACCTTGACAGATCGCACGTTCCAGGTTTTCGCGCATGCGCAGCGTATAAGGAAACCTGGAACTTGCGGGGCCTTGTGCATACGCTTTCATCGGCACTGCAAAATCCGGCCCAATACGTTTGCCCATGGCCACTATATAATTGACATACTATATTGAAAATAAATTTAATATGCATATTAAATTAAAACTAAGCCCTTTCTAGCTATGAATCCTATCTCCTCATCAATTAGTGATGATTGTATTTAGCAAATTTCCATTGTATATAGTACAAAGCACTGAATTATGTTTCTGATATCTTGGTGTTAATCGACTACTTTGTCTATTCTGTTTAGTATTGCACAGTGGCATTTGCATTGCCAGATTTTAATTCTGGCATTTGTATCTGTTTCTGGCATGCCAGAATTCCCCGTCTATCAGAGGAAATGGACATGCCAGAGGGTATGGTGGTGTACGTTGCAAAGGACACTTGCATTATCAGGGTCTTGTGTAAGATTTCTTTCAAAGTTTATTATAATATGTACAGTGCCAACCTCGCTCTGGATTTTCATATAATGCTGTAGATGTAGCAGGTAGACCTCCATTTAAAGCCTTGGGGTTGGCACCTGGGAGTCACTTTCCCCAGACGGCAAAGGGCTTAGTGTTCTGATTTGACTGTGTTTATAGTTGACTCTTCCTACAGTACTTATTTTTCTGTGTTTACTTTGAGGAATGTTATTCTGAGTACAGTCTGGAAATGGGAATAGATAGAAAAATTAAATGGTTGTTGCAACTAACATTTGGAAAGGTTGAGACGAAAATTCACTAGGATGGTATATAAATAAGAATATAGAGCTCAAGAGCACAGGGGTAATAAATTTGTGCATGGCAATGGTTAGGCCGCATCTAGAGTACTGTGTGAAGTTTCAGATACCACATTAGAGAAAAGACATTAAAGCTATGTAGAAATTTGATGGGATAAATAAGAAAAGATTATTTCCTCTGGGTAGTTGGTGATGAGCGGGTCATACAATTTAAAATCCTCACTGAGCGGTTGAGTGCATAACTGGTCTTGTTCATCGCCAGATGCGGCTCAGTCATGTCCAGCATTACCATGCCTTGCTTTCCTCAGTCAAAACTGCTTTCTACTCCAAGATAATCCTGAAAGCAAAGCCAAGGACGACTCGGGGCTCACGTTCTCAAGGCTAACTACCTCCTCAAACATTTCCCCTACTCTCACCTGGAAGATGAGGTGTGAAGAACCCATGGATCTTTTTCATCTGCAAGATTGAGACATTCTGTGCGCTGTATCTCCCTCTACTAGCTCTTGTTCTCCCCCTCCCCATGCATCTGACTTCCCCTAGTCTCTCATCTACTCCAGCTAATGCCCTATCACTCTGCAGTTTCTCCCTTATCTCAAACTTTGCCCTCTCCAAGCTCATCTCTTTCATGAAACCTACCCCCCCCCCAACCCCGCTCTCTTGATCTCCTTTCCACTCAACACTTGATTGCTGAATTACACCTCCCGTTCCCCATGTTAATTGACATTTTGAACGGCTCCCTTCAGACAGCATCACTCTCCCTTTCACAACCTCTGTCATCATCACCCCCCCTCATAAAACTGGCCTATCTGTCCTCTCCAGCTACCTTCTAATTTCGAACCTCCATTTCCTCTAAGATTGTCACCCTCCTAACTCTGCGCCTGACTGTCTCAAAACTCACTGTTGGAATTCCTCCAGGCTAGCTTCAGCCCTGCTTATAGCACCAAGTCTACCCTAGCCAAAGCCTTTAGTGACATCCTTTATGACCGTGATCATGGCGTGCTATCCTTCCTTGTCATCCTTGACTTCTCCACAGCATTAGACACCATCCTCCTTCATTGCCACTTCTCCACTGTCCAACTTTGTCGGACTACCATTGCATGGTTTAACTCCTACCTGTCCAAATGCAGCCTGCCTATCTCCAGCAATGGCTTCTCTTCCCATCCTCCATAGCCTTGCCCCACTCTATTTCTACAACTTCCTCCAATCATATCTCTCTTTTCACATCCTTCAGCCCTCCAATTCCCTCTCAGCTCCTCACTCCACATTGGTGGCAGAACCTTCAGTCACCTCAGCCCTTCTCTCTCGAACTCCCTCCCTAAACCCCTCTGTGCTTCCACTTCTCTCTACTTAGCAAAAAAAAAAAAAAAATGGATTTACAGTATTTTTTTTTAAGCTTTCAGTTACAGCCCCCCAGTCTCTCCCTCCGTTTCCTTATCCTACGTTTTTTCCTTTCCCTTTCTGTAAAGTGCCTTGGGTCATCTAGATGTTAATAAAGGTACTATATAAATGCAAGTCATCGGTAGGAGAAATTTCTTTATGCAGAGTTGTTAGAGCGTGGAATGCTTTGCAACAGAGTAGCTGAAACAGAGAATATTATCTTTTAAGGGAAAGTTGGATAATTAGTTGAAGCAGAGGGAGGCACAGGGCAGTGGGATTCATTTTAGATTGCTGTGGCAAAGAGCTGGCACAGCCACAATGTACCAAATGTGTTGTAAGCTTCTGTGGTTCTGGGATCCTGATTCTAGGATAGTTTGAACTCCTGGACAAAATACATCTCTAACAATAGCGCATTATATTTTTGCAAATTTTAAAATGTTTTTTTTCCTGCTGTTTCAGTTGTCTACCTTGTGGTGTTCCATCTATCTTTTGTCATGTTTATGTGGTCCTATTGGAAGACTATTTTTACACCCCCAGCCAAGCCATCAAAAGAGGTGAGTGTTGCATTGCCTGAGAACATTTGATTGAGTTCTGAGTGATTATCATTTAAAAGTTCTAGGAAATGCTAATTCTAACACACACATTAAAATCAGTTTGTTTTATTAAATATGGAGACTGGGAGTTTTTCAATAAAATACAGCCATCTGAATTTTCTGGGAGTCAATAAAAATGGCAAGCTGGATCAGATTCTAACTTCATATATTACAGAGGTTACATCTGAAATATAACTTTTTCAACAAGCATTTATTTTCTTTCTGGAGATATTGGGTATTCAATAATGATGCATCTTAAAAGAAGAGTGTACATTAAGTCTCACTATTTCACCTCCAATAAATTAGGTACAGTTAAAACTTTTAAAGATTCTTGACAATTTGGGAATATTAATTTATTTTTCGTGCTTCATGTGGCTATAGGACCAGCCAGCAAGTGGTTCCAGAAGGGATTAATGCAGATTGCAAATTTGTTTGGTCCTGGATACTGATCTGGACACATTCAAGCAGAGAGACTTCAGTACTGGCTGAATCCTTCTATGACCTCAGCTACTACTGAAATGTCATAGTTTATACGCCCCAGATCATGACCATCAGAAAGCATGTTGATCTAAATTTAGTCTCTAGACATCACTTTACTGGTTATTCAACATCAGTTGAGCTTAATTTGGGGATCCAGAATGACAAGTTACTCTGAGACAAGAAGTAACCTTCAATTAAAAAGATACTGTCATGTGGGAGTCTTAATAAACAGTATTTTTAACTTGCCTAGACAGAGAGTTTGAAGGTAACCTCCAGGCATTCTTAACTTCTCCATTAAGGATTAAATGCGAAGCCAAGATGGCGACAACCAATACTACTGTATCAACAGGACATCAGCAAAGCTAACAACAGAAAGGAATGATCAAATTTAGGGGTTTAAAAAGACATGGACTGTCTGTATTTGTGTTAAGGGATGTATGATTAAGTGAGTATTTCACAGAATATTGCTTAAACTCTTCAGGTAGTTGTTGAAGTTTAGGGTGATGAAGAGCACTATATTTCAGTGAATCAGATGCTTTGTGTTTGATCCAATATCCTATCTAACTGAAGTATTACAACTTTTTGTGTAACATAGCTTTTTCAGTCCAAATAATTAAATGCTCTTAAATGGTGCTGAATTCTATGTGCTATGAGATTTGAATACTCACTTGTTAAATGCACATTCATATAAATTTTAGTCTTTCCCCAGTTTTCACTTTCAACAACACGCTGTTTAAAAAATATATATATATATCACTGCAGATCAGTTTTTTGTAAAGCATCAATACATCCATGTAGCCTCATCAAAACATATTTCTGCTACTATTTACTGTAGTGAGAATGGTGATGCACAAATAAATCTCCCAGTTCCTCATGAAAATACTCTCTAGGTCTCTCCCAGTGATTCAGCAAGGTTAGCCAATGAACAATGTCTCGGGTTCAATACATGTTCAGTACTACAATTGACATCAGTACGTGGGTTAAGTAGGGTAATTCAACTAGGGTCCCTGATCCTGTGCACTTCCAGCAGGAATTGTTAAACAACCATCATGTGTTGATGTTGGTAAACAACAATAGGTTTAATTGCGTTTCTCTCTTCCATCCTTCCCTTCTCTTTCACTCCCCCCCTCCCCCCACCCCCCCCCCCACCAGAACTCGGATAAGATATGTTTACACTTTGTGCCCAGCAAACTATACCCCAGCAATAAGTCAACCATCAAGTGGTTTTATATGTTGAGATTCTGGCGCTCACTAGCAATTGGGAGGTGTGCTCAGTTCACATTTCTGAGTAGAAACATTACTGAAGGAGGAAAGGGAAAGTGGTGTGGAAAAAATACGCAATCTTTTCTGAAAAGATAACCGCCTTCATCTGTATTTGAATGCTGAGGCTGATTTATGCAATATATGTTACATATTTTTGATTTTTTTTCCTGAAATTTGCTCATGTCTGCAGTCAAGTTCACATTAAAAATAACAGATGACTGCAAACTTTAATTAGATGTATGAGCGAAGAAGCAGAAAGATGGTGCTAAATTAAATCCAAGACCTACTGGCGCCACAAATCTCTGATTTTGTGGTATTGTGAAAGTCTTGATGTTTAAAGTCAACTCTCTGCTACTGGTCAGAATTAGTGACTTGCTTTTTCTAAATACCTAATTTAATTAATGCAATCTTGATCTTCACTGGACTGCATGCAATGATTCATTGGAAAGTGCATTTCAGTTTACTTAAGGAATTACATTATCTCTGTGACTTGTCATTACCATTCCTTAAAAAGTGATGACATTTCAGCGTGATATATAGAACTTAAGCAAGATTGCATATTTTGTTGAAGCATTTTATTGCGTGTAATTTTTCAAGCTGTTTTATTTCTTTGAATGCTAAAAGTTTTTAATGGCAGCAAACATGCATATTTTATTAAGCTGCAAAGGACATTTCAAACTTAAAATTGTTTAGCTCAATCTGAGAGCGCACGCTTCAGTCAGTTTAATTTTCTTTGTCTTGGTCTAGACTTAGTTTTGGCATGCTTGGTCATTTGCTCCTGTGGAATCATCCTACACAGTTCCAGCTCCTTGACCATCTCTTTTCCACCATGCTGTTTGTTTTCCCCTTAAGTCCAAGTTTTGTTGCAGTTATACTGCCATATTTCTCTAATCCCTATCACGTCTGACTTGTGTTTGACACCCTCAATCCTTGTAGCTGCTGAACTCTGTTGTTTTGTGCTCACAAAAATGGTAAGAATACTAAAGAATCATAGAATGGTTACAGCACAGAAGGAGGCCATTCAGACCATTGAGCCCATACCGGCTCTCTGCAAGAGCATTTCACCTAGTCCCACTCCTCCGCCCTTTCCCCGTAGCCCTGCAAATTTTTTTCCTTCCGGTACTTATCCAACTCCCTTTTGAAAGCCACGATTGAATCTGCCTCCACCACCCTTTCAGGTAGTGCATTCCAGATCATAACCACTCGCTGCGTAATAAAGTTTTCCCTCATGTCGCCTTTGGTTCTTGCAATCACCTTAAATCTGTGTCCCCTGGTTCTTCCGCCAATGGGAACAGTTTCTCTCTATCTGCACTGTCTAGACTCCTCATGATTTTGAACACCTCTATCAAATCTCCTCTCAATCTTCTCTGCTCTAAGGTGAAAACCTCCAGTTTCTCCAGTCTATCCATGTAACTGAAGACCCTCATTCCTGGAACCATTCTGTAAATCTTTTCTGCACTCTCTCTAAGGCCTTCACATCCTTCCTAAAGTGCGGTGCCCAGAATTGGACACAATACTCCAGTTGAGGCCGAACCAGTGTCTTATAAAAAGTTCATCATAATTTCCTTGCTTTTGTACTCTATGCCTCTATTTATGAAGCCCAGGATCCCATATGCTTTTTTTAAGCACTTTCTCAACCTGCCCTGCCACCTTCAACGATTTGTGCACATATATCCCTAGGTCTCTCTGTTCATGCACCCCCTTTAGAATTGTACCCTTCAGTTTATATTGTCTCTCCTTGTTCTTCCTACCAAAATGTATCACTTTGCACTTTTCTGTGTTAAATTTCATCTGCCACGTGTCCGCGCATCCCACCAGCCTGTCTATGTCCTCTTGAAGTCTCACTATCCTCCTCACTGTTCACTGTACTTCCAAGTTTTGTGGCCCCAGTACCAAACCCTGGGGAACACCACTGGAAGTACTGGAAAAACAATCGTTCACCACTACTCTCCTGTCACTTAGCCAATTTTGTATTCATACTGACACTGTCCATTTTATTCTATGGGCTTGAACTTTGCTGGCAAGCCTATTATAGCACTTTATCAAATGCCTTTTGGAAGTCCATGTACCCACATCAACCACATTGCCCTCATCAACCCTCTCACAATTTGTCTTTAACAAATCTGTGCTGGCTTTCCTTCATTAATCCACACTTGTCCAAGTGACTGTTAATTTTGCTAAATTAAAAGAAACTGATGCTAGCGATTTACCCTTAGCATCGTAGACTTAGAGGGGTATGGGTTTGTTCTGTCAAATAACAATTTATGTTGCAAAATCTACTTTAAAATGTTGATCCACTGTCAATTATTGTGGAAAGAGTATGAATGAAACTGATGCTTTCTTGCATGCAACTAAGATGAAGTATTAACAACAATCTAAATCACATTCTGTATTTTGGCAGAAGTATTTTCAATGTAATTTAGTCTCTGGCTAAGAAGCTTTTCACTATTTTCACTAACAAAGTTGAATTGTATATTTTGATATTGGATAGTTCTCTAGATTAAAATTTAATTTTTCTCGTCCAACCCTGCTCTCGCCAAGATGTTTGCCACCTGTGTAGAAGAGCTATTTAAAAGATCAGCGTTGTTGTACTTAAATTACCTCTTCTAATTTTGGGCACCTTACTTTGAGGGATATCTAGGCCATGGAAAGAATCTTAACTTGTGAGGATTTGTGGACAAGAATGCAGGAGACAATCCCTTTAGTACTTTTTTAAAGCAAAATAGCTGGTGCGAAAGTGACTGTGACAAAGGTAAACTATCCCTCCTCGTCCTTCTTGACTTGTCTGCAGCCTTTGACACGGTTGACCACTCCACCCTTCTCCAACGCCTCTCCACCGTCGTCCAGCTGGGTGCAACTGCACTCGCCTGGTTCCATTCTTATCTATCTAATCGTAACCAGAGAATCACCTGCAAAGGCTTCTCTTCCCACTCCCGCATCGTTACCTCTGGTGTCCGCCAAGGATCTATCCTTGGCCCCCTCCTATTTCTCATCTACATGTTGCACCTTGGCGACATCATCCGAAAACACAGCATCAGTTTCCACATGTACACTGACGACACCCAGCTCTACCTCACTACTTCTTCACTCAACCCCTCCATGGTGTCTGAATTGTCAAACTGCTTGTCCGACATACAGTTCTGGATGAGCAAATATTTTCTCCAATTAAATATTGGGAAAACTGAAGCCATTGTTTTCAGTCCCTGCCACAAACTCCATTCCCTAGCCACTGACTCCATCCCTCTCCCTAACATCTGTCTGAGGCTGGACCACACTGTTTGCAACCTTGGTGTCATATTTGACCCTGAAATGAGCTTCCGACCACACATCCGCAGCATAACAAAGACCGCCTACTTCCACCTCCGTAACATTGCCCGTCTCCGCCCTTGCCTCAACTCATCCGCTGCTGAAACCCTCATCCATGCCTTTGTTACCTCCAGACTTGACTATTCTAACGCACTCCTGGCTGGCCTCCCACATTCCACCCTACGTAAACTTGAGGTCATCCAAAACTCGGCTGCCCATATCCTAACTCTCACCAAGTCCCGTTTGCCCATCACCCCTGTGCTCGCTGACCTACATTGGCTCCCGGTTAAGCAGCGCCTCGATTTCAAAATTCTCATCCTTGTTTTCAAATCCCTCCATGGCCTCGCCCCTTCCTATCTCTGTAATCTCCTTCAGCCCCACAACCCCCCAAGATATCTGCTCTCCTCTAATTCTACCCTCTTGAGGATCCCTGATTATAATTGCTCAACCTTTGGTGGCCGTGCCTTCTGTTGCCCAGGCCCTAAGCTCTGGAATTCCCTGCCTAAACCTGTCGGCCTCGTTACCTCTCTTTCCTCCTTTAAGACACTCCTTAAAACCTACCTCTTTGACCATTTGGTCACCTGCCCTAACTTATCTTTATGTAGATCGGTGTCAAATTTTTTGTCTTAAAATACTCTTGTGCAGCGCCTTGGGACGTTTTACTACGTTAAAGGTGCTATATAAATACAAGTTGTTGTTGTGATTTGCCCGCTATATGCGGTGGCTGGTGAAACCTGACGTCTGAGAGCCTGAAGGTAGCCGGCACTGCGGCGCAGGACATGCACATTGTAGTTGAAAGAAAGTAATTTTGTACAGTACCTTGGACAAGACAAAATAAATGTAGAGATTGTTGTGGCTTTCTATTATTTTTGTAAATTAATACAGTACTGTAATTAGGGCTAAACTAGGACTGAGTGAGGCACTCAGTTGTGGGGGAGGGGGGGTGTTGTGGAGAGGTGGCGGATGTGGAATTCTTTGCATGGTAAATCAATTCTGAGCGCCAGCAAGACATCTGTACAAGTAGTCAATTTCATAGAAGCAAAATAAACCGAGCTCTTGCGACGCTATAACCGTCAACTTTGAAGTTGACGTTAATGCAAATAGTTTGCGGTTATCGCTTTTTGAATAATATATGCGACTGCCTGTTTTAAGCGTAGAAGTTTTAAGTTGTGGGGACTGTACTCTTTTATACTAGTTGACAGATCCAGTTAATGAACTGTCACAGATTAGACAATTGGGTCATATAGCTGTGGTGAACCACTTTTATCGTTCACTATCGTTACACTATAGTTATCACTGTTGTATTGTTATCACTGTTCTCACTGTTGTGTCGCTATACGAGGTCGCCTCTTGTCGCGCTGTTATACCTGGGCTGACCACCTCCGACTCCGCCCATGGCTCCGCCTGCCTGCCCAGGTGTAGGGGTGGTCGACTGGCTGGTGTTCCTCCTTGTTGGACCCGATCGCCCACGAGGGTGGGCTCTGTTGTTTAGTCAATAAAAACCTTTAGTTACGTTCCTAACTCGTCGCTTTTTATTGGACGAATTGATAGGTATATCAATAGCTTTGTTACGGAATTCCATGTAATACAGTAGAGAGCTGTATAAAATTAGTTTAACATAGTGCAGGTAAGCTTTTGTTTTGTACCCATTTTTGATTTATATTTCCTGCTTTTAATTTCTTCAATTCTTGAGTCTTACTGAGCAGATGGGCAGGGAATCCATTTCCAGGCTCCTGCCGCCCTCGAACCATCTGCCAGTGTGTGCATGCAACTGCTCACAGTGACTCCTGGCTCCTCTTCCCCTGATCCCACTCCAGTGAGGCTTCATCGGTCCTTCACTCGGTTCCTTTCCTGATAGTTTAGTTGGAGCTAGGAAACTCATATGGGAAGGTGAAAATGGAATCCATATCCTATCTGTAGTGAAATTTGTTGAAACACCCAATATGTTTTACTACTATTCAATATTCTAAGACCAAAGTAATAGTATTGAATAGCTTTACTGAAGGTTATGTATGATTAAGCAGTGAATTACAGAAAAGTTGCAGTGGTGTGTATATGCTCATTTTTTTTATACCACACTTCAATATTCTTGCTTTTGAAAACCACTCCTGTACGTTCATAGTGCTGCAACAATGTCTTGCATTTCAAATAACTTACATACGAAAACAAAAATTGGCCCAAAAATGTAGGTAATGAAAAAATAATTTGGCATTTTTTATAGTTATTTCTACTGTAGTGTAAAATTTTAAAGTATGAAAATATTACCCCTGTGCTGGTAGCTGCTGTGATCACAATAATGGTAGCTAGGTACATGGACCTGTGTTTGGGAGCTGGCTCAAACCCTAAATATACACACACAATTAGGAGATATAGTGAATACAGAGAATGAGCTGCCAGAGTGGAGTAGAGGTGGGGAACAGTGGAATCGAAAAGCAGGATGAAGAGGGGGAAAAAGGCACTAAACCTTTCTAAACTGGCAGTGAAGTAGTCCCTTAGTTAAGAAGTAGAGAAAGGGGTCAGATGTAAAGAGGATGAGACGACGGAGCCAAATGTATTTTTAAACCATGTGATGCCGGCCCCCCAGCCTTGCTATCAATAGCCATGAGTTGATCTGACAGGTGGGCAGAAAAGCACTGGTACAGGAACCTTTTTGTTCAATGATTAAAATAGCTGCATTTTTTTCTGCAAAACGATTTACTGCAAAAAGGATTGATTAATTTGATACTGTTGGTGTTATGATAGGTCACAGGTCAATTAATTTGTGTTTATGCGGCACAATATACACATGGGAGAGCAGCCAAGATAATGTGACCAAGGTAGCGTGCAAGCAAGAAAGATTATCGACAAGATAGTAACAGTGGTAAGAAAAGGGGATAGAGAGGTGGAGTAGCGCACTGTGTTCTAATGTTCTTTGCAACTGAGTTGCATTATGATGAAATAATATTCCAATGCTCTCTTAGCCAGCCTCCCATCTCCCTTCCTCCATAAACTTCAGTCCCTCCAAAACTCTGCTGCCCATATCCTAACTCACATCAAGTTCCATTCGCCCATCACCCCTGTGTTTGCTGACCTATGTTGGCTCCTGGTCCAGCAACGCCTCAAATTTAATATTCTCATCCTGTGTTTAAATCCCTCCATAGCCTCACCCCTCTCTATTTCTGTAACCTCCTCAAGCCCTACAACCCTCTGAGAACTCTGCGTTCCTCCAATTTTGGCCTCTTGTGCACCCCCAATTTCCTTCATCCACCATTGATGGCCATGCCATCAGCTGTCTAAGCCCTAAGCTCTGGAATTCCCTCATTAAACCTCTCCTTTCTACCTTCCTCTCCTCCTTTTAAGGTGTTCCTTAAAACCTACCTCTTTGACCAAGCTTTTGGTCACCTGTCCTAATATCTCCTTATGTCGCTCAGTGTCAAATTTTGTCTGATTACGCTCCTGTGTAGCATCTTGGGATGTTCTACTACGTTAAAGGCACTATATAAATGCAAGTTGGTGTTGATGAGTTTCTAATTTAAGCAGTGCGGGACAGGCTCATCACAGAACTAATCTAGTTGATTTTTTTTTTAGGTCACTAGCTTGGTGGATAGGGGAGAATTTATGGATGTTGTCTGAAAGGTAGGAGACAGAGTAGGTAGGGATTAAGGATTTGTTCTCTGATTGGCAGCATGTGATGAGTGGTGTTCTCCAGGAATCAGTACTGGGGCCTCAACTTTTCACGATATATGTTAATGACTTGGATGAAGGAATAGAGTTGTCTGTCCAAGTTTGTAGATGGCATAAGAAATAGGAGCCATTCAGTAAGATTATGACTGATCTTCGACCTCAACTCCACTTTCCTGCCTGATCCTCATATCCCTTGATTCCCTTAGCGTCCAAAAATCTTTCAATCTCAGCCTTGAATATCCTCAACGACTCAGTATTCACAGCCCTCTGGGGTAGAGAATTCCAAAGATTCACCACCCTCTGAGTGAAGAAATTTCTCCTCATCTCAGTCCTAAATGGCCGACTCCTTATCCTGAGATTATGCTCCCTAGTTCTAGACTCTCCAGCCAGAGGAAACAGTCTCTCAGCATCTACCCTGTCAACCCCCCTCAGTGTTTCAATGAGTTCACCTCCTTCTTCTAAACTCCAGAGAATATAGGCCCATTCTACTCAATCACTCCTCATAGGACAACCCTCTCATCCCAGGAAACAATCTAGTGAATCTTTGTTGCTCCCCCTCTAAGGCAAGTAGGTAGGGAGACCAAAACTGTACACCGTACTCCTCACAAGTCCTGTACAATTGCAGCAAGACAATAAATTGGGAGCCACAGTAAGTTGTGTGGATGGGAGCAGGAAGTTGCAATGGAACATAGACAGACTAAGTGAGTGGGCAAAACTATGGCAGATGGAGTTCAATGTGGAGAAGTGAGAGGTTATCCACTTGGAATCTGAGAAAGACAAATCATAATTTCTTAATGGTGAGAGAGGAACAAATGAATTTAGGTGTCCATGTACACATCACTAAAAGTTAGTGCACAGTTACCGAAAGGCTGATTGAATGTTGGCCTTTATCTCAAAGGAGATGGAATTCATAGGTGAGGAATTAATGCTTCATTGTACAGAGCCTTGGTCAGACCCTATCTGGAGTGCTGCATTCAGTTTTGGGCACCAAACTTCAGGAAAATTATATTGGAAGGTGTGCAGTACAGATTCACCAGAATGATACCAGGGCTTAAAGGGTTATATGAGGACAGGTTGCATAAACATGGCTTATATTCCCTTGAGTTTTGAGGGTTGAGGGATAAGCTACTCGGGAGGTTTAAAATGTTAAACGGATTCGATCGGGTAGATACAGAGAAATCATTTCCTCTGGTGGGGGAATCTATAATGAGGGGACATGATCTTAAAATTAGAGCTAGGCCATCTAGGAGAAGAACACAATTTCATCAAATGCCTGATTAATATACAGGAAACTTCGCAATATCCGGCACCGACGGGACCGGCGTGATGCCGATCTATGAAAACTTCCGGACAGACCAGCGCTAATGTTGAAGGATACGGAGGTTTTCATCTCCGCATCTGACAGCAAACACTGTTGCTTAGCAACAGCTTGTAAACAATCGGCCCGTACCTTGGAAGTGTCTCTGTAGCTTAGCAACAGCTTCAGAGAGGCTTTCCAGAGACTGACTGTTTAAAAAAAAAAAAAACGGCTGCTGATTTCTGTCGTTAGATCGAGGTTTCCGGCCATACAACCTCCGGATAAACCAAAGTTTCCTGTAATAAGATTTTCTGATAACAATTGCGCCATTCAACAAATTTACATACAGTGGATGGGTCGATGCTGTTTGTTAGTTTATGCGCACCAAGTGTTTTATGTCCACTGTTGGAAGCGGACCATTTAAATGCATTCCCTGCAGTGCAACAAAACAAAGCACCATGTCATTCAGGGATAGTGAAATCCTAATTAGAAAGGTCAACTTGGAGCTGTCACGGTATTTAAGTGCAGTAATTGTAAGTCTGCGAATCACATTGACTTGTAGCATACTAATTGCTTAATCCACAAGAGTGGTCATTTAGGCAATAAAGATCCAAGCACAGCAGTTTTCCTGTAATTTGCAGAGGCTACACCCTTTAAACCAGTGGGGAAAAGAAGTCAGGAAATTATTAAAACTTGCACAGCAAGATTCAAGTTTTAGTGACACTGTTGCTCCCTGAAGCACTGCAATAGTATTTGGGTTGTTTTAAGTTATGAGCTGCAGAAACTCAACTACAGTACTCGAATATCTGTTTAGAGAGCAGGAAAAATCCAATGGTCCTGCTCAATTCCTGCCTTTTGGATCTCCACATATTGTGTTCTCTCGAGTAGCTATTGCAGTCTGCTATTGTAAGTTTTGATTCATTTGGAGCTGGTGCAGATTCAGATAAAATTTAGAAAAATGGGAAGTCGCAACTTAATTTTGCATACTTTGGTAACTTGTTTGGTAAAATTGTAGCAATAAATATTGACTGGGTTATGCAACTGAATTTTGGGAATACTTTATTCTCAACTCCTTTTAAGTCTTGATGAAGTGATGTGAAGAATCTTCCATATGAAGCTGGTTTAATAGATCTTGTTGTTTGCTAATTTGGCGTTTCTTGACTACAGTAACCTGCTGAATATCATCTCCGTATTGAAGTGTTTTTACCTTGACTTGAGCTCCACAGAGAGAACCAGTTGCGTCACTGTCTCATTTATGCAGTAAACTGCAGCTGACTGTTCCATGTGAGGGTGGTGTCTTCTGCTGGAAGTCTGAGCGTTTTGATTTGCTGTGTGCTCGTAACAGGAAGACTTTCTTGAAAAGCTGATGTTGAGCTGATCTTATGCATCAATTTGCGTGCATCAGGACTCTACTGTGTTGTAAGCACTCTGGCGTACTAAATCAGCATACTAAATAAACGTTTACAAGGCCAACCAGGGAGCACTCTCTGAACATCAGTGGCAATGAAAAAATAAAGCAAACAGCAACATGTTAATTATTCTACCAATAAAATGCTCCAAGCATGAGATGGACTCGTACTTTAGTGAATGAATGTAAAAAGATTTTGGAACCCAGAAAGTTTGTTATGTAGCTATATGAAACATCGGCCCGGATTTTGCAGTTGGTATGAGAATACGCCGCCTTATCTCCTTTTGAAATCCACCGCAGGTTTGGGATTTCCACATGCACTTGTGCATTCGTGAAATCTGGAACTTGCGGTCTGTCAGTCGCTAGCGCAGACCGACCGGCCAGCAATTGTGCATTGAAATGTTACGGTTGATGCAAACAGACGCAGGAACTGAATGTAATGGCGCTCCATTTTCTTCTTGCAGTTCAGTTTGGTCAAAACCGATAAGGAACAATATGAGCGGGAAGAAAGACCAGAAACACAGCAAGAAATTCTCAAAAGAGCTGCCAAAGACTTGCCTATTTACACCAGAACTGCAAATGGAGGTAAATGCCGTTCCAGTTATATGAAATATTAATAGAGCGAGTAGTGAGCGACGTGGAAGGTAATTCATTGTTGGAAAAGTGCTTTCTAATGTCACATACTGCATTGTTTTCATATCCCTTTGCTCCCATGTTGGTTATTGTATTTGTGTTGCAGATATTTTTTAAAGATGGCAGTGACCTAAAGTTCAAGAAAACCCCTCCTGCTGATCCCTTCCTCAAATGACAAATCAGTACTCCTCCATGTTGAAAATCACTTGGAAGCTCTGAGAAAAGCAAGGGCACAAAATGTGCTCTGGGCGGGGGACTACACTGTTCACCAAGAGTGACTCGGTAGTACAGGTAGACTACCCTTCATCCGAACTTCCGAAACCCTCTCAAAACCAAAGGTTTTTTCGTTCAGCGTAAGCCGTGCGCACGACCCCGACCCCCCCGCCGACCCCCACCCCCGATAAATTTCCCAGTCTTATAAAATACCTTCTGAAATCCGAAATTTTCCGAAAACCGAAACACGGCTGGTCCCGAGGTTTTCGGATAAAGGATAGTCTACCTGTACCATCAAGGCTGCCAGACTGGGTCTGTCAGGTTACTGAGGGAACCAATATGAGGAAGTAACCTACTTGACCTCGTCTTCACCAACCATCTGCCTGTCACAGACAAGTCTGTTCACAATAGCATTGGTACAACTGACTCGCAGAGTTCTTGTGAAGGCAAGTCTAGTCTTAAAAGTGATGACCTGTTCCATCATGTAGTGTGGCACTACTGCCATGCTAAGTAGGACAAACTAAGGACAGATCTAGCATTGGGCAGTAGAGATGCCGTGGGCTTTCGGTAGCTGCAGAATTTTATACCAATCTGTAACCTTATGACCTAGCACATTCTTCACTCCTCAATCACCATCAAGCTGGGAGACCATTACTGGTTTATTGGGGAGTGTAGAAGGGCGTGCCAGGTGCAGCAAAAGACATACTTTGGAATGAGGTATCAACCGAGTGAAGCTACTACATAGGGAAACCTGCATGCTAAACACCAAAAGTAGCAGACTGTAGACGGAACTAAGCGATACCACATTCAGTCGAGAATAATGTGGACAACCAGTTAACTAACAGGAGGAAGAAGTGGCTCCATGAACATCCCCATTCTCAACCGTGATGGATCCTAGAACGTGAGTGCAAGAGACTAGGCTGGTGTTTGCAAGCGTCTTCAGCCAAAAGTACCGAATGGACAATGTTAGATCCGTGTGTTAATGGAGACACGGAACGCAGGAGTTGATCCAACAAGTGTTTACTGAACAAAGTCTGGAGGTGAACTAATAAAACAAGACGCTACACAGGCTTATATACCCGAGTGGTCACTACTGGTACTACAGTATACAGGGGCTTCAAAAACATAGTTCCTCTTAAAGGTACATACACTACAATTCCTCCCCTTTTAGATAAATAGTACATAACATTTTAAGTAATCATTAAATAACATTTTTACAAGAATAATAATATACACATTTGCTGAAGTTAATCAATTACAAATTCAGTCTCTCTGGAGGCTTCCTGACTAGGTCCGGATAACGCCTCGGTGGTGTAGTAGGTTCTTTTGGCAAGGTCGATTCGGCTTCAATGCTAGTGTCGGGTTCATCTGGTTCCAGTATCACCGGATCGGAGGTAGATACTATGGGTATCTCTGCTTCATCACTAGGCGTATAGAGTTGTGGTGTAGGTTGTCCTTTTTCGGATGACTCTATGATCTGGTCAGCATGGCACCTTATTATGCTTTCTCCAATGTCCACGGTATACATCAGCGGTCCTAGTCGTGTGCAAATAGTTCCAGGCTGCCATTTCTCGGTACGGTAGTCCCGGGCCAAAACTGGTTGACCTATCTGGAAGGTTCTAGTTGGCCTTTCATTCATTCATTCATGCTTTGAAATTGCCGGTTCTCTACGTCCCTTCTGACGTTTGGCTTGACCAAATCCAGCCGGCATCTTAGTCTTCTATTGAAAAACATCATGGCGGGGGTTTGGTTTGTAACCACGTGTTGCATTCCTGTACGCAAACAAGAAGTTATCTACCTTATGTTGTAGATTTATGTCTTCATTACCCATGGCCTTTATGGCCTTCTTGAAGGTCTGGACAAACCTTTCAGCCAATCCATTGGTGGCGGGATGGTATGGGGCGGACGTGTAGTGCTTAACCCCATTGTTTTTTAAGAACTTCCTGAATTCTTCGGATACACATTGCGGTCCATTATCAGAACAGATCTGTTCAGGCAGCCTATTCCTGGCGAATATGGTCCTTAATACTGTGATGGCTTTTTCCGTGGTGGTGGAGGACATCTTTATTACCTCCGGCCACTTGGAGTGTGCATCCACTGCGATTAAGAACATTGAGTCCATAAATGGACCAGCAAAGTCGATATGTACCCTTTGCCATGGAGATGAGGGCCACTCCCATGGATGTAGAGGGGCTTGTGGTGGGGCGCTTTGGACCTTCTGGCATCCTAGACAGCTCTTGGTCATTTCTTCGATGTCTCCGTCGATACCTGGCCACCACACAAACGCTCTGGCTAAGTTCTTCATTTTCACTCCACCCAGATGCCCCTCGTGAAGCTCCTTTAGCACTCTATCCTTGAGTTTGGGTGGAATCACCACTCTGGATCCACACATCAAGGTTCCTCGGCACACTGACAGCTGTTCTCTTCTTTGCGAGAATGCTGGCAACAGTGGTTCGCCATGTGCTGGCCATCCCTTCACCGTTAAATCGTAGACTCGTGTGAGAGTCGGGCCATTTCGCGTTTCCTTTTCAATGGTAGAATTTGTCACCGGTAGACATTCCACTATGATCGAGTGGAATATCTCCACTGGGCCCACTGTAGGCGCCTCTTCCACCGTTGGCAACGGTAGGCACGATAACCCGTCAGCATTCCCATGCTGTTTTGTTCCTTTGTACTCTATGTCATATTGGTGTGCCCCTAGGAAAAGGGACCACCTCTGTAGCCTTTGCGCTGTCATAATGGGAACGCCCTTTTTAGGGTTGAATATGGAGACGAGGGGTTGATGGTCAGTCAACAAGGTAAACTTTTGTCCATGTAGGTAATGGTTGAATTTCTTCACCCCCCACACCAGGCTGAGTGCCTCCCTGTCGATCTGGGCATAGTTACGCTCAGCTAAGTTCAATGAGCGTGACGCAAAAGCTATCGGCCGCTCCGAGCCATCAGGGAATCTATGCGATAATACCGCTCCCACGCCGTAAGGGGATGCATCGCACGCCAGTCTGATTGGCAGTGATGGGTTGTAATGAGCCAACACTTCCCTGGACGTGATCAAGCCTTTGCATTTATGGAAGGCACGTTTACAGTCTTCGCTCCATTTCCAAACTACTCCCGTTTGTAGCAGTGCGTTAAGCGGGTGCAGAACCGTCGACAAGTTTGGTAAAAATTTATGATAGTAATTTACTAATCCTAGGAACGACCTTAATTGTGAGACATTTTCAGGCGCTGGGGCCTTTACGACCGCTTCAATTTTTTCAGGTGACTTATGCAACCCTTCTTCGTTAATGACTGGCCACAATATGATGTTTGTTTCTGGAAAAATTCGCATTTGGGGCGATTTGCTCGTAGGCCCCGTTCTCTCAGCCTCATGAGCACCTGCTCCAAGTTGGCAAGGTGCTCGTTGTCGTTTTCTTCTGTTACAAGGATGTCGTCTAGGTAGCATTGAGTCCCCGGAATCCCTTGCAGGACTTGCTCCATAGCTCTTTGCCAGATAGCCGGAGCTGATGCCACTCCGAAAACCAGTCGATTCTACTGGTACAGGCCTTTGTGTGTGTTTATCGTGAGATACTTTTTAGAGGCCTCCTCAACCTCCATCTGTAGATATGCCTGTGCTAAGTCAATTTTGGTGAAACGTTTCCCTCCGGATAGTGAGGCGAAAATATCTTCTATCCTGTACCGTGTGAAGAACCGGGTTTACAGTCACCTTGAAGTCCCCACAGATGCGAACTTTTCTCTGTTCTTCAGATTTATCATTATTCAACGTTTTCTTCATGACCGGGATGATGGGTGTTGCTCACTCGCTCCAATCTACCTTGGATAACACGCCTGATTTTACCAAATTCTCCAGCTCTGCCTCGACGGCTGGACGAATTGCGTATGGCACCGGCCTTGCCTTAAAAAACTTGGGAATTGCCGCATCTTCCACTTTTATTGAGGCGGTGGCGCCTTTCAGGGTTCCTAGTTCCTGTTGAAACACTTCTTTGGCGTTAGCCAAGATTTCTTTTAATCGTCCAGGTATGACGTCGTCATCGTTTTTTTTCTTACTGGTCACCGTCAGTGCCTGAATGGAGTGCCAGTCTAAATGTATCTTTCTGATCCATTCACGTCCCAACAACGGCGGACCACCATCTTGCAGAAATTATAAATACAACTTCTGTATTTCCTTGCCGTTGTATACAACAGGCACCCTTATTTTCCCTCTGGGATATACTTTCTGCCTCATATATGTCTTCAAGACAATGGATGTGTCTTTCAAAGGTATATGCGGAAATAGCCGCTCGTAATCCCGTCGACTCATGACGGTCAGAGCTGATCCTGTATCTAGCTCCATTTTGACTGGGGACCCCGCTATCGTGAGGGTAACCCAAATGGTCTGGTAATCTTCTTTGGCAATTACATTATGTAATTTGAGACAGCTTAGTCTCTTGTTTCCGGAGTCGCTATCGCTCTTCTGGTCTTCGGAGCTACTGTCCGTCATCATTTGTACCTTTCTGTACTTTTCCTTATTGACCTTTTTACTGTCAGTGGATTTCTTTCCAGATCTACATACACGTGCAATGTGTCCCATCTTTCCGCATTGCCTGCATGCTTTGTCCTTGAACCAGCAGTCCTTCTGGTCATGGGTGGATCTGCCGCAGCGATAACATCTCTCGAAACCCCGTGTCATTTCATGGGTGCCGAAGTCCTGTGGCTTTTGCTGTATCTCTGCAGCTCCTCTTGCTGCTGCTTCGTATGATACAGCCACGCTGAAAGCCTTGTCCAGTGTCAAATCTTTCTCAGAAAGTAGTCTTTTCTGTGTTCCTTCGCTTAGGAGACCGCAGACGAATTTGTCTCGTAGAGAATCTGCCAGTCCTGCCCCGAATTGGCAGTGCTTTGACAGCTTTCGTAATTCGGTGAGGTAATCAGCGTTACTTTCATTCTTGTGCTGATTCCTCCTGAAGAATTTGAATCGTTCCGCTATAAGCAGCGGTGTTGGGTTTAAGTGCTCCTGTAAGGTATCAACAATCTCCTTAAAATTCTTGTCCATCGGTTTGGCTGGAGTGATCAAGTTTCGTAACAGCCCGTATGTCCTTGCGCCCATCAGATTTAGAAGTACCGATGCCTTTTTATCATCGGCTACTTCATTCGCCTTGCAATATACCTCCACTCTTTCCACATATGTGGTCCAATCTTCTATATTACTATCGAAAGCAGTAATATTGCCAGTCTTCGGCATCTTGAAAATCTAAAATGGCGCTTCCCGCGCTTTTCTTTCTTCCCCGCCGAGTTAAGATGGCGCCTCCCACGCTTTCCTGCCGCTGCTGCCAACGCTGTTCTCCGCGGTTCCTGTTGCGACCTGCAGCTTTTCGTGGTATTTCTATTTTTTTTTATATATCGCTTCAATAGTTTCTCCGTTACTTGGAGAACCGTTCCCGTCGTGGAGCGGACCCTCTGGGACTTTCCCCTCTCTCTTCTCGGTCCGAACTCCGACCTGCTTTGCAGCACCGGCCGCGCCCTGAGTGCTCCACCCTCTCTCTCTCTTTGCTTCTGCTTCCCGACTCGCTGCCCGGCCCTGTTGCAGAGCCACCCGATCGAGCTCTAGCCCGCCGCAGCCCAGGAAGGATCAGTGCACTACCTGCCACCAGCCCGTTTAGCTGGGGAAACCACAGACTGGAGACCAAGCCTGGCCCTCGTTTTCGAGTTTCTTCGAGTTATTTTTTAATTTTTTTTTTTTTTTGCTTCTGGCTTCGACCTTCGTCTGAGGAATCGATCCCCTTGAGGTGCTGCCGAATTGCAGGTAAGTTTGTTTCTAACTCGTCGCCACGTGTGCTAATGGAGACACGGAATGCAGGAGTTGATCCAACAAGTGTTTACTGAACAAAGTCTGGAGGTGAACTAACAACACAAGACGCTACACAGGCTTATATACCCGAGTGGTCACTACTGGTGCTACAGTATACAGGGGCTTCAAAAACATAGTTCCTCTTAAAGGTACATACACTACAGACAATCCTTTTCTTGAGGTCGCAGCATCATGGATGCAAGTGTCCAACCAATATGGTTCACTCCACGTGACAATAAGCAGCAGCTGAGTGCAGAGGACACAGAAAAGGTTATGGGCCCTGACAATATCCTAGCTGTATTGCTGAAGATCTGTGCACCAGAGCTAGCCACTTCTCTAACTAGCTGTTCCAGTACATCTATCACATAGGCACCTGCCAGACAATGTGGAAGATTACCCAGGCATGTCTTATCCACAAAAACGCAATAAATCTAACACAGCCAATTGCTGCCCTATGAAACTCTTGGGAGCCATCAATAATGCCATCAAACAACACCCATTCACCAATAGCCTGCTTATTGATGCTCAGTTCAGGTTCCGCAAGAGCTGAATGCCAAAGGAGAGGCAAGAGTAACTGCCTTCAACATCAAGAATTCAACCAAGTGTGACTCCAAACAGCCCTAGCAAGACGCTGGTCAACGTGGAGTGGGGTGGGGGTTGGTCAAAGGGAAAACCTTCCAATAGCTGGAATTGTACCTGGTGCAAAGGAAGATGGTTGTAATTATCGGAGGCCAATCATCATAGCACTAGGACACTGCTAGAGCTAGGAGTTCCTCAAGGAAACATCCTTGGCTGAACTTCAGCTGCTTCATGAATGACCTTCACTCCATCATATGGTCAGAATGGGGCTGTTCGTTGATGATTCCACAATATTTCCACTTTTAGGTGTCATTCAATTTAAACAGACATGTCAGGGACTTATAATGGACAAGTTTTAATTAGTGGCGAGATGCTCAATTTCCATTCTTTTCTCCGCTTTAATTTACTATAACAAGACATTAATTAAACTAAATAAAATTGGCAATCCTCGAGGGCACCTTCAGGTATTCTTTACCTGGCCAGACAGCGTGGCCCAATTAATTAGTGCTCATGATAGACATCAGCCAACTGGTAGCAACTGCCATTTCTAAGAGTCTTTGTTCATCTTATTTATTTGATTGTTGAGATAGCTTCCTGAAATTCTAGTATTGGTCCTTTTGGTCTTCCCAGAACTTAGCAGTATGATTTTAAAACACTTTTTATTCTACTTTTCCTATATCCTGCTCCACTCCACTGAGCCATGTCTACTAGGAAAGTGCCGAGCGCTGGTTCTGTGATGTCTCTTGGAGGGAAAAGTTGCACCTGGATGGTCACTAATACCATCTTGAGGCTGCCTATGGGGAACATTGCTGCTTTGAACCTTGCCTTTGATTGCCAGGTATTGGTCCAAGCAGACACAGGAGAGAAAAGTGCAGAAATATTAAAAAAAAAAAAAAAAAAAAAACATTTTCCTTTGTTGTGCTGACTGTACTGGCGAATAAACCTGCTGGGCCATGGTGTGTTGGGATACAGGTTCAATCCCTCACTTTGCTGAGTTGTTAAACCACTCCCCACAGCAGGTCAGTTGAGATTATCGGATACCAGCTAACTCTCTGCAGTGGGTGGGAAGGAAGAAATTTAAGGAGCAGTTTTCATTGGGATACATTTGTGTATGCCTGCTGATGTTTAGCCCAGGAAAAATATGTAAGAGAAAATAAGGGAGAGAGGGTACTATATCTTCAAAACAAAAGTAATATTGATATAATCTTGAGATTGCAGTTTTGGGTATAAACTTGAACCAGTGCAGATGGATTTAAATGTTGAGGCTTCTCTTTCTGGCCCCTATGATAGCTGACATTGTATGTGGTTTCCATTCCTCGGGTACTATCCCCTGCCTTTCAACTGCCAGCATCACCTTCCTCCTCCATAAATGTACCACCAACCTCGCAAACTACCACCCCATCTCCAACCCTCCTTCCTTCTCCAAAGTTCTTGAATGTGTTCTCTGCTCCCAAATCTGTGCCCATCTTTCCTGAAACTCCATGTTTGAATCTGTTCAATCAGGTTTCAATTCCTGCCACAACACTAGTGGCCTATGTTCCCGCTAAGCTGCATGGATGCGCAGCAAGCTTGGAGGTGCCGCGCGGTAAACAAAACCGGCCGCGCAGGTGCTCGCAATGTCGTCAGGCCCGCAGGAGGGGGCCCTCTACGCGTGAGAGAATACAGAACAATGGGTTCGATTGGAATGTTGAATTTCGATTGGAATGGATGAAACAACGAGGAATCGGCAACTGAAATTGGGAATTCCCATCTCTGTATTGATCAGAAAGAGAAAGGAAGGAAGAAAAAGAACAATGGAATTCCTCCCTTGTTCTCTGTTTTCTACACCCGCTCATCAATGCCGGGTAAAAAAAAATAACTGGGCGAATTTAACCAAAAAGCTCTGCATCCATCTGTGACAGAATCATATCAAAGAATCATATAGGCCTGGATTTTGCGTGCTCGATGTGCGCAAGCCATCAGGAAGGCCCTGCAAGTTCCGGGTTTCTGCATGCGCTGCGAGTGCGCAAAAACCTGGAATTTGCAATCTGTCAAGGTATGCCTTGACGGATATACCGAACCAACTGAGAAATCACTTTCACTGGCGCAGAGTTGGACTACTTTCCCAACTACTGCCCAGCAAATGCCCACAAAACCCTTATGCCTGGTAAAAGCAGGCGTAGGGTCTGATTTCACCAGCTTAAGGGTTAATATAAATCTTAAATTAAAAAATAATGCACAACTATTTAAAATTAGCTTATACAAATTTTGGCCTGGATTAAAATGTTTAAAATTATTTTTCAAAAAATAAAAATGTTATGCTTTATTGAAGGGACTTTTAATTAAATGTGAAAATGGGAACATTTATTTTTATTCCAGTTGTATAAATTATTTAATTATTTGGGGATTCCTAATATTATGGAATCCCCATAAGCATATTAGGAATCCTCCTTTCTGATTGGAGGACCTGGCCCACGTGATCCCAGGGATGCTTCCGAACCGCCCGCGTCCCTAGGATCCATGGGCCTTTACGCAGGCGTATGCCTGCAGGCCCAGGACCCGCAGTCTCTGAAGCCCGGAAGCTTGAAGGTAAGTGCAGATTTTTTTATGGGGTCGACGGCGTACTCCAGAGGTATGCCTCCGACAGCAAATTCCGGCCCAATATCTTACAGTACTCAAGGACTCCTTGCTTGTTGTTCTAATTTGAAACACGAATAATATCTCGGGGGTGAATTAATTTTCTTTGACTGTTGGTAACTAAACAAAATACAAAGCTCAGTGAGAAATAAACACACAATGGCATGGAAAATATATTTGAATATGGAGCACTGCATTGTTTGAAAGGAAATTGGGAATAAGAACTAAACCCGCTCAGTATTAAAGAGGAGTAGAATGAATTTCGGTGCAGTTCCATTGTGGAATGTGTTACTGTTACACAGGAACGTGACTTTTAATAATTGCAAAAATGCTGTAATATTTAAAAAGAAATTCACAACCCGAATATCACAGATGTCATTTCCTTCGTTCTTAAGCTTAGCATCAGATAAATTGTAAGCTTTCAACAGGAAATCTGTCCAGAAAATATTAGCAAACTCGCAGTTTTATTATTCAGCAGTGAGAACACGGATATTAACTCCGAGTGACAGATCTGGGTTCATTTTAAAAAAAAATGAAAATCAGAGAATAATATTGCTCACCGATCGAAATCCCCTAGTGAGGAAACGGTTAAACAGGCGGTTTGATGGGGCCTTGTTCGATCCTGGGCTTTGGCGGCATTTTCTCTCCCTTTTTGGTTAAATTCTCCCAGTTACTTCGTTTTTTACCCGGCATTGGTGAGCAGGTGTAAAAAAACGAGAACATGGGAAGAGTTTCATCGTTCTTTTTTCTTCCTTCCTTTCTTTACCTTAATTTCTCTTTCCTATCTTTCAGATCAATATAGTGATGGGAATCCCAATTTAAGTTGCTGATTCCTTGAGGTTTCATCCATTCTAATCGAAATTCAACATTCCAATCAAACCCATTTGTTATTCTACAGTGTCACTCGATGTGTTTTATTCCATTGTATTCTCTCGCATGTAGAAGCCCGCTCCTGCGGGCTGGCAATATTGCGAGCGCCTGGGCGGGCTGTTTTATTTACTACGCACCTTAACGGGCACATTAACAAGGAGGCATTTCACTGTGTCATGTCTGTGCCGGCTTTCTCAGAGCTAGCCAATTAGCCCCACTCTCCCCTGTTCTTTCCCCATAGCTCTACAATTTTCTCCTCTCTTCCACCACCGTTTCAGGCAGTGTAATCCAGATCATCATAACTCGCTAAATGTTTATTTCCTTCATTTCACCTCTGGCTCTGTTACCAATTACCTGGAATCTGTGTCCTCTGGTTACCACCTCTTCTGCCACTGGAAATAGCTTTGCATGCACTCTAATAGCCCTTCATGATTTTGAACATCTCTATTAAATATCCTCTTGGCCTTCTCTGCTCTAATGAGAACAATCCCAGCTTCTCTAGTCTATCTATGTAACTGGTGCCTCTCACCTCTGGTACCATTCCAGTAAATCTCCACTGCATGCTCTCCAAGGCCTTAACATCCTTTCTGAAGTGAGTTGCCCAGAATTGGAAACAGTACTCCAGCTGAGGCCTACTCAGTGATTTATAAAGGTTTAGCATATAACTTCTATAAAGCCAACGATCCCATATGCCTTTTTTAAAGCATTCTCAACTTATCCTGTCACCTTTAAATTTTTGTGTATGCACATCCCCAGGTGTCTCTCTTCCTTCACCCCCTTTAAAATTGTACCATTTAGAACTGCTTAATAAAATGCAGGGGAGAGCATTCTGACCAGTTTCGGGGCTAGTGAGCTCCAGAGGGAGCCGATTAAAGGAAATAAACTGTTTGTTGTGACTTGTTAGCGATTTAAATAAAGCCACTAATGAGGTTTATAAACCACAGAATAGCAACTGATTTCATGATTTTCAAGAGTTTGTCTGATTATCTCATGATTTTTGAGACGGTCAGGTGTGTGTGTGTCTACCAGCTGCCGAGGCTTTTTCGAGGGCATGTTGTTGGGAGAGAGAGCGACTGGGGGGAAGAGAGAGAGCGACTGGGGGGGGAAGAGAGAGCGACTGGGGGGAAGAGAGAGAGGGGGGGGAGGGAGGAGGGGGGAGGGGAGGGGAGGGGAGGGGGAGAGTCCCTGATCCCCACCCCCCGAACTCCCGAGACTCGCCCCCCCCCCCCCACCAACCAAGATCCGAACTCCGGAGGCACGATCTTCCGAGCACCGGCCTCCCGAGCTGGCTTCAAGATTGCGGCTGTGCGAGACGGCCGGCGGGCCCGGTTGCCAGGGTAACCCTTGACGCTCACCAAGCCCCGCCCCCCGGCCGAGCCAGAGAGAGAGAGACGCCGCGTCTCAGCTGCTCCTGCGCACGCACCCTTTAGTAAGGTAGCGGCGCTGGGCTGAGGCCCGCCCCCCCAGCCTTCGAGTGGGGCCGGGGGGTGCCTAGCTCGGGCGTGGGTGCGGAGGAGAGGCCGAGGCTTCGAGGCCTACCTGGAAAAACGGGGAAAGGTAGGAAAATTAATGAGATTAGATAAGTTAATGACTTTCTAAATCATTTTTTTTTTAAAACAGTATGTGTTTTAAAAGCAACGTTTTTTTTAAAGACGCAGAAAGCGGGAAAAAGAAAGGAAAAGTTTGGAATCAAGATGGCGGCGACTCACCTCGGTTCAGAACGATAAGGCCCGCCCACACGCACCGATTGGCCCGGCGGCACACGCCAGCAACCCGGCGTACGATTGGTCGAGCTCGAGGTCACTCTGTCGCTAATGAGCGGATAATGAGATGCTAATGAGCGGAATGTTAAGGTTTTTCGGATACCGCGGGCGCGATTTTAGCCTGGCCGAAACGTAAATACGCTTAAAACCGTTTTGGAAAGGTAAGCTTTCTTTCGACGTAACGCACGCGTAGGTACGCCCTGTAACTTTCGAGCGCATAGCCGCCCAGACGCACACGTGCAGACAGACAGACGGACAGACAGAAGGACCGATTTATATATATAGAATATAGACTAGCTGGAGTGCCCGGCGGTGCCGAGGCTTTTTCGAGGGCATGTTGTTGTTGGAAGAGAGAGAGAGAGCGACTGGGGGGAAGAGAGGGAGCGACTGGGGGGAAGAGAGGGAGCGACTGGGGGGAAGAGAGGGAGCGACTGGGGGGAAGAGAGGGAGCGACTGGGGGGAAGAGAGGGAGCGACTGGGGGGAAGAGGGGGGGAGGGCGGGGAGGGGAGGAGGGGGGAGGAGGGAGGAGGAGAGAGCAGGGGGGGAGGGATGGGCGGGGGGAGGGAGGAGAGGAGGGAGGAGGAAGGAGGAGAGAGGAGGGGGGGAGGAGGGAGGAGGGGAGGGGAAGGGGGAGAGTCCCCAAGCCCCCTGATCCCCGTCCCCCCAAACTCCCCAGCCCCCTGGTTGGCCCCCCCGAGACTCGCCCCCCACCACCGAGGCTCGCCCCCCCCCCCACCAACCAAGCACCGAACTCCGGAGGCGCGATCTTCGGAGCACCGGCCTCCCGAGCTGGCTTCAAGATTGCGGCTGTGCGAGACGGCCGGCGGGCCCGGTTGCCAGGGTAACCCTTGACGCTCACTAAGCCCCGGCCGAGCCAGAGAGAGAGACGCCGCGTCTCAGCTGCTCCTGCTGCGCGCGCACCCTTTAGTAAGGTAGCGGCGCTGGGCTGAGGCCCGCCCCTCCAGCCTTCGAGTGGGGCCGGGAGGTGCCTAGCTCGGGCGTGGGTGCAGAGGAGAGGCCGAGGCTTCGAGGCCTACCTGGAAAAACGGGGAAAGGTAGGAAAATTAATGAGATTAGATAAGTTAATGACTTTCTAAATCATTTTTTTAAAAAACAATATGTGTTTTAAAAGCAACGTTTTTTTTTAAAGATGCAGAAAAAGCGGGAAAAAGAAAGGAAAAGTTTGGAATCAAGATGGCGGCGACTCACCTCGGTTCAGAACGATAAGGCCCGCCCACACACGCACCGATTGGCCCGGCGGCACACGCCAGCAACCCGGCGTACGATTGGTCGAGCTCGAGGTCACTCTGTCGCTAATGAGCGGATAATGAGATGCTAATGAGCGGAATGTTAAGGTTTTTCGGATACCGCGGGCGCGATTTTAGCCCGGCCGAAACGTAAATACGCTTAAAACCGTTTTGGAAAGGTAAGCTTTCTTTCGACATAACGCACGCGTAGGTACGCCCTGTAACTTTCGAGCGCATAGCCGCCCAGACGCACACGTGCAGACAGACAGAAGGACAGACAGACAGAAGGACAGACAGATCGACCGATTTATATATATATATAAGATATATAAAGGAATCGTTCTGTCCGTCTGTCTGTCTGTCCTCGGGTGTGTGTCTGTCCGGCTATGCGCTCGAAAGTTATACGGCGTACCTACGCGCGCGTTACCTCCGAAGAAAGCTTACGCTTCCGGGACGCTGGTAAGCGTATTTACTTTTCGGTCGGACGAAAATTGTTCGCGCCTTATGCAAAAAACCTTCAAAATTAAACTCATTATCTGCTAGCATTGATTGACTGACGTCAAGGTTCGACCAATCCTGTGCCGTCACGATTGACCAATCCTACAGTACGGTCCCCTGATGGTTGGCCAATCGGTGTGTGTGTGTGTGGGCGGGACTAATCGTTTTCATCTCCGGGATCTGCCAGCCATTGTTTCACTGCTTGCAGCTCAAACTACTCTCCTCATCCAGCTTTGAAAAAGTTAGTTTCCCTTTTAAAAATAACATAAGATTTACCAAAAACGTTTTATAAGTACTTTCACTTTCATCTTTCAAGGTATTAAAAGGTAGAAATGTTGCCCGGCAGCAGATTCACAAAGGGACACAGACAGGGCCCAAAAGCCTGGGACTCGATTTAAAATGTTGCCCGGCACCAGATTCACAAAGGGACACAGACAGGGCCCCAAAGCCTGGCACTCGATTTAAACCGCCCGCCCCAAAACAGCCCTGGCAAAGCCGGGCTCCCCCCAGCTAGTATTATATATATATGCTTTAAGTTGTTGTTGTTGTTGTAGTAAACTGCCCATGGACAAAACAGTCACGCTCAGTGGAGTTCGTGGCCTGCTCAGTACAAATATAAATTAGAGAGAACATTGCTAACGGTCCTAAGCAAAGTCACAAATGATATTCTCTATGACTGAGACCACACTGCATTTTCCCTCCTCGATCTTTCTGCATTCTTTGAGATGGTCAACCACACCATCCTCCTTCAATGTTTTTCTTCCATTGTTTTGCTCAGTCGGATTGCCCTCACTTGGTTCCACGCATACCTATCCAATCAAAGCCTCCATCAATGGCTCCTCTTCCCACCCTAGCACTGTTGCCTCAAGTCCCCCAAGGATTTTCCCTGGGCCACTTCCTACATACTGCCCCTTGGTGACATCATCTGCAACTTCCACATGTATGCTGATGGCACCCAGCTCTACCTCTCCATCACCTATCTCAACCCCTCCACTGCCTCTATGTTGCCTGATTGATTGCATGACTGATATCCAATCTTAGATGAGCCGCAGTACCCTCCCGCTAAACATTGGGAAGACTGAAGCCATTGTCTTCGGCCCCCACAGTAAACTCTGTACCTCACCACCAATTCCATCCCTCTCCCCAATCTTCTCTCAGGCTGAACCAGACTGCTCTCAATCTTGGTATCCTATTCAGCCCCGAACTGAGTTTCCAACCTGATTCTCTCCATCACAATGACTGACTGACTGATTATTTCCTTCTCTATAACATTTCCCACCTCCGCCCCGCTTCATCTGATCTCCCTCCTCATCTAATCTGCTGCTGAAATCTTTATCCATGCTTATGTCGCCTCCAGGCTCGACTACTCTAATGCTCTTTTGGACAATCTCCCATCCTCGTTCTATCCATGCATCCATGGTACACAGCTGCTCATAATTTTGCCCTAAGTAGCCAGCCTCTCTCTGGCTTATGTGAGGAATGAAAATGTCATTAATACTTTAAGGAGCACATTGTTCCGAAATTTAGATTAAGATGCATTGTCTAGTAGATGTAGAGAAAGCATTGTAAACGTTGGCCAACCAGTGACTTGAAAGTCACATGCAGCTCTTCTGTGGCTGAGCTGCAGTTCTTTGAATGCTTTGTTTAGCTGTACTGACTTCCCCTCTCTCTCACACTGTCCTAATGTGAGGAATGCAGAATAAGAAAGGACACCATCAGCCACATAATGGCGAAGAGTGTGGGACGGACAGTTTAAGCATTCAAGGAGAGACACTTTATTCACCGAAGTGGGAAGTGATTGCTCATTTGTACTGAAGCCTCAAGTTCACTCTATTGGTTATGGAAGTACTGCAAATTTAATTACATCATTAAATGTTGAAAATAATTCAGTTTGGTTACTGCAGGGTAACGCAGCCAACCTGATGCAAATAACAGAAATCTTTCACACAAAGGGTAGTGGAAATCTGGATCTCTTCACCCCAAAAGACTGTGGATGCTGGGTCAACTGAATTTTTTTAAGACTGAGATTGATAGATTTGTGTTAGGTAAGAGTATCAAAGAATATGGAGCAAAGGCAGATAAATGAGTTGAGGTACATATCAGCCATGATCTAATTGGTTGGCGGAACAGGCTTGATAGACTGAATGGTTTACTCCTGTTTCTATAAATGATTTTCATCTGATTTACCGTATACCCACAGAGCACTAGAATCATAGAATAGTACAGCACAGAAGGAGGCCATTCGGCCCATCGAGTCTGCACCGGTTCTTTCGAAGAGCAATCCAATTAGTCCCACTCCCCGTTCTTTCCCCATATCCCTGCAATTTTTTCTCCTTCAAGTATTTATCCAATTTCCTTCTATTGAATCTGTAGCCACCATCCTATCGGGCAGTGCATTCCAAACCCTAACAACTGGTTGCATAAAAAAGTTTTTCCTCATGTCACCTCTGGTCCTTCTGCCAATCCCCTTAAATCTGTACCATCTCATTATCAACCCTTCAGCTATTGGAAACTGTTCCTCTTTATTTATTCTATCTAAATCCTTCATGATTTTAAACACCTCTATCAAATCTCCTCTTAGCCTTGTGTTCAACAGTAACATTATCCTGTGCAGATCAGTCTTAAATTATCACCAATATGTCTTGGTCATATTTTAACCTCCATTACATTTGTTGAAGAATGGAGGATTACTTTACTGCGATGAAGTTATTGTGACTGAACAGTGAGAGCAAAAACAGTGACTTTGTTTGCTTGAATGAAGGTAATCTTTATTTGCGCCTCTATCCCATTTGAAGTAAAATGATAGAAAAGGAGGAACTGGAGAGAAATGGAATGATTGAAAGAGAGAGAGAGAGAGGCAGAGTGTGAGAAAGAGAGGGAATGACAGGTAATGAAAAACATCAAAAGTCACATTGATGAGCTAGATTTCAAAATTTGTTGGCTGGCATACTTGCAGTGAAAATATTAATAACCTACTTGTGCACTATATTTAAAACTTGTGGCTCTTATCAGTATGCAATTTATTTTTCCAACTTGCTTTGAACGCCCCTGCATTATAAAGACCAGTAGCATGTCACGTCATGACTTTCAGTCTTGACCGAGTTCTGATGAGCTGCATGAATACGATGTATAATCATAAAAGAAGAATGATGGATGAGGTGTAGAGGATGCATTAGGTAGATTCTCCAGAAACTTGTACATTGATCAGATATAACTAGACAACACATCTTACCTGTTGGATTTCTTGATGCCTGAGTTCATCCATATTCAGACAAGTTTTTGTCTCTTTGCAGCCATCAGGTACTGTGATAGGTGTCAAGTAATTAAACCTGACCGATGTCATCATTGCTCTGCCTGTGACATGTAAGTTGATTCTATACATTTGTAAGTTTAGGATTTTTTGTTTTGAGAAAAAAAAATTGGAGGTATTTGTCCCCACTCCCCACAAATCTGGCTGTACTGCATTTGGGTTTAACATTATAAAATGCACGGAGTGCTGAGATGTAGCATTGTGCCTCTGATTCGCCACAGGATAATTTTTAAAATAAATTATGTAGAATTTTTCAAATAATTCCATTCATGATACAAATTTCTGTAAACATAGTAGTGGTACAACCGCACTATTGCCTCGGTTATAATAAATGGATTTGGGAAATTGTGTTTAATAGAAGGTGTTCACGAGACTGAATCAGTCTCTCTTCTCATTCACAGTACTGTACCTTGACTCTACTTGCAATGTGGTTGGGACTTGCTCTGTGTTCAGCTTCTGCTCATTGCTAATTTGGTGTGAAACTTTCAGCTTTAAGGTTTGTTTCCAAGGCTGTTTCTGGAATATGCAAGAGGTGCCCCTCATGAATATAATAGATACCGATCAAGTATGTTGCAATTCTAAATCTTGTACTTGTGGTGTTGTGGCTGAGACACTCTTTTTGGCTACTGCTCACTATGCTTTGGGTGCAGGTAGAGCCACAGTGTCCCAAGCTTAGTCAGCAAGTACAAACTTGCACTAAAGCACAGTGAGCAGGAGTCACACACAGCAAGTCCCAGCCACAGCACTGCAAGTACAATTTATGGTTTAAAATTGGAACTTGGCTGTACCTCCCATATTTGAAGTGCAGTTCTTTCATCTTTAAGGAAGAGCAATGGAAACACATCAGCACTCAACACCATATCTGTCAGTTTAATTTTTACAAGTGGGAAGTAAGCAATAGCTGAATGGAGTCACAACAATGCAAGTACAGTTGAGGTGGGGACTTGGATTCATTACAACTGTATGTACACCATAATAGAGCAAAATACAGAATTATCGCTACAGCAAATGAAATTATTTTCTCATTCCTTAATTTATGCAGCCTCTTTAATGGATAGAATGTATACTGTATTTAACAATTGCAGTATTCTCTGTTTCTAAGACTAGCTTTGTAAAGAAAAGGCCAACGGTGGGATTGCTTTTTATGTGGGATGTATTAATGACTGAGCCAAATGCAACTTTATAATCAAAGGTTATGTTTGAGGTCAGAATCTTTTAAAGTGGGTCTGTTGTACAATATATAAATATTGATCGTCTGTTTTATTCCACCTGCAAATTTTGTGTATATTTGACCATGTTAAAATTTTGTAAGATGTACAATAATTTTTGTTTGACGAATTCTTTAGAAATACATTTAAAATTTATAAATTGATTTTTCACTTGTACTGCACTTTGTGCAACAGTCATTGATATAACATCCATTGCTTTATGGTAGGTTTATGGTTTTTGGATTTACCCGATTTAAAACTTGATTTTTAGCTCCTCTTCCCCATAATTTTCTTTTAAACTTAATGTTTATCTCTACAAGAGTGATAAACTAAGTAAATATTTTACTAAATCTGTCCGTTCTATTCATGTGTTTTGACATTGCATGTTCGTTGGCACTGCTCACTTCTGTAGCCGGACATTGCATCTGCGAACCAGGTTGTGCCTTTACCTGGTCATTATCTAGGTAAATGTAGTTAGACCTAGGGATTGAGCAGAGAAACCTTGCCTCTATACTCTGGCTGACTACTGTACTGTAGCACCTGCCACCACATGATCTCCTTGACTTTGGAAAACAGAAGAATATGCATTTTATTGACTCAAACTCAGGCTGTAGTTAAATTGCCATTAATCAGTACAAACAGTATATTTACAATAATTATATAATTTCTGTTCCCCTCATTGTCAAAATAGCAAAGACTCTTCTGTTGCACTAACCCTCAACTTAAAATTGATCCTCAAAAAACATGGTCACTCAATTATGGAGTAAAATGCTACCACTGAGCCTCAGAATAGCTTTGTACCTTAACGGCCTCAGACTAACTGTTTACTGGGAGAAAATCAGCCACAGATACATTTAAAATCATTTGAAGATATGAGCAAAAGACATTGAGATACTGTATCTCATAATTGTATTAGGTAATCAGCCATTCATTCATTAAATACATGAAATATTTGCCCATACAAATAACCGCTGCCACTTGCAGTAAAATTCGAAGCTGCTTGTCTGTATTCAACTGAGATGTCACACTCACCAAATTGAATAAAATGACAAGTAAAAAGCAAAATACAGCAGATGCTAGAAATCTGAAACAAAAAATGCTGGAAACCCTCAGCAGATCTGAAGCCAACAGACAAGTTAACGTTGCATCAAAACTGGATACAACTACAGATAACAACATTTAAAAGGAACAAAGGGAAGAGAAGGGAAATGTGTTTTTTTCCCCCTCCTAATTCCACTTGTTCTGTTCCTTTCTAAATGCTGTTCATGTGTAATTTTATCCAGTCCTGATGAAGAGACTATACCTGAGACGTTAACTTGTCCGCTCTCTCCACAGATGCTGACTGACCTGAGTGTTTCCAGTATTTTCTAATACTTATCTCTCAACCAACATCTAAAATAGATGATCTTGTCATTTATTTCATTGCTGTTTGTGGGAGCTTGCTGTGCACAAATTGCCTGCCACATTTCCTACATGACAACAGTGACTACAGTTCAGAAGGACTTCACTGGCTGTAAAGTGCTTTGGTACATCCTGAGGTTGTGAAAGGCGCTATAGAAATGCAAGTTCTCTTCTTTGTTTCGCCATTGTAGTAATCATAGAGCAACATAGGAAATGTAGAGAAAGAGGAAGAGAGACTGTTGCAATCAGATATTTTTCTCTCTCTTTCGAATTACTACATTTAGCAAATGTCACCTGAGTTGGCACGTTGCGTACGTCAACTGTTACAACACACTGCTTGCAGATTGCACATAAACTGAATCATAAAGTTGCAGAGATTTCACCTGATTTTTGCACCAATGTTAACTTTCTAAAGATGGAAATGCTGAAAGCCCACACAATATCTGGATTTAGTGTAACTGAGAAATGATTAACATAGAAACATAGAAGATAGGAGCAGGAGTAGGCCATTCGGCCCCTCGAGCCTGCTCCGCCATTCAATGAGATCATGGCTGATCATCCAAACTCAGTACCCTGTCCCTGCCTTCTCCCCATATCCCTTGATCCCTTTAGCCTTAAGAAATATATTTAACTCCTTCTTGAATATATTTAATGAATTGGCCTCAACTGCCTTCTGTGGTAGAGATTTCCACAGGTTCACCACTCTCTGGGTGAAGAAATTCCTCCTCATCTCTGTCCTAAATGGCTTATCCCTTATCCTTAGACTGTGACCTCTGGTTCTGGACTCCCCCGCCATCGGGAACATCCTTCCTGCATCTAGTCTGTCTAGTCCTGTTAGAATTTTATAAGTTTCAATGAGATCCCCTCTCATTCTTCTAAACTCCAGCGAGTATAAGCCCAATCGACCCAATCTCTCCTAGTACGTCATTCCTGCCATCCCAGGTATCAGTTTGGTGAATCTTCGCTGCACTCCCTCCATGGCAAGAACATCCTTCCTCAGATAAGGCGACCAAAACTGCACACACTACTCGATAATAAAATAACTACTGAAAATCGTTAAAAAAATTAAGCCAAAAACCAGAAACCCCACTTAAGGTTACATCTCAAAGGAACTAATTCATATGCTGCCTCACTGTCTTTTCACAAAGACAATCTTGTAGAATGAGTCAAGTATATTAGTTTGCTTGATTTAGTTGAAGGCCCAGTGGATAAAAACTCTTAGTTTTGTACTAACCTTTGGTCTTTTTTTCAGGTGTGTATTAAAAATGGATCATCATTGCCCTTGGTATGTTATGTCATACTTTAAGTATAACTAAAATGTTTACTGTAACAACTGAAGCAATGCAATTAGTGAAATGTTTTCCTTTCACAGAAGGGAGATACACATTGTGTGGAGGAGGGGACAGGACTTCGGTCTTTTTTTTAAAGGAGACCAAAAAAGAAAATATAGAATTTAATTTGGGGGCCAAAAATTCCAATATAACTATTGCGTCATCTAACTTTTCAGCTTTATTTTTGTGTTAAGTGCTAAGAATGATCAAAAATAAATGCTTACATGGTATCTTGGCACCATGGGTAAAATATACTGTTTCACTGTTCTTACAGATTTGATCATACGTTGATGCTTTCAGTACAGGAGTTGTTTAGTTATCCATGAAGCTTACATTTTTATTATGGAAGTGTAATTTTATAACTTTTCTAAAACTACAGCTGTGGTGTAGTTGTATTATATTTTATTGCATAATAAAAAATAAAAGCCATACAAACTGCAGTAGAGTAGTATGCTTGAGTATCGGTGTGCAATGGCGTAGTGGAATGCAACTTTGATTTCCTGAAATAACAACAGAAAATGCTGGAAACACTCAGCAGGCCAGGCAGCATCGTGGAGAGAGAAACAGAGTTAACATTTCAGGTTGATGACCCTTCGTCAGAACTGGGAAAAGTTAGAGAAGTAACAGGTTTTTAAGCAAGTGTGGGGCAGGGAAAGGGAGGAGGGGAGGAAAGAACAAAGAGAAGGTCTGTAATAGGCTGGAAGACAGGAGAGATTAAAAGACAAAAGTGATGATGGTGCAAGGCTAAAGGAGATGGTAATGGGGCAATTTAAGAAACAAAAGATGACTCTAGATGTGGTGTAAATGGCGATGGCAGAATCATCAACAGCTGCCATGTGAGAGAAAAAAGAAAAAAAATGTAGGGGCCGAGGTTTTAGTCTGAAATTGTTGAACTCTATGTTGAGTCCAGAAGACTGTAAAGTGCTTTGATTTCCTGCTTTGAGTTTTTTTATTCTCCTATGTGATATTGAGGATGCAGAAATTTGGTGTCTCACCTTGAGAAGGGAGCAGAAATCAGGTGAGAATTTCCCCCAAGCTTTGCTCATGCACCGACAAAGAGAACGCCCAGGATACATTTACACTACTAGTGTAGGACCAGTGCAAAAGTGCTTCACTTAATGCTGATACTCAGTAAGTTGTGTTAAATGTACCTTAAATCCAAAGAATCTGACCTGACACTTGGACATAGTGGAGTGAGTCTCCGTCCGCTTCATGCCAATGCTAAACTTGCAGTATAAATCCACCCTTAGTGGTATGGACAGAGGCCTAGGAGACTGTTTCCCTGCACTCTTCAAAGGGTGTGGTGCATGGACTTTGTAGACTAGAAGGGCAAAATAGGTCATGCAGGATATTGGGAGACCAAGTGATGGAAAAATGGAGAAACAAAGTAAAATGAAATACCTGTCTCCTTTTTATATTAAAAAAAGGTTCAATACCATACATGTACTTTAATCTTTGAAAACAAACCAAGGATATGAATTACAGACGACTATATTGTAAGTTTATGGTAATGGATTATTGTGATATTTTGTAGTAAATGGTGTATGGATGTACTCTCTGTATTACCTAATAATATGCAAACTTTTCCTCTTAGGGTGAATAACTGTGTGGGATTTTCGAACTACAAATATTTTATGCTCTTTTTGGCATATTCTTTGTTATATTGTTTGTTCATTGCGGCAACTGTGCTACAATATTTCATCAAGTTTTGGACAGTAAGTTCATCTTTATTTTGTCATTGCATCTTTTCTGTTGCATGTTCTGTAGAAGATGAATGTGTGAAAATTGGAATTTGTGTTTTTTCTTTTAAAAAACATTCCAAAAATACTTCTGAATTTTGATGAAAAACTGTGTAGATTGGAGCCTCAATTATCCACAACAGCGGAAAACATCCCCTCCCCAGAAGATTATGAAAATTGGTAGATAATCAGAAGTCCTAAATTATATCACTCTTGCTCTGCACTTTGAATGCTGTTTGCCTCCCTGCTACATTTCTAGCAGCATTCACCTTACCAACCCACCTCGGTCCTCTCCAGCAGTATTAACTTTTATTTAGCCTGCTGGCAATTTCAGGCCAACTGCTGGCTTGCAAATCAACAAAGACCCAAGATAGCTAGCTAAATTTGCTCCCAATGCCAATTGTGGTCTTCCGGGCTACAGAATTAAGTGTTAAATGCAGTATGTTATCACATGCGATCCAATTGGCAGCCCCATAGTGTTGTTCTAAGTGCAACTGCAAAATTTAAATTTCAATCATCCTGACTGTTTAACTGTGCTACTTGCCAGTATTTAAACAGACTCTTTAAAGTCAGCAACTCTGCTGAGATTAGTGCTGTAGAGACTGTTGACAGGATTGCTGGAGGTGAGCATGCAGCTGCAGTAGCGGGGGGGGGGGGTACACAGTTGAGCATTTTTGGCTGGCAGGTCCAAGCTGTATTTGTAGGTGGGGGGGGGCTTTGAACCGACAGATCATCTGACAGGACCAATGTAGGTGAGTGCAGCTGAGAATTTGCACTTGCCCATCCTTGCAGATAGTGGGAGCATGGATAATTAAGGTTCCATTGTATTTGCAAGCTTGATTGAATCAATTCAGTATTCTTAAAGTCTTATCCAAGTTTTTTTAATTGCTCACTTGCACAATTACTTCAATATTTATATTAGCATAATTGAAAGAATATTCCTCAAACGTTTTGTTTTCTAAAATAATCATAGGATTAGACCGTTCAGTCCTGATAAACGCATAACCTGTAAACTGTGGTTAATATAGCCAATTGGCAACTATTTCTACCACAGCCCATTTAATTATGCAGAAATTCATATGAATACAACACGCATATGTTAAACAAAATGTGTTTTATGCAAAAGTGACCCCCTCTCCTGAAATGTAGTACTGTTCCTGTGTGAAATTTGTGAATTTGCTATATTTAATATGCTGGAGATTATTAACTGGTTGGGTAATATTTTATGTTGGTGTGGGTTATGGATTGATCTAAAATACCATATTGATAAATTTGAGTGATCAAGGTGAGGAATGTTGATTGAAACACTTTTTTTTCCATATTTTGTACTCTGGTATAAAATGGATTAAAATCTCTCTGCTCCAACAATGTACCTTAATCCAAACTAATGAGCACTGATACTGTACCAGTGTGATATTTTCTTTTTGGTGCACCAGTCATACTTAAGATTAGCAATTTCTGCTGAATGAATTATGGATGGTTTAGTGCCCAGTAGGAATTGAACTGAGGCTATAGACTCATTTCATATGGAACCAATGGAGGAAGAGATCTTCAACCCATCAGACTAGGCTGGATACAGACCCAGGTCCTAGAGATGAAAGGAGTATGTGCTAACCCACTGCTCCAACTAGCCCTCTTGAATTAAGAATTTCAAACAATGGGACTGAATGGGGAGGGGGGAATTTACATTGGAATTCTGGATGTGGACTAGGTATGCGTTTATCTGGAGTTGACTTTATTTAAAGGGAAAGTTGATTCCGAAATACCTTGCTGTAAAATCCAGTGTATAAATTGCTCCCATTATATTTAGAGGACATTAAAATGTAACTTGTATACCAAATTTTAGTAAGTAAGCACGATTCTAGTACCTAATTACCATTCATGCACTTTAAAATGCCCTTTTAAATTTACGAATATGTGAACTGTTAGGAGAATCTCATTTACATTGCCTTCTGGGAGGACTGTTCCCAGAAACAACAGTTGCAAGCCATCAACTGTTGCCTACTGAAATACAAGGGATACTGATTTATGTGACTAATATAAAAGTTTGATACAAATAGATGAACAGTTTCTAGTGAGCATTAGATACCTCTTAACTTTTCCCCCCACCCTCTCCAAAATAGAAAAGTGCCTGCAAAATTCTGGGGTGTTTAGGCAGTTTTCCATTTGGAATGAAATGGTGCTAAAGCTTCATGTAATGCTTGTCCTGCCTGTTGATCTCCCTCCATATGAGGAAGTTGAAACTTGGTGAACCAGCATTGTAAAGTACTTGCGTTCCTAGGATCAAATTTGAAAGACATCTCTTTAGTTGCCTTCAGCTGCATCCTGTTATACCACCAAATGTATTCAAAAAGTTATACATTCTCTCCAGTATAAATATCAGAATAAAAAATGTCTATTTGAGGATTGCTTCCTGTTTTGAATGTGAAGCTTAAATATTTCAAATCAGTTTCTTAGCTATTCAGCAGCTGTAGCAAAATGACCAGATGAGAGGAGATATATAATCCAGTTTTAGCTGTGTTCCTTTACTTGGTCTGAAATTAGCATTGTTAGCAATTTACTGATGATCAATCTACTTGTTTTTACTGAAGGGCTTGTTTTTTATTTTAAGTTTGCTTCTTTTCTTGCTTTGCTCTTTTGTTTCAGGCACTTAGCCACTGTTTCTCTGTAGAATGTCTTTGTTTCAGCGATAATTGCTCTTCCTACATTTTGTAGTGTTTGTCATTTCTGTTGGGACTGAAGTCTCACTGTTTTTCTGAAGTGTTGTAGCACAGATCACAAATGTAGAACATTTTATACTTTGTATAAATGTCTGTTTAAGAGCTGTTGCACATTAATTTGCTGATGAGTTTTTTTTTTAAACAAGGCATGTTTGAAGGGTATCCGACACTTGTCCCAATTATTCTTTAAACTGTGAAATATGAATTGTTTTCAGAAATTGTACTCTATCTTTTTTTTTCCTTGTGTAGGAGAGTTGGGAGCTGATATCACCTAAACTGGATGTTATAATTTTGTTGGCATTTATTGTTCTTGGGTTCATCTATGCATCAGTATCAACAAAATTCGATAGATATTGCAACATCTCGAGCATATTTTTTCAGTTAAATAGAAATATAGCTACTGCTGTATTCTGTCTAATTTATTTTCATTTTCAGTATAACAGCTTGTGGATTCCCAGTTTTTTTCTATCAAATGCTTTAAATGAGATTATCCCTGCAGTTTTATTGGCACTATCTACTCAGTGGAAATTTCAGTTTAAAACCTTATTTAAATGTATACATTATTGTTGGTCATTAGGTACTAGCTATTTCTCTGATCATTTTTGGTATGAATTTCTCCTATTGTATGAGGTCTGTGTCAACCTTTCCATTGCCACTTTCTTTCAGTGTTGTTCTGCTGGTCCCTTCATTTTAGCAGTGTTACTGCTATAATGTCCTCATGCATTTGCAATCTTCAAATGGATCACAAATATCATATCTGTACTGTAAGAAAAATGTTGCATTAAAAATTTACAAAAGTAAAGATTGACAGTTATCACCTGGACTGATGCAATGTTTAAGTAGAAGTGAGCAAATGGGAAAGTTGATTATAATTTGTGTTCCAAATCTAATGTCCATGACCGATGCCTTTATGCAGGTGAATAATCAGTTATACCTTTCCTATTTAAAGGGGGTCTTGTCTGTACCATTGAGAAATTCAAAACATTACAAAAAATTTAAATTAACTTAAGCATTTTTATTTAATCGTGTTTTTGTTAAAGTCATTAGCATATATTGTTAGGAGAGCAGTGAACTGACTTGGAGGAGTTACTGACCCCAACAGTGTGAATGAACTGAATCATCAATAGTAATCAGTAACCTACAACAGTTCATTAATTTATCAGTTGAACTGAGGGTATGCCAATTCCATGGACTTATGCTGTTGGGCAGTAATTCCTCCTTGCCAGTTTTCCGCCTGTAAAAGTCTTGCCATTTAAACAAAAATTTACAAAATCAACAACAGAAAATCAGGATATTATAGGTAAGTGTAATTCTTAATGAATGATCAAGAATAAGGCCGTACAGTGCGCTCAAGTGTTCAGAAGGAGGTGGTGCACTCATGCTATCACTCTCAGCCAGCCCCTAGCAAAGGTCTGTGGTCTCCTGTTTTGCGCAAAATTACTATTTCACTTTCTTGTTGAAATTAGATGTGAAGAATATATTTTTCAGTCAAATATTTGGGGATCAGGCCATTGGAGGGATTTATATGGAATACTCCTTTTAAAGGCTTTCTTTTGAAAAGGGATGCTGGTGGCAAGACTCACCTTAATCTCCATAATGAGTCTGCAATGTTTGCATTAAAGTATTTCATTGAAATTCCTTTATGAGCAGCAAATAAAATTATGAAGACCGTAGCAAATATCCAAATACTTTAGAATAGCTGCATATAGAAAATATATATAATCTTTTAATTTGGCCATTTTATAGGAAGTCCTGTACCCTGACGTTCAAGATCAACACTCCTGAGTTGTTGTAGGGTGTGTGGAGTGAATGACGGGCAAATTTTCAGTAAATCAGACAGAATTTCATCCTGCATAAATCAGAGGTCACCAATTAACCACAGTCATCCACTAGGCACCTTCTCATTTTTCAGAAGTATGCAGTACAGATATTTTCTGCAGTGGAAGACTGTAGGCTTACAGAAGTGGACAAGAGCACCATAACATGGCTGACAATATTGTTGTACATTTTAGATTACCTCAGTAACTCTCAGACCTGTAGTTTTCCATTTCTCGCCTGCAAATGTTATATTTCATTATATCTTGTTTAGCTAAGTTTATCTTAAAATAAATTTCAAAGGTGAACCCAGCTCCCCAGATGACTCAGTAAGTAAATACACTGTATGATATGGTACTGAGCCATATAGACCAGGAAGATTCCAGGTTACATTAAATGTTAAGTGCTGGATTAGCTCGTCTCGAGAGTGGCAATGAGGGCACTAATAATGACCTCTGTGTCCTTGGGGAATTTGATTGCAGTGACTCCTGTTGGGACGTGTGTGGACATCAGGTAAAGCGAGGATGGAGCTTGGTTTTAATGCCTCGAATCATTAAATTGCCCTCCTGCTTAATGTTGGGTCACACACGTGAAGAATGACCAATTGGGTGAGATCTCAGAGGGGTCCTGGTATCCTTGGAACCATACGCCAGCATGTCACTGCCTTCAATAGAACGGAGCAAAAGAAGGTAAACATCTTCACTGAAGTTTTGCTTTATGGTACTGGTAGCAGTCTTGTCTCTGTTCTGAAGACAAACTGAGGAAGTCATTTGGGGAAATGGTGAAAGCTGCTTTCTACACGTGACAGCTCTTAAGCTGATCACATCTAGAGTTTTCAGTTTTTTTAAGTATCCTATTACTGTATAACTAATGCTTCCTTCATTACTCCCAAAAAGGATATAAAATGTATTCTGCAGTCCTCATTATCACCATTACATGACTTCAGCTTATTTGTCATGTATTCCTATAGTGTTGTGCATCAGATATTAGTCCTCAGTCACGTAGCAGCAAAAATTGTGAGTGTCACCTGTTTAATTTATACTTTTTAATCGGCGTATACATAGATGCAGTAATCCTTTGCATTGCAATATATTTTCTGAATGCCATAATTTGACTCTTTTACATACCAGGAATTGCAGTCTTTATTTTTTACTGTAAGAGAAACCATATTGCTAAGTGTCAAATTTCACAAATCAGTTGATAAGCAGATGGGCCTTCCTGAAAATTCACCTCATTTTCAGTAGGTGAATCAGTCTTAATGTAGTTATATTGCATATCCACTAGTGCCTACTGTGGTTTTATATATAGACCGCCCTACATATTCCTGGCAATTTTTTCATTTGTCATAAAGTGAAAATATTCACCTATTGGCAATGTTGTGAAGCTGTAATCCAAAATAATTTAAATAGTAGAAATGGAAACAGTTGTGCCCAGAAAGCCATCGTATTTTTATTTGCTGTATTGTTGCATATCTCCAGAAACATGTTTTACTGCTACAACCACTAAATCCTATTGACTGTCAAATAGTAAAAGAATAAAAGTAAAAGCAATGCCCAGATGAGGCAAAGCTTGGAAGTGTTGTAAACAGTGTGGCGGACTTCAGGAGGACAAAGACAGACTGGTGAAATAGGCAGGCACATGGCAGATGAAGATTAACGTAGCAAAATGTGAAATTCTAAATTTTGGAAGGAAAAATGACAAGAGGCAGTACAAGGGGGTGCAGAAACACAGACCTGGAGATTCACATACACAAATCACTGAAGGTGGCCAGGACAAGTTGATAAAGGTGTTTTTTTTGGCTTTATAAATAGGGGCATAGAGTAGAAAAAGAAAGGAAGTTATACTAAACCTTTATAAATTGTTGGTTAGACCTCAGATAGAGAATTGTGTCCAATTCTGGGCACCACACTTTAGGAAGGCCTTGAAGAGGATGCAGAGATTTACTAGAATGGTACCAGGGATGAGGGGTTTCAATTATCTGGAGAAGCTGGGATTGTGCTCCTTAGAGCAGAGAATGTTACAGGAAGAATTAATAGAGGTTTCAAAATTTAGAGGGGTTTGGATGGAATAGATAGGGTAAAACCTTTGCTACCGGTAATTAGAGGACACCAATTTAAAATAATTGCCAAAAAAAGGCCGGTAAGGAGATAGGAATTTCTTTTACTCAGCGAGTTATGATGATCTGGAATGCATTGTCTGAAAGGGTGGTGGAAACAGATTCAGTAGTAACTTTCAAAAAGGAATTGGATCTCTACTTAAAAAGGAAAAATGCGTGAGGCTATGAGGAAAGAGAAGGGGAGTGAGACTAATTGGTAGCTCTTTCAGAGAGCTGGTATAGGCACGATGGGCTGAATAGCCTCCTTTGCTGTATGATTCTATGAGGCTTTCAGATATTGAGCTTATTGAATCAGCAAGTTGCAGGGTTGTGTAGGATAGTGATTTTCTTGCACAAGAATAGATTCGGGTTGTCTCGTCATGAAAGCTTCACAGTACAATCATAAATTTATTGCTCATTGTGATATTGAACACATGAAAAATATTTGTGCTAAAGGCGCTTCAAACATTCAGGAAACAACATTAAAATTACCACTTTTAAAAAAAAAAATCTCAACTGGCTTCAATTTCAGAGATATTTCACCTAACTATTCCATTAAAGTCTGTTACTTTAACAATCTGTAAACAGTATATTTTTCTCTTTAAAATATAAGACAAAACAGAATGTCTGCAGTATATCCAACTTCTGATACTTAAATCTTAAGATAAATAATTTTTTCATGGTTTCTGGTTGGTATTATTCACCTTAATTTAATTGCTGTACAAGTAAAGTATAGACTTAACCACATCACACAATTCGAGCAAAGAAAAAGTATGGATACTCTTGGTACTGTGGAGTACTAAATGTCAGTTCAAGGTTACACTCTATATGCCGAGTTCCCAGCCTTGACCATACTATAGAGGTAGTTTCTGAGCATTAGCTGCTACTTCAGTGGGAGGGATGAAAAATTCAGAGGCCATGTCACCGTGGCAGTTCTTGTGCTCTTTCCAATGTCTGGTAACAGAAAAATATTGACAAAGACTTGGGATTATGTTGTCTGTTGGCCTTGTCATCAAAGAATGTACGGATTGGCATGGGGGAAACCAAAAGATAAGAAAATAGAAACTTTTTGAAAATTATATTAAGGCCTAGAAATTCAGTTTTGCCAGTTTTGGGGCGCTAACGTTAGCGCCCGCCCGACTTTAGCGCCCGCCCCAAAGTTGCGCCCCCTTCGCTGAAATTCAGTTGCTTCGCCCTAAGAGGTTGCTGGAGCGCTAAAAGAGGCGTTACACGACTATCTTTAGGCGCTAAGCCGGCGGTGCAGAGGGATAGCGCCGAGGCGGGGCGCAGCGCGGGTGCGGTCATTTTTTGATTGACAGCAGACCCCGTGGCGCCGGCCAGCTCTTAAAGGGGGAAGGGACGATTTGGTCTGCTGCCACGCCCTGCACACTGCAGCTTTCAAACTAGGCCTCAACACTGCTGCTGAGCCCAAGGAGCCATGGCAACGCATGATAAGGCCCGTGAGCGTGCCCTGCGCTTCTCAGAGCGTGATCTGGATATCATGCTGACAGCATTGGAGAAGAGGCGCAGGATCTTGTTCCCAGACAATGGCAGGAATCCCACCCACCGCGTCTACACCAAAGCCTGGAGGGAGATCGCCACCAGGGTGTCGTCCTACGGCGATGCCCCCAGGGACAAGGTGCAATGTCGGAAGAAATACAATGACCTGACCAGGATTGTCAGGGTGAGTACCCTTTCCACTCTCCTCCTCATTCTTGCATGTACACCTGACATGATGGGCAAAGGGACCTGAAAGGCCTAATGGGCAGCCCTCAGCCAGCAGCTTTGGGACAGTCATGAGCATCAATTGCACATTCTGCACTTTACACACTGGCCAAGCTATTCCACCATGAGAGGCAGTGCACACTACGTCACGGCTACACACCGTACTTAGAGCCCGTCCTTTCTCGTGCAGGCTAAACTTGCGAATAATCGCAAGCGCCGCGACATCACCGGGGGAGGCCGCGCCAAGTTCCAGAAGCTCACTCCCCTGGAGGAGCGCGTGAGTGGCCTCATGGGAGGCTGCGTGATTGTGCCCAGAGCGTGCGGAGAAGCCGACCCTCCGCTGCCCGGCAATGGTAAGGACCTCGCCTTTTGGCCCTCTCTCGTCGCACTTGCGCATCCGAGCTACCTCCTTTGCCACTGTGCCACCAATGCGCTGAATGTCACCAGTCATGACTCCCTCGCTGACGCCCTCTCCTCACTCTGAAGCTACTCTTGTGCCTTCCTGCTTTCAGCTGGTGACGAAGAGCTCCCTGAAGCTGCCAGTGACAGCCCCTCCGAACAGGAGGAGGAGGAGGAAGAGCAACCCGGACCATCAGGGGAGGACTCGGGTCCCGCAGCAGAGGGCGAAGTGTTGGACACGTCTTCCCTGGACAAGAGCCTGGAGCAACTTTCGGAGGGGAGTGCAGCTGCTGGGACCAGTGGCGTCCAGCCACCCAGGAGGGCTGCGGGTGGGCCGCGGCCTTCCCCCCCAGAGGGGGGAAGGATCGGAGGGGAGTGCAGTTGCTGCGGACATTCGGCGCCAGCAACGTGCCAAGGGTCGCCTTGCTCGGACCCCTGCTCCCCAGCGGGAGAGTCCCGCCTCCAGTCCGGCCACCTTCACCTCGGAGGAGGTGCGCCAGCTGGACCAAATGGCCGAGGATTCGGACCGCCGCCACACAGAGCTCATGCAGGTGGTGGGACGGATGCCTGAGGCCATCGAGTCGCTGGCGACCAGTGTGTGGGAGTTTGGGGCATCAAATGCCGAGAGTGGCCGGATAATGATGAAGGTAGTGGAACGGATGCCTCCGGCGATGGAGTCGCTGGCTGATGCCGTCAAGTCAGTGGCGGATGTGATGCGGGTGCAGACCAGGGCAACGGGCACTCACTGCTGCCACACGCGCTGCCTCAGCCAGGCATCGCCAGGACACCCGCCGCGCTGCAGCAGCACAGCGATCCGCCCTTCGGCTGATTGGTGCGGATCGTGCAGTGCGTGCCCGGGCAAGTGCCAGCGTGCGACATCACCAGCCAGCGCCTCCAATACGCCAGCTTGCCCACATTGCGCCATCCGTCGCCGCCACTCCCCCAGTGGAGCATCAACGGCAAGCGGCTGGATCTAATGGTGGCCATGCACATGTGCGCCAATCAACAGCCGGCCCCTCGAGGCCCAAAGCCCGTGTAGGCCGCCCCCCAAGGCCATCTGGCGGAAGGACATCTGACCCTCAGGCGCCTTCCCCCAGCCTCGCAGCAGCCACTGGGCAGAGCTTGCGGAGGAGCAGCAGGCCGGGCAGGGGCGCCAAAAGGCTGGACAAGGTCTCGCCCTCGCGGGCCACTAAGTAGAGGGTGTGGCCAGCTTTCATTTTATATGGCGGTGGACATCTTTATTTTGCCCATGGTTGTTTTGTTTATGGGTATATTTTTTGCGTTAAGGCCGAGGTTGAGGCCTGGTTTGTTTAAATGTGGAGTTACTCCTCCCCAGGTTGTGGGAGTGAGTCGTTTGTTGCACTTTTTGTGGGGGCCGTTGATTGTTTTTGGGATTCATGTGGGAAGGGGTTTCATTTTTGTCAAATATAAATTTATCTTTATTCAGACCGTGTCCATGGTTGTTCTTGTTAGTCTTTGTTGCCTTCGCCGGCTGAGGGCTTGCGGAGCGGCTGCATTCATCTTGCTTCATGGCCACAAGGCATTCCCTGACGGGGCTTAGAAGTTACGTTCAATAAGCTGGCGACGGACGGCCCTTGGACCTTGTCACTCCCTCCTGGGAACGTACTCCTCCTCCTCCTCCTGCTCCTCCTCCTGAGGTGGTGGTCCAACGTCAGGTAGCAGTGCCTGAATCCTGCGGAGAGCCAGGTTGTGTAGCATGCAGCAAACTACGACAAATTGGGAGACCCGTTGCGGCGAATACTGCAGAGATCCGCCGGAACGATCAAGGCAGCGGAACCGCTGCTTGAGGACCCCAATAGTTTGCTCGATGATGTTTCTGCTCCTTTGATGGCTCTCGTTGTATGCCTCTTCAGCAGCGGTCCTGGGCGCACGGAGCGGGGTCATGAGCCAGGTACACAAAGGATAGCCTTTGTCCCCGAGTAGCCATCCTCTTTGGGGAGGCTTTGCCTCGAACATGTCATGCACAGTACTCTGCCGCAGGATAAAGGCATCATGGCAGCTGCCTGGAAAGCAGGCATTGACAGCCAGGATGTGCTGCTTGTGGTCACACACCAGCTGCACATTGAGAGAATGGTAGCCCTTCCGGTTGCGATACTGCTCGCCATGCTCCAGAGGTGCCCGCAAAGCCACATGCGTACAGTCAATGGCGCCCTGCACCAAGGGGAAGGCCGCGAGTCTAGCAAATCCCACTGCACGCTGATGCTGGCTCTCCAGGGCCATGGGGAAGGAGATGAATTGGCGTCTCCTTCTGAAAAGGGCATCGGTCACCTGGCGGATGCAGCGATGCACGCCGAACTGGGATATGTTCGCTATGTCCCCAACAGCGGATTGGAAGGAGCCGGTGGCATAGAAGTTCAATGCCACCGTCACCTTCACTTCCACCGACAGAGACGTCCTGCACCTCAGCTTTGGACGCAGATCTCTGCGAAGCAGGTGGCAGATCTCTGCAACCACCTCCTTTCGGAATCTCAGCCTTCTTACACATCGCGCGCCACTCATGGTGAGGTAGGAGCGCTGCTGGCGGTATACCCTGACTGGGTAAGGCCTATGTTGCCGACGCCTGTTGCCCCCTCTGCCTCTAGCCAGGGCTGCCCCTCTGACCCCGCGTCTGCGAGCCCTACGCACATGGCGCTGAAACTCCACGTTGGCACCCCATGCAGCCCCCATCAAATGCTGGCAAACAGTCAAATTTCCAACAGGGCACTTGCAGCGCTTTGGCCTGAGTCCAAAAATACCTGAGCTATTGCTGCACGAAACCAGTTAGCTCTCCTCCTTGTGTGTCCAGAAATCCGTTGCACAAGAGTGTTTGCTGCAAAATGGCTGCCCTTTATACTGCAGGGTACGTGCCCTTTAATTTGCGCTCCCTGGGGCCCGCGTCGGCTGTGTTGCGTTCCATTTTACAAACGCTCTGGCCACCAGCCGCACAATGGGGCGGTCCAACTGAAGTTTGGAATCGGGGCGCGCAAAGGGCGTTGCACGAGGATGTGACGTCATTTTCTGCGCGCGCAGCCGGGCGGGCGCTAAACTTTACGCCGGCGCTAAGGGTCCACTTAATTTGGGGCGAGGCGCAAACTGCGCTGCGCCCGGGCGCTACATGCATAGCGCCCGAAATTCACTTCTCTTAAGGCGCTAACTGCTGGCGCAACCAACTGAATTTCTAGGCCTAAATGTTTAAAGATGTTATTAGAGGGCTTCATTGGTAAATGCACCACATGATGTGATACTGAATTATATAGAATGCAAAGGTGCTGGGTTCAAACCCTGTTTTGTCATGTTAGTTGATCTCCGTTAGGGTGATGGTGGGGTCAGTATAATTGGCCTCTGTTCCTGGGCTAGGGAATTAGTAGACTATTTTGATGTGCTGCATCACAGAGTGGTTGCTTTGCTCAACTGGTAGCATTCTCACCCTGAGTCAGTATCGTCTGTTCAATATCTACAGTAGGATGAGACCACATAATCTAGTCTGATATTCCAGTGCTGTATTGTCAGAGGTGCTGTTCTTCAGATGAGGTGTTAACCTAACATCACAATATTTCTTGTGGTTCAAGTAGACATTAAAGATTTTATAGCACCACACAGAGACGAGCACGGAGTTCTCCTGATGTCCTGACCAACAACAACACCTAAAACAGATTAAACTGGTCAGTCATCTGATTTATTATTTGTGGGACCCTGTGGCTGCTGCATTTGCTGTTCTTGAAATTAATTAGTTGCGGTGCTTTCGGATAGATGTCTTGAAGATGTGATAATGTGCTATATAAATGCAACATTTCCTGAAACTGAAGCCTGTAACTCCCTCAATAATGTTGTCACATTTCACAGATAAAATGTATGTACAGAAATGTTAATTTACAGTTTCTGTAGTTGTTCGATAATTAAACTTCCCTCACATGTAGGAGCAAAAGAATCCTACCTCCAAAAACAGGTGACACAGTAGGTAGTTCAATTTTCAAGTGGCTTATTGTGTACAAATGGAATAGTTGTACTTGGACAAATTCATCTTCCCTTCCCATCCCATCCCATCCATGCCTTTTTGCATGGCAGATGAATCAATGAATTAATCTGGTTTTCATTAAAGTGTGTCTTTATTTGCATATAGCTTTGTCGCAGGAAATCATCAGTGAATTGCCCTAAGGTAAAATGCCAATGCGTTCCTTATTTGGTGTACTTTTGGTATTGAAAATAGTGGAGTTGAAGTTGTACAGTGCATGTGACTTTCAGTATGTTGCTGTTGTAGAAGGTGAAAGATTCAATGTTTTTATAAATGTTCTATATTGTGCAGCCAGAAAGGGGTATATTTTGAGTGTTATTTACAAAAGTAATCAGTGTTTAATATAAATGACTAGATAATCCTGAAATATTAAATACATTGACCTGAAGTTTCTTCCTTGGGCGCAACCCAAACATTAGATCCAAAATGGGTACAATGTATCGCCCATTTTTACAATGTCAAGTTACGCCCAAGTACCATTCTCATTAGAGTACACCCAAACCCAAAATTGGCATAACTCAACGAACCACACCAGTATATTTTTCCTTTTGAGACTTAAAATTTAACTTTCAACTCATTTAGCCATCATTCATGCACATTGGGCACAGCTGTTTAAGAACCTGCAATCGGGGAAGCTTTTCAATTTTTAATGTGACTTACACTTATGCCATAAAATACATTAAAAGAAACCAAAAATACAGAGCCGGTCTCGGTGAGGATAATGTTTTTTAAAACGCTCAAAAAATGCAATTTAAAGACCAGAAAAGTGACTCTGCTTCCTGCTGTGCCTAAAAATCTGGTCGCAATGTTGAGGCCCCCTTCCAACAAGCTCACTTGGGGGATGCGCTCATTTGAGAGTCAGAGGCGTGGTCAGTTTTATTGGCAGTGATTTGTTTGGACGTAAAATTTGCTTAATGTGAGGAAGATTTTGGCTTAGTTTGATCTTAATCCACTGGAGCAGATGTTCATTGTGAATTTGCACTAACTCACTTACACTCAAAATTCTGCAATCTTTTAAGCCACGTAATTTGTTTGCACCCAGATTGAGTGTATCAGCGCAAATGTGGAGGAAACTCCAGGCTAATTCTCCCGTTTGCGTAGTCACCATTTTCAACTTAAATATGTGCCTTCAGACTTTTTGCAGATTTTCTGAATAGGGTGTTTACATGAGTGATGGCAAACAAGTCATTGTTAAAAATCTAGCTTTGTTCCTGATAAAGTATGTTGAAATTTATCGATGATCTGGATAAAATTAAAACCTCCCCTTTAGGATACTTTGAAATCAGAATGTATTGAAATATTACTGAATTGTTACTCCTATCCAAAAAATTACTATATGGCAATGTTCTTGAAAATATACATCTTTTGCTAGTACTGTAGCATATATTTTAACAGTAAATATATTGTTGGCTAACTTTAATGTAAATGTTTTAATTTTACTGTGCTTTTAGGTGCAGATAAGCTTTCGGCAATCATCTTTTTGGCAAAGCATAACCTCACTGATTTTCCCAAATAATATCCCGTGTGGAGTAAAATGAAATATACAAACACACATGCATGAAATGTTACTGTTAACTTCAAATTATAGATATCTTTATAAAGCCTGACCAACTCAATTTCAGAAGTGCCATTAAAAATACTTCAGTATTGAGATCCTGCCTAGTAAAATGTTATTTTTAATTAGCTGATGTGGTTTTTATATTGAGCAGTTTACTTAAAATAGATCATGAATGCTAGTGTGATGCCCATTTAGTGTGTGCGTCTAAAAATGGGTAATCAGTAATACTCTGGAGATCAACTCCAGAAATGGTACACATCAAGAATTGATTCACTTACTTATCATTGGCAAGTATCTGTTGTGTCCCACAGCATCCATCTGGTTACCTTTATATAAGGACATAAGAAATAGGAGCTGGAGTAGGCCATTTGGCCCTTCGAGCCTGCTCCGCCATTCAACAAGATCATGGCTGATCTTCTACCTCAACTCCACCTTCCCCCACATTATATATAGTTTTAAAACATGAACTCACCAAAGGAAACTCCAGTATTAAGAACCAGAGTTTTTGAATGCTTTCTAAATGTTTAGGTTTGTTTTCTTCCTTAAATATATGTTCTGGTTTTGTCTAATTCCAGGTGTATTACACTTCCCCCTCTCTTAAATGCATCTTTTGCTTAATGTGAGGAAGATTTTGGCTTAGTTTGATCTTAATCCACTGGAGCAGATGTTCATTGTGAATTTGCACTAACTCACACAATAAAGATACACTTTGATATAAATTTACTTCTTCACATTCCTGTTATCTCAGCACTAGACATTGGCAGTAACTAAAGTCTTGTGATTTAAAGTCAATATTGGGAATGTTTTGGAGTATAAAATGCCCCTTCTGTACACATTCCATGATTATCTGCCTGACCAGAATCTTATAATGGGTAAATCAGTGGTAAATAGCAGTGATCGGCAAACTCAGCAGCTGCAATTTATTTCAACCAACAGTTATCATTACAATAGATCATTTCCCAGTGCAGAGAGATACAGAAATGAATCTCTACTAAACAGTTTCAAGGTACATTGTTCTAGCTCAAAAATGTAGGTTTATTTTAAAATGTTTTAGTGGAGTGGTCAGAGTACAACTATTTATAAGTCCTTCACCAATATTCCCAACTCCAGGTAAATGCATGTGAAGTAAAGTACGTATCTTGTCAGCACTAACAGCCAAGTTAATTTATACAAATGTATGTTCAATCATTTAACTGTCTAGAATGCCATTTAATTGGGTCTTAAACAGTGCACAAGACTGAGATTGATAGATTTTTGTTGTGTACAGATATCAAGGGATTATGGAACAAAGGCAGGTAAACGGAGTTGATGAAGTGATCAGCCATTACCTAATTGAATGACAGAACAGGCTTGAGGGGATGAATAGCCTACTCCTGTTTTCTACTGTGTCTGAAGGCAGTTGCCTTTTTCTCAGGTGTTCGAAATCCTGCTGTTAAACTGGATATTTTTGTCTTTTTCCAACTCTGAACATTTTTCTGGCTATTTATGTAAACAGTTGAAAGTTTTATACTAATTTGGAAAAAAAGATGAAAAAAAATCATAAACACAATGAAAAGATTACAGAAAACATGGAATTAGACTAAAGGATATTTAACAGGTGCAGATTAAAGCATCAGTGTGTCCAATGTACTGTATATTAATGACTTGGATTAAGGAATAGAGGCCTAGAAATTCAGTATAGCCACTTTTGGGGCGGTAAAGTCGGGCGGGCGCTAAAGTTTGCGCCCGGCGCAAAGTCGATGGCACTTCGCCGATATTCAGTAGCTTCGCCCTAAGAGGTTGCTTGAGCGCTAAAACTGGCGTTGCACGCCTATCTTTAGGCGCTAAGCCGGCGGTGCAGAGGGATAGCGCCGAGGCCGGGCGCAGCGCAGGTGCGCTCATTTCTTGATTGACAGCAGACACCGTGGCGCCGGCCAGCTCTTAAAGGGGGAAGGGTCGACTTGCTCTGCTGCAACGGCCTGCACACTGCAGCCTTCCAGCTAGGCCTGAACACTGCTGGTGATCAGAAGGAGCCATGGCAACGGTACAGAAGGCCCGTGAGCGTGCCCTGCGCTTCTCAGCCCATGACTTGAAGGTGATGGTGAGGGCCTTGGAGAAGAGACAGCACATCTTGTTCCCAGACACTGGCAGGAAGCCTCCCACCAGCGTCTATAGGAAAGCCTGGAGGGAGGTCGCCCGCTGGGTGTCGGCCACCGGCGATGCCCCCAGGGACAATGTCCAATGCCGGAAGAAGTTTAATGACCTGACCAGGATTGTCAGGGTGAGTACCCTTTCCAGTCTCCTCCTCATCCTTGCATGTACACCTCACATGATGGGCAAAGGGACCTGAAAGCCCTAATGGCCAGCCCTCAGCCAGCAGCTATGGGACAGTCATGAACATCAATTGCACATTCTGCACTTTACACCATGGGAGGCAGCGCACACCACATCAGGGCTACACACTGGCCAAGCTATTCCACCATGGGAGGCGGCGCACACCACATCAGGGCTACACACTGGCCAAGCTATTCCACCATGGGAGGCAGCGCACACCACATCAGGGCTACACACTGGCCAAGCTATTCGACCATGGGAGGTAGCGCACACCACATCAGGGCTACACACCGTACTTACAGGCCGTCCTTTCTCTTGCAGGCAAAACTTGCCAACAACCGAAGGCACCAGGAGCAGACCGGGGGAGGCCGCCCCCAGATCCAGGAGCTCACTCCCCTGGAGGAGTGCGTGAGTCGCCTCATGGGACCCCGGGTGATTGGGCCCGTCGCCTGTGGAGATGCCGACCCTCTTCTGGGCCACAATGGTATGGACATCACCTTTTGGACCTCTCTCGTCGCACTTGCGCATCCGATCTACCTCCTTTGCCATTGTCCGACCAATGCGCTGAATGCCACCAGTCATGCCTCCCTCGCTGACGCCCTCTCCTCACTCTAAAGCTACTCTTGTGCCTTCCTGCTTTCAGCTGGTGACGAGGAGCTCCCTGAAGCTGCCAGTGACAGCCCCTCCGAGGAGGAGGAGGAACAGGAAGGCGGACCATCGGGGCAGCAGTCAGGTGCGGCTGCAGATGCCGAAGTAGTGGACACGTCTTCCCTGGAGGAGAGCCTGGAGGAAGTGTCGGAGGGGAGTGGAGCTGCTGGGACCAGTGGCGTCCAGCAACCCAGGAGGGCTGCGGTTGGTCCGCGGCCTTCCCCCCAGAGGGGGGAAGGATCGGAGGGGAGTGCAGTTGCTGGGCCCAGTCGCCGCCGGCAACGTGGCAAGGGTCGGCCAGCTCTGCCCCCTGCTCCCCAGCGGGAGAGTCCGGACTCCAGTCCGGCCACCTTCAACTCACAGTAGGTGCGCCACCTCGATCAAATGGCCCAGGATTCGGATCGCCGGCACACCGAGCTGATGGGGGTAGTGGCACAGATGCCTGAGGCCATCGAGTCCCTGGCTAGTAGTGTGCGCGAGTTCGGGGCCTCACATGCCGCGAGTGGCCGGCTGATCAGTGATGCCGTCCAGACAGTGGCTGCTCTGTTGCGGTCGCAGACCAGGGCAACAGGGGCACTGACTGCTGCCACACGCGCTGCGTCAGCCAGGCATCGCCTGGACACCCGCCGCGCTGCAGCAGCACAGCGGGCTGCCCTTCGGCAGATTGGTGCGCATGCTGCAGTGCGGGTTCGTGCGAGTGCCAGAGTGGCACATCACCAGCCAGGGCCGACCATCCGCCAGATTGCACACATTCCTCCAGCCACCACCGCCACTCCCCCAGTGGCGCCTCAACGGCAAGCGGCTGCGAATGATGTTGGCCAGGCACAGCTGCGCCAATCACCAGCCGGACCCTCGAGGGGCAAACCCCATCTAGGCCGCCCCCCAAGGGCATCTGCCAGAAGGACATCTAATCCTCAGGAGCCTTTCCCCAGCCTCGCAGCAGCCACTGGGCAGAGCTTGCGGAGGAGCAGCAGGCCGGGCAGGGGCCCCAAAAGGCTCGACAAGGTCTCGCCCTCGCGGCCCAAGAAGTAGACGGTGTGGCCAAGTGTTATTTTATATGGCGATGCCTATGTTTCTTTTGGCCATGGTTGTTTTGTTTCTGGGGATGTTTTTTGGGTTAAGGCCGAGGATGAAGGCCATTTTTGAACAAATGTTCAGTTATTCCTCCCCAGGTTGTGGGAGTGAGTCATTTGATGTACTGTTTTTTGGGGCCGTTTAATGTTTCTGGGTTTCATGTGTGAAGGGGTTTCATTGGTCTAAAATAAAGATTTCTCTTTATTCAGACAGTGTCCATGTTTGTTGCTGTAAGTGTTTGTTGCCTCGCCGGCTGAGGGCTTGCGGAGCGGCTGCGTTCATGTTCCTTCATGGCCACAAGGCATTCCCTGACGGGGCTTAGAAGTGACGTTCAATAAGCCGCCGACGGACGGCCCTTGGACCTTCTCGCTCCCTCCTGGGATGGTACTCCTCCTCCTGAGGTGGTGGTCCAACGTGAGGTGGCAGTGCCTGAGTCCTGCGGAGAGCCAGGTTGTGCAGCATGCAGCAAACAACAACGAATTGGGACACTCGGTCCGGGGAATACTGCAGAGATCCGCCGGGACGATCCAGGCAGCGGAACCGCTGCTTGAGGACGCCAATTGTTTGCTCGATTATGTTCCTGCTCGCTTGATGACTCTCGTTGTATGCCTCTTCAGCAGGGGTCCTGGGCGCGCGGAGCGGGGTCATGAGCCAGGTACACAAAGGATAGCCTTTGTCCCCGAGAAGCCATCCTCTTGGGGGAGGCTGTGCCTCGAACATGTCACGCACAGTTGTCTGCCGCAGGATAAAGGCATCGTGGCTGCTGCCTGGAAAGCGGGCATTGACAGCTAGGATGCGCTGCTTGTGGCCACACACCAGCTGCACATTGAGGGAATGGTAGCCCTTCCGGTTGCGGTAATCCTCGGCATGCTCCACAGGTGCCCGCAAAGCCACATACGTACAGTCAATGGCGCTCTGCACCAAGGGAAAGGCCGCGAATCTTGCAAATCCCAGTGCACGCTGATGCTGCCTCTCCAGGGCCATGGGGAAGGAGATGAATTGGCGTCTCCTTCTGAAAAGGGCATCGGTCACCTGGCGGATGCAGCAATGCACGGCGAACTGGGATATGTTAGCTATGTCCCCAGCAGCGGATTGGAAGGAGCCGGTGGCATAGAAGTTCAAGGCCACCGTCACCTTCGCCTCCACCGACAGAGACGTCCTGCTCCTGAGCTTTGGACGCAGATCTCTGCGAAGCAGATGGCAGATCTCTGCAACCACCTCCTTTCGGAATCTCAGCCTTTTTACACATCTCGCGCCACTCATGTTGAGGTAGGTGCGCTGCTGGCGGTATGCCCTGACTGGGTAAGGCCTATGTTGCCGACGCCTGTTGCCCCCTCTGCGTCTAGCCAGGGCTGCCCCTCTCACACCGCGTCTGCGAGCCCTACGGACATGACGCTGAAACTCAGCGTTGGCACCCCATGCAGCCCCCATAATATGCTGCCAAACAGTCAAATATACAAGAGGCCACTTGCAACGCTCTGGCCTGAAGCCAAAAATACCTGAGCTAGTGTTGGCCCAAACCAGAAAGCTGTCTTCCTTGGTCTCTCTCCAGAAATCCGTTGCACAAGAGTGTTTGCTGCAAAATGCCTGCCCTTTATAGTGCAGGGTAAGTGCCCTTTAATTTACGCTCCCCGGGTCCCGCGTCGGCTCTGTTGCGTTCCACTAAACAAGCGTGCGGGCCGCCGGCCGCACAATGGGGCGGTCCCACTGAAGTTCTGGATCGGGGCGCGCAAAGGGCGTTGCACGAGGATATGACGTCATTTTCTGTGCGCGCAGGTGAGCGCGCGCTAAACTTTGCGCCGGCGCTAAATGTCTACTTAATTTGGGGCGAGGCGCAGATCGCGCTGCGCCCGGATGCTACACGCATAGCACCCGAAATTCACTTCTCTTAAGGCGCTAACGGCTGGCGCAACCAACTGAATTTCTAGGCCAGAGAGTTGTATACTCAAGTTTGTAGATGATACTGTTCGAAGGCACAGAAAGTAGTGTGGATGGGAGCAGGAAGTTGCAAAGGAACATAGTTTAGTCCACTGACTTAGTCTGTCTATGGCAGATGAAGTTCAATGTGGAGGTGTGAGGTCATCCACTTTGGATTCGAGAAAGACAAATTGGAATATTTTCTTAATGGTGAGAGAATAGGAGCTGTGGAGGAGCAAAGGGATTTCGGTGTCCATGTGTACAAATCACTAAAAGCTAGTGCACAGGTACAAAAAGTATTCAAAAAGTCTGATGAAATGTTGGCCTTTATCTAAAGAGGGTTGAAATTCAAAAGTGAGGAAGTGATGCTTCAGTTGTATAGAACCCTGGTCAGACCCTATCTCAAGTACTCTGTTCAATTTTGGGCACCAAACCTCAGGAAAGATATATTGGCTTTGGAAGGGGTACTGTGCGGATTCACCAATATGATACCAGGGCATGAAGAGTTAAATTGAGACAGGTTGCATAAACTTGGTTTGTATTCTCTTGAGTTTAGAAGGTTGAGGGGTAATCTAATTGAGATATTTAAGATGGTTAAGGGGTTTGATAGGGTAGACACAGAAACTATTTCCTTTGGCGGGTGAATCCAGAACAAGAGGGTATAACCTTAAAATTAGAGCTGGCCATTTAGGAGTGAAATCAGAAAGCACTTTTTCACACAACGGGTAGTTGGAATCGCTCCCAAAAAGCTGTGGATGCTGGAACAATTGAAATTTTGAAGACTTTGAGCGATAAACTTTTGTTGGGTAGAGGTATCGAGTGATTTGGAGCAAAGATGGGGAAATGCAGTTGAGGTACTGATCAGCCATGAAAAGAAGCTGCAGTCACTGCACTTCAATAAGTGCTTTCAGATATTTCAACTATATGAATACAAAACTTACCTATATATTAAATTTGGTATGTGGAGCTTATGTTTCATTGAAAGGCTCAGTATAAGTACCTGTTACACTTGTAGGTAGCACTATAATGGGACCTCTCAACCTTAAATGTTAAGCTGCGTGTTGCACTATAGCTGATATTTATAAACTATATCAACATGATGGAAAAGTCTGGCCACGTGTTCCCACAAAGCACACAAAATGCTTTTTGAATTGTTTTTCCATCCTTCATGTTTTTCTCAGTAACTAATAAATAGTAAATGAAGGTTTAAATGAAATTTAAAAAAATTATATTACATAGGATATACGGCACAGAAACGGACCATTCGACCCGACCAGTCCATGCTGGCATTTATGCTCCACTCGACCCTCGTCCCGTCTTTCCTCATCTAAATCTATCAGCATAACCCTCTATTCCCTTTTAACTCATATGCTTGTCTAGCCTCCCCTTAAATGCTATTTGCTTCAACCACTCCCTGTGGTAGCGAGTTCCACATTCTCGCCACCCTTTGGATAAAGAAGTTTCTTCTGAATTCCCTATTGGATTTCTTGTTGACTATCTTATATTGATGACCTCTAGTTATGCTCTTCCCCACAAGTGGAAACATTCTCTCTGTATCCACTCTATCAAAACCTTTCATAATTTTATAGACCTCTATTAGGTCATCCCTCAGCCTTTTTTCAAGAGAAAACAGAGACCCAGCCTGTTCATCCTGTCCTGATATGTATACCCTTGCATTTCTGGTATCATCCTTGTAAATCTTCTCTACACCCTCTCCATTGCCTCGATATCCTTTTTATAATATGGTGACCAGTCAAGTGTGGTCTAACCAAGGTTCGATACAGGTTTAGCATAACTTCCCTACTTTTCAATACTATCCCTCTAGAAATAAACCCTGGTGCTTGGTTTGCTTTTTTTATGGCCTTGCATACCTGTGTCGCAACTTGTGGTTATTTGTGTATTTGTACTCTGATCCCTTTGTTCCTCTACCCCACGTAGACTGCATGATTAAATTTCTCTGGTGTCTTTTAAAGCATCATTAAAGTTTTTACTTAAATGCCGCAGCCTCTCCTAAAAGCCTCGGCTTGGATTTTGATTTTTTTGCCTAAAGCTGAATTTTAATTGTGCAGTCTGAGCATGTAGAGTGTACCTAAATTCCCAAGATCCTAAATTCCCAAGATGCATAAGCACTGTTTGGTCTGTTGTACTGACAGGATTTTTTTTTATTTAGCAGTTTCTGCCCAGTAGCTTTTCCTAAAATAATTTTGAAAAATAAGCGGACATATTTCAAAAGCTTCACTGAAGTAAAATTTATATATTTTTTTTACGGCTGCATATTCACGGTGCACACCACTATTCCCAGCCAGAATGAAGATGATTGGGTAATTGCCCCGTGAATCACTGCTGTAAGTGACTGGAATTGATTTTACACACATAATTTGTATTATGTAACTATCCTCCACTCACTGCATTTTTCTGGAGAAATAACCCTGCCTTTATTCAGAGACTTTGCTGTAGTTTCAGTCATGAGTTCTGATTGCTGTCATTTGTAGATACTCTTTTTCTAAATAGACTCTGTTTGTTTGCTGAGTAAATCGACTGTTTGCTGTAAGTCCTGCCCCACCTCCAACTTATTGGCTGACGCAGTGGTGTTAATACTCACTTTATTTTTTAAACGAGTGTGTGTGTGTGTGTGTGTGTGAGAGAGAGAGAGAGAGAGATCTGCACATCTGTTGTAGTTTTTGTTTTGTATTATGTAAACTTTAAAAAGTGTATTAAGCTGAGGAGGAGAGAGAGACTGAGGTCAAAGAGAGGGAGTTTAGAGAGAAAGTGTAGTTCTTCACTTAATGTTTTAGTTTTCAAAATAAAAAATCTAGTTGAATTTTGAGGCCAACTAGTTAATCTCAAGCTGCGTTTCATTGACTAGAAATGTCAGTGCCAGTTCTACTTTCTAACATCTATGAGGCAGGCAGGCATTTTCTTTCCTCACTCGAATTTGATTTTTATTAAAGTTGAATTTTGAAAGCAAACAATCTTGAGGGAAATAGATGGGAGGGGTGGAGAGAAAGTGGTTGAGGATGAGCGGCCTCTGGCCTCTTGGCACCGTCCCAGAAGGGGGAGGGGAAGTAAGTGAGAGTGGATGGCAGGATAATGGTGAGGTGAATGACAATGGAAGAAGTGAGAAATGGAAGTACAGGAGTTGAGTTGGTAGTATACTGGAAGAGGTATGGGAGTGAGGGGATCATATGAAATGTGTAGTGGGAAGGTGAAGGAATAGGGGCTGTGTAGGGGTTGAGTGGCTGGGAGGAGCATGAGTAATGGGAGAAGGAAGAGGAAGGCAGCCTCTGAAAGTGACTTTTTCCCCCCTACAATCCCCACTAAAGATGTAGCCTGCTCCTTTCCCTGCCGTACCACCCATCACCTCCCACTTCTCACTTAAAAGGAAAGAAAAAGAAAAGCAGATGAGAACAGAGTGCAGCAAAAAGAAGAGTTCAGGGGAGTGAAGTAGCAGAAGAGACAGAGAGTGAAGCAGAAGAGGAGAGACAGAAACAGCAACATGAAGGCCTCTGAGTGTTAACATATTCTCTGACTTACTGTGTGTAATGCTATGGGAGATCAATTAGAATAATTAAAAAGGATTGTGGGCAATGTGTATTTGAGGTGTTTGGGAAAATGTATCTCACACTGGAAACAATCTGCCATACTCGCACCTCAATGGTTTAAATAGCTTTCATCTGTTCAGTAAATGAAGCTGATTTGCATAAATAGAAAATATCTGCCAATCCAAACCAGTCAATCAAATTGTTCCAAATAAATTGATTTATTTCAGCTACCATGTTGTTACCTCAGCTGACTGTATACAGGTTTTTAAAAAATACAATTTAACAAATACAAAAACTTAAATGATTGAGGAGGACACAAATAATCTCCCAGAGATGTCGGGGAACATATGGTCTAATGAGAGAGAGGAACTGAATGAAATCAGTATTTGTAGGGAAATGGTGTTAGGGAAATTGACGGGATTGAAGGCCGATAAATCCCCAGGGCCTGATAATCTACATCCTAGGGTACTTAAGGAAGTGGCCCTAGAAAAAGTAGATGCATTGCTGGTCATCTTCCAAAATTCTATAGACTCGAACAGTTCCCATGGATTGGAGGGTAGCTAATGTTACCCGACTATTCAAAAAAGGTGGTAGAGAGAAAACGGGGAATTATAGACCGGTAAGCCTGACATCGGTAGTGGGGAAAATGCTCGAGTCCATTATAAAAGATGTAATAGCAGAGCACTTGGAAAACAGTGACAGGATCAGACAAAGTCAACGTGGATTTACAAAAGGTAAATCATGCTTGACTAATCTACTTGAATTTTTTGAGGATGTAACTGGTATAGAATAGATAAGGGAGAACCAGTGGATGTGGTGTATTTGGACTTTCAGAAGGCTTTCGATAAGGTCCCGCATAAGAGATTAGCGTGTAAAGTTAAGGCACGTGGGATTGGGGGCAAGGTACTGACTTGGATAGAGAACTGGTTGGCAGACAGGAAGCAAAGAGTTGGAATAAACGGGTCTTTTTCCGAGTGGCAGGCAGTGACTAGTGGGGTACCGCAGGGATCGGTCCTAGGACCCCAGCTATTCACAATATATATTAATGATCTAGACAAGGGAACTAAATGTAATATCTCCAAGTTTGCAGACGACACAAAGCTGGGTGGGCGTGTGTGCTGTGAGGAGAATGCCGAGAAACTCCAGTATGATTTGGACAGGTTGGGCAGATGCAGTATAATGTGGATAAATGCGAGGTTATCCACTTTGGTGGCAAAAACAGGAAGGCAGATTATTATCTGAATGGCAATAGATTGGGAGAAGGGGAAGTGCAACGAGACCTGGGTGTCCTTGTGCACCAGTCGCTGAAGGTAAGCATGCAGGTGCAGCAGGCAGTTAAGAAGGCAAATGGTATGTTGGCCTTCGTAGCGAGAGGGTTCGAGTACAGGAACAAGGATGTCTTGCTGCAGTTGTACAGGGCCTTGGTGAGACCACACCTTGAGTATTGTGTGCAGTTTTGGTCGCCTTACCTGAGGAAGGATGTTCTTGCCATGGAGGGAGTGCAGCAAAGATTCACCAGACTGATACCTGGGATGACAGGAATGACATATGAGGAGAGATTGGGTCGATTGGGCTTATACTCGCTGGAGTTTAGAAGAATGAGAGGGGATCTCATTGAAACCTATAAAATTCTAACAGGACTAGACAGACTAGATGCAGGAAGGCTGTTCCCGATGGCGGGGGAGTCCAGAACCAGGGGTCACAGTCTAAGGATAAGGGGGTAAGCCATTTAGGACAGAGATGAGGAGGAATTTCTTCACCCAGAGAGTGGTGAACCTGTGAAATTCTCTGCCACACAGGGCAGTTGAGGCCAGTTCATTAAATATATTCAAGAAGGAGTTAGATATATTTCTTAAGGCTAAAGGGATATGGAGAGAAGGCAGGGACAGGGTACTGAGTTTGGATGATCAGCCATGATCTCATTGAATGGCGGAGTAGGCTCAAGGGGCCGAATGGCCTACTCCTGCTCCTATCTTCTATGTTTCTATGAACAAAAATATTTAAAATTATTCAAATTCTATTGGAAATATATCTAATGTTTTCCTCCATCAGTCTACCCTCTCTTATCACAGAAATCACAGAAACCCCACAGTGCAGATAGAGGCCATTTCGGCCCATCGAGCCTGCACCGACACATATCCCACCCGATCCTTGTAACCCCTACACCAACACATATCCCACCCTGTCCCCGTAACCCCACGTATTTAATCCCCCTAACACTAAGGGTCAATTTATCATAGCCAATCAACCTAACCCGCACATCTTTGGACTGTGGGAGGAAACCGGAGCACCCGGAGGAAACCCACGCAAACACGGGGAGAATGTGCAAACTCCACACAGACAGTCGCCCGAGGCCGGATTCGAACCCGGGTCCCTGGCGCTGTGAGGCAACAGTGCTAACCACTATGCCACCGAAATGAAGCTGAATTTTGCTCTCTTTTCCTGAAGCTTGTATTGTTCAGCTGGACTTTTTCTTGCTATTTAGATATATTTGAGGCTCTGCAGATGTGTGACTTAATTACCCTGCTCAGTTGCCCACTGTCAGTGCTTTTCTCCTATCGAGGAATAATACTTGTGTGTCTTCTCAGGCAGTCACAGCCACTGTTTGCTCTTGATGAGACCACTTTTCTCCCAGCTGGCTGTGACTGCTAACCGTACTGATTAACAATTGCAAGCAGTTTTTTTTTCTGGTGCATTCTTTGCTTGTGCACCTGCCACATCCACTACCTATGTTCCCAGATATCTTGAATGTTCCCTGTCCCTGCCCAAAGCTGCCAAACCCCTGTTTCCCTCATCCCACCTTTCCACTCCACCCACCAACCTCTCCGGCTTACCCCAGTACCCCAACATTGAATCCACACCCCAGAATTCTTTCCCAACTGCAGACAACCACCCCCAGTATTCCCAGACCATCCTGTGCTGCCACACACATAACCTTTCCAAATGGTCCCAGACCCTAGCCTGCCTTCCCCTCCCTAAATTCTCCTGCACCTCAGAGCCCCACCATTGCTTCCAGACCTCTACTTCCCTACGTGCAGAGTACCAATGAACACCTAGCTAGCCACCTCCACCCCCACATCTAGACCCCACTGAATGCTCCCAAACGCAGACTCTCCCATCTTCCTCCCACGTCCCCAATGCAGACCCCCACATTCTCCCAGCTCCTCATTTGCACGTGTTCCACCACCTGCCACATAACTTTTCCTGTGTCCCCATCTCAATATTTTTATTTTACTCAGGATACATTTCATTGGTAGAGCTCCAATGAAGGTGAAAGTAAGTTACAGGCAGAATTTATTACCAGTACTAATAAGTCATTTAGCACACAAAATAGTGTTGGTTTCAAAAGCATTTGCCTTTCTGATTGTTTGAGAGCCATAATGTTTTTCCTTCCCTGCTACTCCACCAATTGGGGTACACTTCTATTTTCTTCCCAGTATGCCTGGTCTATAGCTTGTAGCTTAACCTGCACAGGACTCTGTTTGGAGCCTTATCATATACTGTTATCAGGAACTCAGCAACATGGGGGAATTGAAATGGAGCTGTTCTCTTCTTCCACTCCCTCACCCCATTGTTATTACTTCAATATACCAGGTGCTGATATTTCTGTGCAAAATGATTCTACTATCAGTTAAAGCTGTAAAGGCTGTATAAATGTGTTTTAAATTATAAATGTTAGGACAAGATGACTGGAAAGCACACTGGTATGATGTGGTTTGGACTTAGCCTGCCACTCCACTAAGTTACTTCTTTGGGGTAGGGCCAAGTGCAAGTCAACAATTTCCCCATGGGGTGAAAGCAATCTGAGAGGCAGTCATACTCCTGCACACCACATGGATACCCAATCAAGAGTGGCATAGATGGAGAGTTGGGCTACATGCCCTCTTGGCTGCATTTGGTACATGGCCTGGGGTTAAGTGAAAAGATAGGGAGAAGAAAATCTGAAAAATTAAATGGTTGACAGGTTTCGATTTTAAATAATGTTTTGAATATGATGTATCGTGTAAATATGATGTGATTTGACAAATGGTGTCCGTTTTGTTCCAGGAAAAAGCTATGGGTAACTCAGGTCTCTGGCATTGTAGTTAATAATTCAGACATTTATGAACGAATGCAACTTAATGCATTACTGAACAGCTGAAAATATCAAAAACATTACTGATGTTTGTTTTTTTAAACAAGTGTTCCAGAAAAATAAAATTTAACAAAGATAAATTTTCTATAAAAGTGGTAGAGATCTGAAAAAGGTGGTTTGAAACCTAGTATATAAGACACATTACCTAACTGTCGGGTATCATGCTCGTGGCAAAATGTTATATAGCTGAAGTTGTTTTTGCTTCCTATAGGGTGATCTGCCAGACACTCGTGCAAAATTCCATGTCTTGTTTCTTTTCTTTGTGGCGGCCATGTTCTTCATCAGTTTACTGTCACTCTTCAGTTATCACTGCTGGCTGGTCAGCAAAAATAGGTCTACAATAGGTAAGAGAGTCTTTAAACTGATTACAAATTTGCTTTGATAATTTGAGTTAAGTTAAAGCCTCACAGTTGTGGCTTTTACAGATGCCTTGCTGCCTTTGGTTATTGTTATGCAGTAGAAAAGAGAAAGATGACATCTTTTTCTTAATTGTGGCTGTCCTATTAAAATAACATCAGGAAGAGGTGTTATTTAACCTATGTAGCAGGATCTTGGTCTAGATCTGTATTATTGATTTGAAGAAAATATTGTACTGCTGTTAACTGAGTACTTTTTTCCCCCAGAGGCTTTCCGTGCACCAGTGTTTCGAAATGGCCCTGACAAAAATGGATTTAGTCTTGGAATTACCAAAAATATAAAACAGGTGTATGGGGATCAAGGGAAATACTGGCTTCTGCCTATTTTTACAAGGTATGTTTTGTTCAGCGCTAAGGCACAGAGCATAACCACAGATCGCAATGTGAACGGAGTGCATTGTAAACAGAGTGGGAAGTTGAGAATTTGGTGAGAGGGGGAAGGAGATGCTTTTTATTGCCTTAAAGCTTATAGTGGTTTGTATAAGCTTGAGGCAGTAAGTATTTAAAACTAGGAACCTATAACTAATACTTTATTAAATGAATAATTTAAACTAGTTAAATTAAAACTAGGGTACAAATTAAAAGCAGAACCTTGAAGATAATAATCTCTGGATTACTACCTGAGCTAAGCGCAAATTAGCATACGGACAAACAGAGGTTTCAATTAATGGGGTGCTGACGCTAGTATTGGGGAAAGAGGGAGCTGTTCCATTGGGACAGACTCCACTTAAACCGGGCTGGGACCAGTGTTCTGGCGTATTGAATAACTAGGGCAGTAGATAGGGCTTTAAACTAATAAGGGGGAGGGAATGTTCAGGTAAGGGTAAATTTATAAGTCTGGGAAAATGTCACGGCTGTAGAGCGGTGTAGCAATTTGGGTAAAATCAAGCAAAGTGTGCAAGGAAGGGATAGAGAGTTTAACAATGGTAATCGGGCATTAGCGACTAAGGCCACATCAGGTAAAAATTGTAAAAAAATTAAAATTAAACGCAACACCTGATCAACCATGATCTTACTGAATGGTGGAGCAGGCTGGAGGGGCTGAATGGCTTGCTCCTATTTCTTTTATTATGCATGAAGCATTCGTAACAAGTTAGTTGAATTAATGGCACAACTAGAGATAAATGGGTTTGATCAGGTAGCCATTACTGAGACTTGGTTGCTGCGTAGCCAAGGTTGGGAACTAAATATTCCATGTTCTTGATTTTTAGAAAAGTTACGCAAAATGGAAAAGGAGGTTGGGTAGCCCTGATAAAGGATGAGATAAAGGCAGCAGTAAGAAAGGATCTTAGCCCAGAAAATCAGGATAAAGTCATAGAAGATAGGAGCAGGAGTAGGCCATTTGGCCCCTCGAGCCCACTCTGCCATTTAAGGAGATCATGGCTGATCATCCAAATTCAGTACCCTGTCCCTGCTTTCTCCCCATATCCCTTGATCCCTTTAGCCTCAAGAAATATATCCAACTCCTTCTTGAATATATTTAATGAATTGGCCTCAACTGCTCTGTGTGGCAGAGAATTCCACAGGTTCACCACTCTGGGTGAAGAAATTCCTCCTCATCTCAGTCCTAAATGGCTTACCCCTTATCCTTAGACTGTGACCTCTGGTTCTGGACTCCCCCACCATCAGGAACATCCTTCCTGCATCTAGTCTGTCTAGTCCTGTTAGAATTTTATAAGTTTCAATGAGATCCCCTCTCATTCTTCTAAACTCTAGCGAATATAAGCCTAATCGACCCAATCTCTACTCGTACGTCATTCCTGCCATCCCAGGTATCAGTCTGGTGAATCTTCGCTGCACACTCTCAATGGCAAGAACATCCTTCCTCAGATAAGGCGACTAAAACTGCACACAATACTCAAGGTGTGGTCTCACCAAGGGCCCTGTACAACTGCAGCAAGACATCCTTGCTCGTGTACTCGAATCCTCTTGCTATGAAGGCCAACATACCATTTGCCGCCTTAACCGCCTGCTGCACCTGCATGCTTACCTTCAGCGACTGGTGCACAAGGACACCCAGGTCTCGTTGCACTTCCCCTTCTCCCAATCTATTGCCATTCAGATAATAATCTGTCTTCCTGTTTTTGCCACCAAAGTGGATAACCTCGCATTTATCCATATTATACTGCATTTGCCATGCATCTGCCCAATCACCCAACCTGTCCAAATCGTACTGGAGTTTCTCGGCATCCTCCTCGCAGCACATACGCCCACCCAGCTTTGTGTCGTCTGCAAACTTGGAGATATTACATCTAGTTCCCTCATCTAGATCATTTATATATATTGTGAATAGCTGGGGTCCTAGCACCGATCCCTGCAGTACCCCACTAGTCACTGCCTGCCATTCGGAAAAAGACCCGACTCTTTGCTTCCTGTCTGCCAACCAGTTCTCTATCCAAGACAGTACCTTACCCCCAATCCCATGTGCTTTAACTTTACACGCTAATCTCTTATGCGGGACCTTATCGAAAGCCGTCTGAAAGTCCAAATACACCACACCCACTGGTTTTCCCTTATCTATTCTACCAGTTACATCCTCAAAAAATTCCAGTAGATTAGTCGAGCATGATTTACCTTTTGTAAATCCATGTTGACTTTGTCAGATCCTGTCACTGTTTTCCAAGTGCTCTGCTATTACATCTTTTATAATGGACTCTAGCATTTTCCCTACTACTGATGTCAGGCTTACCGGTCTATAATTCCCCATTTTCTCTCTCCCACCCTTTTTAAATAGTGGGGTTACATTAGCTATCCTCCAATCCATGGGAACTGTTCCAGAGTCTATAGAATTTTGGAAGATGACCAGCAATGCATCTACTATTTCTAGGACCACTTCCTTAAGTACCCTAGGATGTGGATTATCAGGCCCTGGGGATTTATTGGCCTTCAATCCCGTCAATTTCCCTAACACCATTCAAATACTGATTTCATTCAATTTCTCCCTCTCATTCGACCTATGTTCCCCGACATCTCTTGGAGGTTATTTGTGTCCTCCTTTGTGAAGACAGAACTGAAGTATGTATTGAATTGGTCAGCCATTTCTTTGTTCCCCATTATAAATTCCCCTGATTCTGACTGCAAGGGACCTAGGCTTGACTTCACCAATCTTTTTCTCTTCACATATCTATAGAAGCTTTTACAGTCAGTTTTTATGATCCATGCTAGCTTACTTTATTTTCCCCCTCTTAATTAATCCCTTTCTCATCTTTTGCTGAATCCTAAACTGCTCCCAATCCTCAGGTTTGCTGCTTTTTCTGGCCAAATTATATGTCCTCTCCTTGGATCTTATGCTATCCCTAATTTCCCTTGTTAGCCACGGTTGAGTCATCTTTTTTGTTTTATTTTTATGCCAAACAAGGATGAGCAAATTCTGTAGTTCATCCATGCGATCTTTAAATGTTTGCCATTGCCTATCCACCGTCAACCCTTTAAGTAACGTTCCCCAATCCATCCTAGCAAACTCGTGTCTCATACCATCGTAGTTTCCTTTATTTAAATTTAGGACCCTAGTCTCTGAGTCAACTACTTCACTCTCCATCTTAATGAAGAATTCTATCATATTATGATCGCTCCGACCCAAGGGTCCTCACACAACAAAATTGCTAATTAATCCTTTCTCATTACATAATACCCAGTCTAAGATGGCCTGATCTCTAGTTGGTTCCTCGACATATTGGTCCAGGAAATCATCCCATATACACTCCAGGAATTCCTCCACCACAGTATTGTTACTAATTTGGTTAGCCCAATCTATATGTAGATTAAAGTCACCCATGATAACTACAGAGCCCTTATTGCATGCGTCTCTAATTTCCCGTTTAATGCCATCCCCAACCTCAGCATTACTGTTTGGGGGTCTTTATACAACTCCCACTAACGTGCTCTGCCTATACAGATTCCGCATCATCAGAGGTAATATCCTTCCTTACTATTGTGTTAATCTACTCTTTAACCAGCAATGCTACCTCACCTCCTTTTCCTTTTTTCCTGTCCTTCCTGAATATTGAATACCCCTGGATGTTGAATTCCCAGTCTTGGTCACCCTGGAGCATGTCTCCGTAATCCCAATTATATCATATCCGTTTACATCTACTTGCGCAGCTAATTCATCCACCTTATTGCGAATGCTCCTCGCATTAGGACACAAAGCCTTCAGGCTTGATTTTTTAACACTCTTCGTCCTTTTAGAATTCTTATTTACTGTGGCCCTGTTTGATTTACACCCTTGATGTCTCTGCCTTCCACTTTTGCTTTTCTCCTTTCTGTCTTTTGCTTCTATCCTTGCTTCCCTTTCCTCTGTCTTCCTGCTCAGGTTCCCAACCCCCTGCCATTTTAGTTTAAACTCTCCCCAACATCACTAGCAAACACTCCCCCTAGGACATCGGTCCCGGTCCTGCCCAGGTGCAAACCGTCCAGTTTGTACTGGTCCCACCTCCCCCAGAACCAGTTCCAATGTCCCAGGAATTTGAATCCCTCCCCCTTGCACCATTCTTCTAGCCACATATTCATCTGAAATATCCTTCTACAGGAAACTTTGTGATATCCGGCACCGACGGGACCGGTGTGTTGCCGATCTATCAAAACTGCCGGACATATAAAGTTAATGTTGTAGCATACGGAGGTTTTCATCTCCGTATCTGACAACAAACACTGTTGCTTAGCAACAGCTTCTAAAGAGTCGGCTGCAGCTGCAAGCGTCTCTAGCTGAAGCTGTTGCTATAGCTACAGACCTTGCAGTGGCTGACTGGGGGAAAAAAAGGACGCGATCTAAAAAAAACGTACAGAAAACGGCTCCTGATTTTTGCCGTTAGATTGAGTATTCCAGACATACAACCTCCGGATAAACCAAAGTTTCCTGTATTTCTACTCTGACTAGCACGTGGCACTGGTAGCAATCCTGAGATTACTACCTTTGAGGTCCTATTTTTTAATTTACCTCCTAACTCCCTATATTCAGCTTTTAGGACCTCATCCCGTTTTTTAGCTATATCGTTGGTACCTATATGCACCACGAGAACTGGCTGTTCACCCTCCCCCCCCCAGAATGCCCTGCAGCCGCCCTGAGACATCCTTGACCCTTGCACCAGGGAGGCAACATACCATCCTGGAGTCTCGTTTGCGGCCGCAGAAACGCCTATCTATTCCCCTTACAATAGAATCCCCTATCACTATAGCTCTCCCGCTCTTTTTCCTCCCGTCCTGTGCAGCAGGACCACCCATGGTGCCAGGAAGTTGGCTGCTGCTGCCTTCCCCCGATAAGCCATCTCCCTCAACAATGTCCAAAGTGGTATATCTGTTTGAAAGGGGGATGGCCACAGGGGACCCCTGCACTACCTGCCTACGCCTACTACTCTGCCTATAGAATCAATATGGGTGGAGCTGAGAAATAACAAACTGCGGAAAACACTGGTGGGAATTTTTTTATAGCCACCCTAACAGCAATCATACTGTTGGACAGAGTATAAATCAGAAAGTTAGAGGAGCTTGTAATGCTTAGGATACTTAGCAGCTGACACACAAGGTAACAGCTGATAATTATAGCAGCTTTATTTACTAAATTCTCCTTACAATTTATCTGTAATTCATAGGCAGCCAGTACTGAAGTTTATTGCACTGAGATGTAAAGATTTTAATGGTAACTCAAAATTTGTGGGGGACTTTAATCATCTTATAAACTGGTCAAACCAAATTGGCAAAAGTAGCTTGGAGGACGAGTTCATGGAATCCATTCAAAGCAGTTTTCTAGAACAGTATGTCGAGGAACCAACTAGGGAACAAGCTATTTTAGATCTGGTATTGAGTAATGAGACAGGGTTAATTAGTAATCTTATAGTAAAGGATCCTCTGGGGAAGAGTGATCATAATATGATAGAATTTCATATTAAGTTTGAGAGTGATGTGGTTAAGTCTGAAACTAGGGTCTTAAATTTAAACAAAGCCAATTACGGAGGTATGAGGGGCATGTTGGCTGAGCTAGATTGGGAAATTAAATTAAAAGATCTGATGGTAGATAAGCAATGGCAAACAAATAATTCATAATTCTCAATGAATATACATTCCCTTGAGGAATAAAACTCCATGGGAAAAGTGGTACAGCCGTGGTTAACTATAGAAGTTAAGGATAGTATTAGATTAAAAGAAGAGGCTTATAATGTTGCCACACAGAGTAGTAAGCCTGAGGATTGGGAGGCTTTTAAAAATCAGCAATGGATGACCAAGAAATTGATCGAGGGAGAAAATAGAATATGAGAGTAAACTAGCAAGAAATATAAAAACAGATTGTAAGAGCTTTTACTAGTATGTAAAAAGGAAAAGATTAGCAAAAGTAAACATGGGTCCCTTAGAGGCAGAGATGGGAGAAAATGTAATGGGGGAATAAAGAAATAACAGAGATGTTAAACAAATATTTTGTATCTGTCTTCACATTAGAAGACAACAAAGAACATACTGGAAATTGTCTGAGAGTGAGGAACTTAAAGTAATTAATATTAGTAAAGAAAAAGTACTGGAGAAATTAATGGGACTAAAAGCCGACAAATCCCCAAGACCTGATGGACTCCACCCTAGGGTTTTAAAAGAGGTGGCTGCCGAGATAGTGGATGCATTGGTTTTGATCTTCCAAAATGACCTAGAACAGTCCCCCTGGATTGGAAGGTAGCAAATGTAACCCTGCCGTTCAAGAAAGGAGGGAGAGAGAAAACGGAACTATAGGCCAGTTAACCTGACGTCAGTAGTGGGGAAAATACTAGAATCTATTAAGGATGTGGTTACAGGGCACTTGGAAAATCACAAAATGATTCGGCAGAGTCAACATGGTTTTATGAAAGGGAAATAGTGTTTGATAAATCTATTGAGAGTTTTTTGCGGGTGTAACTAGCAGGGTAGATAAGGGGGAACCAGTGGATGTAGTATCTTTGGATTTTTAGAAGACATTTGATAAGATGCCACACAGGTTGTTGCACAAGATTAGGGCTCATGGGATTGGGGATAATACATTAGCATGGATTGAGGATTGGTTAACAGGCAGAAAGCAGAGAGTAAGAATAAACAGGTCATTTTTGGGATGGCAGGGTGTAACTAGTGGAGTGCCGCAAGGATCAGTGCTTGGGCCCCCGTTATTTACCATCTATATCAACGACTTAGATGAGGGGACCGAGTATAATATATCCAAGTTTGCTGACAATACAAAGCTAGGTGGGAAAGTAAGCTGTAGGGTTGCAAAGGGGTGGAAAGTTTCCGGTAAATTTCTGGAAATTTTCCACGGGAAGTTTAGCTTGGGAATTTTGCCCAAAAAAGCACATGCTAGCATAATATTGTTTTTTTTGTATTTCTTTTTTTTCCACAGGTCCTCTCTTAAAATTACTAACAGAGATGGAATCTTAATTATTAAGGAATTTCTTAATCAATATATGTTTATCTTCTTACTTGGCTTGTTTTAATAATTACAAGTTTTGTGTGTGACTGTGAACAAATGTGTCCTGATTGGTTGGATGAGTGGATGAGCGATTAGCTCCCTCTATTTGTAATATTTGCATATCGAATTGTGATTGGCCTGCAGGCATCTGTAAGACAGCTATAGTTTTTTTAAGATCCAGGTTAGGGGTCCTGAGGGAAGTCATTTTGTTTTCTGCTGATGTTGTGATGATGCAGTAAGTAAATCAGACTTTATACCAAATAAACCAGTTACTTGTTGAACTCTGTTGTCCTTCAATTTAAAATATACAAAATAATACACTATTGGTGATGTAGCATTGTGTGTGTACAGGTCATGCTTCCATCACATGGAGCATCAGCAAAAATGTACTCACCCTGTTGCAATCATGCTGATCGACCGCAGTTCGACACAGAGATGAATGCCCTTTATTTCTCTGCATAGAACAATGCCACGTTTACTGTTGGATGTGTGGAAGCATTTTACCCCAGGCATTAAAGATGGAAAGACTGTGTACATGTGCAAACACTGTAGAAAGCCATATGTAAAGAATACCACAAAGATGCAGCAACATTTATCCAATGATCTTGGATCACAAAAGGTCTTTGCAGTAGTTACTGACAATGCTGCGAATATGAAGGCTGCTTGGGCTCAAGTGGAGGAGGCCTACCCTCATATTACGTCTATTGGGTGCGCAGCTCATGGGCTTAACCTGTTCCTCAAGGACATCATGGGTTTGAGAACCATGGAAGCACTGTACAAGAGAGCCAAGCAAGTTACATACATAGATACATAGAAGATAGGAGCAGGAGTAGGCCATTCGGCCCTTCGTGCCTGCTCCGCCATTTAATGAGATCATGGCTGATCCTTTAATTCAGTATCCCGTCCCCGCCTTCTCTCCGTAACCCTTAACCCCTTTTGCCCGTAGAAATATATCTAATTCCCTCTTAAATATATTTAATGAGCTGGCGTACACTGCCCTCTGTGGCAATGAGTTCCACAGGTTCACCACTCTGAGTGAAGAAATTCCCCCTCATCTCTGTCCTAAATGGTTTAGCCCTTATCCTTAAATTATGTCCTCTAGTTCTGTTTTCACCCGCCAAGGGAAACATTCCTTCTGCATCCAGTCTGTCTAGACCTGTCAGAATTTTATACACTTCTATGAGGTCCCCTCTCAATCTTCTAAACTCCAGTGTGTACATCCCTAAACTACATAGTCTCTCCTCATAGGTCATTCCCGCCATTCCTGGTATCAGCCTGGTGAATCGCCGCTGCACCCCCTCCATGGCAAGAACATCCTTCCTCAGATGAGGCGACCAAAACTGTACACAGTACTCGAGGTGTGGTCTCACCAGTGCCCTGTACAGCTGCAGCAAGGTATCCCTGTTCCTGTATTCTAACCCTTTTGCTATGAAGGCCAGCATACCGTTTGCCTTCTTGACCGCCTGTTGCACCTGCATGCTCGCCTTCAGTGACTGGTGTACAAGAACACCCAGGTCTCTCTGTACTTCCCCCTCTCCCAATCTATTGCCATTTAAATAATAATTTGCCCTCCCGTTCCTGCACCCAAGGTGGATAACTTCGCACTTGTCCACATTATAGTGCATCTGCCATTTATCCGCCCAATCGCCCAGTCTGTCCAAATCGCTCTGGAGCTTCCTGGTCTCTTCCTCTGAGCCCACCCCACCTCCTAGTTTAGTGTCGTCTGCAAATTTGGAAATGCTGCATCCGACTCCCTGATCCAGGTCATTAATGTAAATTGTGAACAGCTGGGGGCCCAGGACAGATCCCTGTGGTACCCCACTTGTTACTGCCTGCCATTCAGAAAATGAGCCGTTTATTCCAACTCTCTGTTTTCTATCTGACAGCCAGTTCCCTATCCACGCCAAAACTTTCCCCTTTATCCCATGAGCCTCAATTTTCCATGCTAATCTTTTATGTGGGACCTTATCGAAGGCCTTTTGGAAGTCCAGGTACACCACATCTACTGGCTCTCCCCCATCTATTCTACCAGTTACTCCCTCAAAAAATTCCAATAGATTAGTCAAGCACGATTTACCCTTTGTAAATCCATGTTGACTCTGTCCTATCCTGTCCCCATTTGCTAAGTGCTCCGCTATTTCATCCTTAATGATGGACTCCAGCATTTTGCCCACAACTGATGTAAGGCTTACAGGTCTGTAATTACCTGCTTTTTCCCTACCCCCCTTTTTGAATAGTGGGGTAACGTTAGCTACCCTCCAATCCATCGGCACTGTTCCCGAGTCTAATGAATTCTGAAAAATCATCCTTAGTGCATCCGCTATCTCTAGGGCCACCTCCTTCAGTACCCTAGGATGCATGTTATCAGGCCCTGGGGATTTGTCCACCTTCAATCCCTTTAGCTTCCTTAACACCATATCCTTAGAGATATTGATTTGCGTCAGTTCCTCCTTTGCCAATGTCCCTATTTTTCCCGATATCCCAGGGAGGTTTTTTGTGTCTTCCTTCGTAAAGACTGACCCAAAGTATGCATTTAGTTGATCTGCCATTTCCTTATTTCCCATTATATATTCCCCCGTATCTGACTGCAATGGACCAACTTTGGTTTTCACCAGTCTTTTCCTTTTGATATATTTATAAAAGCTTTTGGAGTTAGTTTTTATATTTTCCGCCAGCTTGTTTTCGTAAGCTATTTTGCCCCTCTTGATCATGCCCTTTGCCCTCCTTTGCTCTATCTTAAACTGTTCCCAATCTTCCGCTCTGGCGCTTTTTTTGGCTATTTTATACGCCCTATCTTTGGATTTTATGCTGTCTCTAATTTCCCCTGTTATCCACGGTTGAGTCACCTTTTTAGATTTCCTTTTATGCCAGATTGGTATAAACAATTTTTGCAATTTTGTCATTCTATCTTTAAATGTTTGCCATTGTTTATCTACCTCCAGTCCTCTCAGGAACGTTGTCCAATCAGACCTACTCAGTTCCCGTCTCATGGCATCATAATTCCCCTTGTTTAAATTCAGGACCTTAGTCTCTGAGTCAATTTCTTCGCTCTCCATTTCGAGTGAGAAATCGATCATGTTATGATCGCTCTGACCCAAGGGTCCCCGTACAACAAGATTACTGATTAGTCCCTTCTCATTGCACAGTACCCAGTCCAATATAGCCTGTTCCCGAGTTGGTTCCTCGACATATTGATCCAGATAACCATCCCTTAAACACTCAAGGAATTCCTCCTCCTCATTATTTTTACTGATTAGGCTAGTCCAATCTATATGTAAGTTAAAGTCACCTATGATGACAGCTGTGCTCTTATTGCACGCTTCTCTAATTTCCCTCGTGATGCCCTCCCTAACCTCTATTTTACTATTTGGAGGCCTATATACCACTCCTATTAATGTTTTTCGCCCCTCGCTATTTCTTAGCTCCACCCATATAGATTCCGTATTAACTGAGTTAATATCCTTCCTTTCAATTGCATTTATCCCCTCTTTTACTAGCAATGCTACCCCTCCTCCCTTTCTTTTTTGTCGATCCTTCCTAAATACTGAATACCCCTGTATGTTAAGCTCCCAGCCCTGCTCACCCTGCAACCATGTTTCCGTAATCCCAATTAGATCATAATTATTAACCTCTATTTCCACAGCTAATTCATCTACCTTGTTCCTGATGCTTCTCGCATTAAGGTATAAAACCCTCAGGCTTTTTTTATGCTCACATTTTTTATGAATTAGTTTGGCCCTTTGTTTTTTGTTCCTCACCCTTTTACCATTTATTTCTGTCTGCCTTTCACTTTCCTCTATTTCACTACATAGGTTTCTAGCCCCCTGCCATACTAGTTTAAATGCTCCCGAACTGCTTTATCAAAAATTACCCCGAGAACATCAGTTCCATCTCTGCACAGGTGTAGACCGTCCCTTTTGTATAGGTCACACCTACCACAAAACTGGTTCCAATGCCTCAAAAATTTAAAACCCTCCCTCTTACACCACTGCTCAAGCCACGTATTTAGCCTAACTATCCTGTTCTCTGTACTCTTACTAAGTTGTTAAGTATGTCAGGGGAAAACAGGTAGTTGCAGCAACCTACAACTCCAAGCAAATGACAAAGAACAAGAACACCACACTGAAGCTGCCCAACAACACTAGATGGGGTGGTGTTGTCATAATGTACAACAGCCTTCTGGAGGGTAAGGAGTTTGCTGCAAGAAATGGCAATATCCCAGTCTGGGGATATGGAAACCACTATCAAGAAAATACTGCTGGATGATGTGTTTTGGGAGAGAGTGGTTAGCAGCCTTAAACTACTCTCACCAGTAGCATCTGCAATTGCTCAGATTGAAGGAGATGACGCTGTCTTGTCAGATGTTCTCAGGTTTTTTACTGATTTAAAAGAACAAATCAGCATTGCCCTACCCACATCCCTGCTGCTCAAAGCAGAGGAGAAGGCAATTGTTCAATTCATACAGACGCGTCAAGAATTTTGTGTCAAGCCGATTCATGCTGCAGCATACATGCTGGACCCAAAGCATGTTGGGAGCCCAATACTTTCTGGAGAACAGATCAACAGCGCTTACAGTGTGATTTCTACCCTCTCACACCATCTCAATCTGGATGTGGGCAAAGTTCTGGGAAGTCGGGCAAAGTTCTCTACCAAGCAAGGTCTTTGGAATGGGGATGGGATATGGGAATCATGCAAGCATATCAGTGCACATACCTGGTGGAAGGGACTTTGTGCATCTGAGGCCCTGTCACCTATTGCATCGGTGATACTCCAAATCCCACCTTCATCAGCGGCCTCTGAACGAAACTGGTCACTTTTTGGGAATACGCATACAAAGGTGCGCAACAGGCTGACTAACAAGGGAGTGGAGAAACTGGTGGCTATCCGGGCGAACCTACAACTTATTGAGCCAGATACAGAAGTGTCCACCACACAGCTAGACACTGACACAGAGGAGGAAATGGACACGTCAGAGCCAGAGTCAGAGAATCAGGAGGAGCAATGAGGAGTAGAAAACTCAGAAGACTCATGAGTAGAAGACTCAAAGGGACAAAATAAGGACAAATTACAGGCTAAATAAACTGACGCTCTTTTTATTTTATTTTAGATGGGTCTTTTTTGTGGGGGCTCAATAAAGTTCAAAATTATAACCTAAATAAAGTTTTGAAAGCCTGTTTTTATTTGTATGGAACAGTATGTCTATTTTGACGACAAAGATAATATAAGGGTCAGAGACAAAAACCATCAGTGTGCAAAAAAACTCAAAATTCCCATAAATTCCCGAAAATTCCCATGGAAAGTTTCCTCTTTTTAAAAATTCCCAGAATTTTGCAACCCTAGTAAGCTGTGAGGAGGAGGCAAAGGGATATAGACCGTTTAAAAAAAAATTCATTTATGGGATCTGGGCATCGCTGGCAAGGCCAGCATTTATTGCCCAACCTTAATTGCCCTTGAGAAGGTGGTGGTGAGCCGCTGCCTTGAACCGCTGCAGTCCTTGTGGTGAAGGTACTCCCACAGTGCTGTTAGGTAAGGAGTTTCAGGATTTGACCCAGCGACGATGAAGGATCAGCGATATACTTCTAAGTCAGGATGGTGTGTGACTTGGAGGGGAACTTGGAGGTGGTGGTGTTCCCAAACGTCTGCTGCCCTTGTCCTTCGAGGTGGAAGAGGTCGCGGGTTTGGGAGGTGCTGCCGAAGAAGCCTTGGCGAGTTGCTGCAGTGCATCTTGTAGATGGTACACACTGCAGCCACGGTACGCCAGTGGTGGAGGGAGTGAATGTTTAAGGTGGTAGATGGGCTGCCAATCAAGCGGGCTGCTTTGTCCTGGATGGTGTCGAGCTTCTTGAGTGTTGATGGAGCTGCACTCATCCAGGCAAGTGGAGAGTATTCCATCACACTCCTTACTTGTGCCTTGTAGATGGTGGAAAGGCTTTGGGGAGTCAGGAGGTGAGACACTCGTCACAGAATACCTAGCCTCTGACCTGCTCTTGTTGCCACAGTATTTATGTGGCTGGTCCAGTTAAGTTTCTGGTCAATGGTGACCTCCAGGATGTTGATGGTGGGGGATTCGGCGATGGTAATGCCATTGAATGTCAAGGGGCAGTGGTTAGACTCTTGCTTGTTGGAGATAGTCATTGCCTGGCACTTCTGTGGCGCGAATGTTACCTGCTACTTATCAGCCCAAGCTTGAATGTCGTCCAAACCTTGTTGCATGCGGGCATGGACTGCTTCATTATCTGAGGAGTTGTGAATGGCACTGAATACTGTGCAATCATCAGCGGACATCCCCATTTCTGACCTTATGTTGGAAGGAAGGTCATTGATGAAGCAGCTGAAGATGGTTGGGCCTAGGACACTTCCCTGAGGAACTCCTGCAGCAATGTCTTGGGGCTGTGATGATTGACCTTCAATCACCACAACCATCTTCCTTTGTGCTAGGTATGACTCCAGCCAGTGGAGAGTTTTCCCCCTGATTCCCATTGAATTCAGTTTTACTAGGGCTCCTTTATGCCACACTCGGTCAAATGTTGCCTTGATGTCAAGGGCAGTCACTCTCACTTCTCCTCTGGAATTCAGCTCCTTTGTCCATGTTTGGACCAAGGCCAGTTATGTGATTGGGCAAGAAGATGGCAGATGGAGTATAATGTGGAATTATCCACTTTGGTAGGATGAATGGAAAAGCAGACTATTTAAAAAAAAGTAAGAGACTGGTAAATGTTAGTATTCAGAGGGATTAGGGTGTCCTTGTACACGAATCACAGAAAGTTAACATGCAGGTACAGCAAGCAGTTCAGAAAGCAAATGATATTTTAGCCTTTATTGCAAGGGGGTTGGAGTATAAGAGTAAGGAAGTCTTGCTGCAATTATATAGGGCTTTGGTGAGACTACACCTGGAGTACTGTGTACAGTTTTGGTCTCCTTACCTAAGGAAAGATATACTTGCCTTCGAGGGGGTGCAATGAAGGTTCACTAGATTGATTCCTGGGATGAGAGTGCTGTCCAATGAGGATAGATTAAGTAGAATGGGCCGATATTCTCTGGAATTTAGAAGAATGAGAGGTGGTCTCATTGAAACGTATAAAATTCTTTCAGGGCTTGACAGGGTAGATGCTGAGAGGCTGTTTCCCCTGGCTGGAGAGTCTAGAACTAGGGGTCATAGTCTCAGGATAAGGGGCTGGTCATTTAGGACTGAGATGAGAAATCTCTTCACTCAGATGGCTGTGAATCTTTGGAATTCTCTACCCCAGAGGGCTGTCGATGCTCAGTCAATGAGTATATTCAAGACTGAGAATGATAGATTTTTGAGCACTAAGGAAATCAAGGGATATGGGGATAGGGCAGGAAAGTGGAATTGATGTAGAAGTTCAATCATGATCTTGTTGAATGGTGGAGCAGCCTCGATGGGCCGTATGGCCTACTCCTGCTCCTATTTCTTACATTCTTATGTTCAGTAACAATGAATCTTGCAGGAATTCTAAGTGTTTAAATCTTTTATACCAGGGGAGTCCAAGCTGTTGTCTTAGTGAGCTACATAGGTGCATACCATGAAGCCTTGAGGAGCACATATAAAATTTAAACACACTTATCAGTCTGCATATATCAGGTTGCTGATACTAACAGGCCTTGGTGTTCTGATTTAAGATTTATGAATAAATGTTGAAAAAATGCACAAAACAATCCTTTCGATAGCTCCAGAGCCACAATAATCAAATGAGAAACATAAGCACGAATAGGACTGGGCATCCTGAGCTTCAAGGAATGATAGTCAGGGTGTGAGTGACTCTATGTGGTCCCAAATTGGACATTTCCTGCTTTATGCCGTGTTGCATAACAGAGTGATAATACTTAATCTTTACGTGTGAAGAAATGTACTGGGTGAAGCTGTTTCAGGTATTTAAAAAAAAAAAAAAAAAATGCTTTTGTTAAATTAATGTTAGATGTGTGGACAAAATATACTTTATGGTATTGGAAAGCATTAATTTTAATGGTCTGTATTTGTTTATTAAATATACATTGGCAATGTTATTAATTTCTTTAAAATTCTTGCCCATGGGAAATATTTTAAACTGTAAACTTGCCCACAAGCTTTATGCAGAATTCTGGAGTGGGACTTGAACCCACAACCTTCTGACTCAGAGGCGAGGGTGCTACCAACTGAGCCACAGCTGACACTGTAAAATTGTAAAACAAGATTTTTTTTAAATGTTCACAGAAGTATTAAGAGGGAAGCCATTGGCCCATCTTGCTCCAGTTTTAATCCTCCCTAAAAGAAACTAATTTACTATGCTCCAACCATGTTTGAATATGCTTACTTCCATGAGAATTCCCTTGGTGAAAATGTATTGTTGTCTGTTTTTATCGTTTAGCCTAGGTGATGGGTGTTCTTATCCAACTCGCCTGGTCAGTCAAGATGCAGAACAACCCAACACAATCAACCACACTGAACCTGCCAATAAGTATATTTACTACTACTTTTGTTTATAATATCTATTAATTTAATATTCCATTTAGTTAACTCCATTTTCCGCTGCCTGTTGAATTGTTTTTCATTAGCACAATGTTGTAATTTGCGAAAATGTTCAAGCAAAATCAGTGTTACCTGATAAAGCAAACAGCAATAGACAAGCTTCCAACTGCAGCAATTGGACTGGACAAATAATTGCGGCAATAGCAAATTTACAAGCCCATCTTTCATCTCCAGTATAACTCAAGATTGAAGAATGCATCAATGACTCTTCCATCCATTTGGTTTTCATTTCTCCCCCTAGTATTAGTTTTGAAACTATTCTAATTTTCATTATTAAAATATGTTTGCCTTCCTCTTCCCCTAGTTGAATCTGACATATCTCTTGAAGCACTTAATTTATAGATGGTACATAACCTTTTCTGATCCCCAATGAAAGGATGAAATAATTATCAGATGCCAATTATTTGTTGCTACTGCCAGGATTTAAGCTTTATATGTGCCTCCCTAGGCTCCATGATACATGTGGCCAACAGAGACAAAAGCTTGACCACCCCTGCTTAATGTCTTGTACAAATTCAGCATCACCGCTTTGTCTTTATATTCAATGTTCCTATGTATCAAAGCAAGAATCCCATTTGTCTTTTTTTCTCTCTCTAATCTTGCCTATAAAGATCTATGTATCTGCACCCCCAAATCTCTTGTTCTCCACTCTGCTCATTTAGGGCATAGGGGAGGTTTTCCTCTACCCCACACGAGGCAAATCAGCATTCCACTGGCACAGGGTCGAAACCCATTATGTCAGGTCTCTGTACCCATTGTGCTGCCCCAGAATTTCCTGGGGCTTCCACATGAGTGTTAATTGAAATTAGGCAATTTCCAGTCGATTGCCTTTACCTCCACCTTCCTTTTTCTTTTCATTTTCTTTATTTTTGTTATGCACCTAATTAGGTTTGGGTCACTTACTTGTCCTGTTTCACTGTCCAGAGCCAGACCTAGCACTGTATCCTTGCCTGTTGCACCTGTAACAATAACCCTTCCCCCCACCCCCCACTTCTATAACCCCTGAAAATGTTCTCGCCAAAATCATTAGTTCCCATTCTTTTCCCAGCTGAATTTCCTCCCTAAACCTCTCCACCTCCTACTTTAATACGCTCCTTAAAGCCTACCTCACCTGCCCTAATATCTCCTCCTTTGGCTTGGTGTCAATTTTTGCCTGATTACACTCCTGTGAAGCGCCTTGGGATGTTTTACTATATTAAAGGCTCCATATTAATGCAAGTTGTTGTTGTAATTGGTATTACTGTTTTCACAGTATTGCAGATGGACAGTCGCTTCCTTCTAGACCATTGAGTGAATCTCAAAACCGATTGTTAGGAGGGACAGATCAGCACTGGCTAGATGACGAATCAGATGAAGAAAGCTCCAAACGTGGTAATATTTTCCACAATGTTATGCATTGTTGGTTATATATGTTGATAAAGAATACATTTATCTTAATTAAAATACATTTTACTTGATCAAGAAGAATTGTCTTGAAAAATAACCCCTTAAACATAAGCATCCCCCTTCATTTTGTACATGTTTAATGTTTTCTGCTGCTACTTCCTATTGCCAAGCCAGTTTTCAATTTATCTGGCTAAATGGTCTTTAATTCCCCAATCTGTAGTCTTCTTTAAAAGTATCTACATGTAGCTTTATTAAATATCTTCAGAAAAACACTTAAAATTATATGCACAAGATGCCCTGATCCACTAATTTAGTTACCATCTTAGAATTCCAGAAGATTTGTCATGTTTTAACTGTTTCTTCGAAAACCATGCTGACTACTCCTGGCCTTTTAGGTTCTTCAGATGAACAATGATATGCTTTTGTGCATTTTTCATACTATAAGGTTAGGCTAACTGGTGTTCGAGAAGTTGCCTCTAAAGGTTACGAAAGCATGGATAAGAGATTTGTTGGTGGAGGGGACGAGGCGAGCAATGTTAGAGGTGATAAATTAGTGGTCTTGGTAATGTATAGACTGTTGGGTTTGAACCGCAGCTCCGGGTCGAACATGATGCTGAGATTGCATACAGTCTTGATTTAACCTGAGGAAAGACTCAGTGGGCAGGAAGCGGAGTTTTTGGCAGAGGCCAGAAACGATGGCTTCAGTCTTCTGAATGTTCTATTGGAAGAAATTCTCCCTCATCCATGATTTAATGTCAGACAGGTAGTCAGATAGCACAGAAGAGGTTGTGGGGATGAGGCAAGTAACAAAGAGGTAGGGCTGAGTTCCATCAACATACTTGAGGAAGCTGACCCCATTCCTACAGATGAGGGTAGCGTTTCTGCTTTGGGCGCAGTTGAGCTAGTTTTGAGAAGTTTTTTTTTTCTCTCCTGTGTTGCTGCTCAAACTCATTTGCATATTGCTGAGCACACAATCTGCCATGAACCAGCACAATCAGGCAGCGTTTTAAAACATTTTTTAAAGTTTGGCTTTTAAAAAATTCATTGATCTATTTAAGAGTGGTAAATTGGTGCAGTTTGATTAATACAGCTGAAAATTGATTTATCGCATAAAATAAGCATTTTTAATTAGTGTCAATCCACTACCTGAGAGTAGCCCGATTTTAAATTACTGAAAATGACTTAAAAAAAATATACAGAACCAGTTGTTGGTTATAATGGGGACAGTGGTCTGTTTCTTAGTAAATTAAAATAGTTACATTCAAAAGCTTTTAAAAGTGCCTATTGGTGCCCTTGCACCCAAATGAACCAGCTTAATTTTTAGTGCCTCCTCGAAGGCCTGCAGACGAGCGCAATTAGCACAAACTCCTAATGGTGATTAATTCATTGTGGGGGCATGACCAGTTTTGTTGGTGGGGCCAACTTCTAGCCCGATTTTCTTTTTTAGACGAGCACAAAAGATTGCAGAAACTCAATTTGCGCTGAACATAATTTGTGCTTAAAATGCCACATTACGCCAGTTTTGGGTGAATTGCGCCGAAAAACCAACACAACTGAGCGGAAACTCTACCCGACAATGTCACCGAGAGTCAGCATGTAGGGGAGGGACTGAGGCGGATCCTTTGAATAGCCATATCGAGGCAGGAGGAGAAACCATTGTTTGAGATGTGCTGGCTACGTTGGTACAGGTAGGATTGCAAACATGCAGGGCAGTCCCACGAAGCTGGAGAGCTGGTGGAGAAGGACCATGTTGAATACCACAGAGAGGACTGCACTGCAGTCGTACTCATGGAGGATACTATTGGTGACTATGAGCATGATGGAAACTGGACTGAAGGGATTCAAATAGGGAGCTGTGGAAGAAGGTGGCATGGAGTTAGGAAGCAATGACCAGCTCAAAGGCCTTGGAAAGGAAAGGGAAGTTAGAGAAGGGGAAGAGAAGTGCAGTTGCTTGCGAATGGTTGATTCCTTGAGTTACTTCATAACCAAACTTTACTGGTCTCTACTCATGCTGTAGATATTTGAGCCAACATGACTGGATTTGGAATTTGTGCACAATTCCTATCTGAGAAGAATGTAACAACAAATTTCATACATTTGTCATTTCCAGATGCTCAATATTTCTACTTTTACCCTTAAAAGAAGCCATCAGCTACTAACCAAGCTTTAAAAATAATCTTTGATACATCGAGTTGCTTCGTACATTCTGCTTATCTACTGTCCTCTTATCTCTTTTACTCATTTTAGTGGTCCTCAACTAACTTATATGGCTCCTAAACCTCACTACATTTTGTTTCTGTTTGGCCTTTAAGTTATTCTTGACCTCGTTTAGCCACTGTGGTCTTGGTCTGCTCTTTCTTTTTCTTATCTCTTAAAATGGTCTTTTTTTAAACAAGTTCTATTTTTGCTTGTTATATTTTTTAATTCTGTATCCTATCTATGGAGGTAACTTCAATTGGCCATAGCTTGCTGTAATATGGCAATGAGCGGCATCCGCCATTAGTTAGATTTGCCCTTGCCCGTTCAATCGCAATGATATTTTGTGCCACAAATTGCTGAAAGTCCGAGCTGATAAGGCCGCAGCAAGGGAAACCGGGCATCTGGGACCTGAGTGAACAGGGCATAACTGCGTATCATCTTAACCAATCAGATTGAAGGATTGTGAAATTAACAGCCCAAGGACTGAGATGGAAGTATAAATTAAAGTGGGTGAATTTGATGCCAAATCAGATACAGAAAGAGAAATAAGGAGGGAGAAAGAAAGATTGGATTAAGAGAGAGAGGAAAAAGAGACAAAGGAAAAGTTAAAAAAAATAACTTAAAATTTTACATTTATGAAATCTGCAATAACAATTAAAACCTGAAGGATTAAGACTCCACACTTGTAATAGATAATTTTCAGTGCCAGAGAGGTGGTTTGGCAGTAATTAACACTTATCATGCCATTAAGAGTTCTTGGATTGAAATGGGCAAGACAAAACTTTCTCTGGCAAATTTAGTTCATTAGTTCATACCTACCATGCAAATACAGCAACTTCATGCCATTGAATACATTTGAATGGTCAGCCAGACAGCGAGATGGCGTTTCACGAAGCATCTTGCACAACAACTTTTGGATTTCCATGCTTAATGACGCATCTGCCCTCGCCTGAAGTTGCTGTAGCATTTGTGCATAAATAGTGGTGAGCACCATTAGCCTCACATTATTTTGACAGCAAATTATGGCCCATTGCGCCTGCCTCTGAGAAGGACCGCAAGCTGCCTGGTATTTAGTAAGTTACTTACTAAGTACGCACCATCCCGAACACTGCCGTTGACAGCCCCAACCCTGACTTCCAGGCCCTGGTCCCAACAAGCACAGTCCCTCTCCCCCGACCATGACCTCCAGGCTCCATGAGGCTGGTGATTCCCATCCCCCAAGGCCCGATTGCGACCACTGCCCAATTGCAACACCCCCTCCCCCTTCGCCACATCTCCTGAGACTTGCGATCCTTCACTTACCTGAGGGCCACTATGGCGCTAGCAGCGGCCTGATCTTTGTACCTTCTTCCCAGAGGGCTCCTCCTGCAATGCTGACTGCATGGTAACTAGGTCCGAGGCCCAATTTCCAGGGTTCCTCAGACCACTCGGTTTGTGCAAGGGATAACTTCGCCCAAAAACATGTGTTCCCAAATTTCTAGGCCTAAATATTTTACCTAAAAGTTTCCAAATGAGAAGAATGGTCCTAAGCTCAGTGTTTATTTTAATGTTTTTTTAATCTCTCCAACCTTTGCAGTTCCAAATGAAAATGCTTCAGTTTCAATAGACCAGGAATCAACAAAACATTCAACATAATGAAGGTAAAAATAGTAAAAGTACTACTAGTAGTAAATGTAATAAGATCACAGTGGAAATATGTAAATTTATAATATCTGTTGCATTCAGTATTATCACATGGTGTCCTGTTTTGTAAAGTTAAGTACAAAGTTTGCTTTCTGATATTTTCACACTACACACCTTCATGCTGATTTTTTTTAATGCTCCATATACTGTAGATAAGGTCAGGATATCAATGAGGCAAATCACTGGGGATTCCTTTTTAAGACAGGGTACTCTCACATGGTCATTTTTTATCTTCCTGTCCCAGTACTGAAATTCCTCACCTTAATGAGCACAATAAAAAATCTAAATCAAAATTATATGCAACCACTAATCAACACCTGAAGGGAAAACGGTATCTAATTCTGTGTAAAGTACCTTAAATAGATGAATTTCCTTCAAATGATGTTTTGTTACTTTTTAAACCACTATGTTCTTCCATTTAGATGTTTCTGGTACATGACGTTGAAACTGGAATGCTGCTCACTTCTCTAGAAGAGGAACTGATGACATATGAACAACTTCTTGTGTATCAGATTTTTTGTGCTATGAAACAGACATTAACAGTAATACTACCATGTTGAGAAAGGCAATAAATTTAAAATCAACATAACTTGTTGCCTTAAATAATAACCTTATACATGGGGTCCACAGACACTGTGGTAGGTGATACAAATGTAATCAGGGTCCTAGATTACCAAGCCACTAGTCTTCTCTAGGTCTGTATGAACAGATCATAAAACTATTAATATAATCTGTATCCTGCAAAACAGAAGGTAACCTGCAGTTGTGATTTGAAATGTCCAATCACATAGCTGTATTTTGGTTATTTGATTGGATGTTTAGATGCAAGTGTCTAGTCAGATGACTTGATTTTAACCCATACTTACTGCCAGGTTATAGTGTTATTATAGGATATAAAAGGCACTGAAAGGAATTATTAACATTTTTTAAATAAGCAATATATATATATATCAGATGTACAACATAAATGTGGGCTACAAGGGACTAAGCTGTATAATAATTGTAAACTGTACTTACAAGGATCTTAAAATAACTGTTAATGACTGCAAGCTGTAACATAAAATCAATTGCTGATGCAGGTCTGTACTTTAATCAAGCAAAAGCCAATACTCTCGAGGGGGAGTGTGCTATTACTTCTCTAAATTTATGCAAGAAATTTTGAAAAACAGACTTTCTGCACTAATGTTTGATGTCCTTGTATGTGTATTGTTAATCAGAGCTGCTGTGTACCAAAAAGCAGTTACTGTTTATGAAACATTTTTTTATTTATTATTGGCTCTGAATGAACAGTGGTTTACAAATGCCATAAGGTTTTAGTTTTTCCTTTTTTATTTGTGGTCAAGATTGCTAGTTATTTTGTTTGCTGGTTGTCTTGTTCTTTTTATATATGGCCTATAAAATGTTTTTTATTATTTTACATCGTAATAGTCATTCATGTTCAGTAAATGACCTGTGGTAGTCATCAATCGATCGAGATGTGAATCAGAAATGGTTTGGGAAAGGGTTGCTGATTGATTACTATGTATTATAGTAGACTTTATACTTGGTGATTCAACTTTTCATTGTCTTGAACAGTTGATGTAAGCACTGCTATGTACAATACAGGAAACTTTCTGGTATCTGGCACTGACGGGACCGAGCTGGTGCCGTTAGATCAAAACTGCCGTATAAACCAGCGGCAATGTTAAAACATACAGAGCTTTTCAGCTCCGTGTGAATCAACAAACCCTGTTGCTTAGCAACAGCTTCAAAACAGTCGGCTGCAGCTGCAAGCATCTCTAGCTGAAGCTGTTGCTTAGCTACAGACCTTGCAGAGCCTGACTGGGGGAAAAAAAAGCAACGAGAAGTAAAAAAACTTATAGAAAACAGCTCCTGAATTTTGCCGGTAGATAGAGCTTTCCGAACTTTTAACCTCTGGTTAAACGAAAGTTTCCTGTATATGAATACTATGTAATTTTTTTAATTGCAGAAGTTGTAATCTAAGTGAACCAAACAAAATTATATGTATTAGAAATGAGCACATCTGATGAAATTGGAGGGGAGAGAGATTCTGATTCAGAACTGAGACTCTGGTTCCCATAATTGATTTGTTTTGTAAGTTACTTCAGGCGTTGCTTGTTGCTATGTTTATCATTAATTAGTAGTTGTGGTATCTGAGTTAGAAAGTTCATAAAGGTATAGTATGAATCAATCACGTAGCGCATCCTCCGTATACTTGTTATGCTGTATGTTGTTCAACTTGTATTCCATAACTAGGGTAAGTAAATGTATTTTACAGCCAGAGTAATGTATGTTCTCACAATTTCAACATTGCATTTTTTTACCTTAAACTTATTATCAGGGTTCTGATGCGTTCTTCAAAAACATGTCTGTTACTAAAGTGACATTTTTGCTATGATAATTCTTACCATTGTGTATATGATCTGTAGCATTAAGCAGAAAAATCATATGCAATCATGAAATTTGTGACAGTATTAAGCTAACAAATAGGTTTATCCCAGAAAAAAATCTATACAAGAATGCAACATTGATGTTATCAGATTAACAATAGATGTTGTATTGATGTTTACCAATGGATTATCCAAATAAAAATGTCAAGATTGTTTGAATATAGTTTAATATAAATTGAAATATAAACTAAGTGGTGTGCACTTTTTCTATCATTGTCAGCTTCTTTTCTCCCCTATCTTTTGTGCTTATGAACAATTAAAACTTGTCTATGAAATTTGTCCTGAGGACAGCTATGTTTCAGTAACATTTTCTTTATATTAATAATAATTGAAGCCAATGTAACTAAATTAGTATCAGTAGACAAGGATGAATGACATTTTTACTTGGCATGTTATGCAATCATTTAAGCTGTGTTTTATTTTTCCTCCAAAGGATAGCCAAATTAAAGTTAGTACATATATCGCATATAGAATATGCATGTCTGGCACCTTTTTTCTGTCATTTCTAGACTATTCATAAGTTAAACTGGCTACTATTTCTTATTTTGTTCAGTCAACCTTGTCAATAAATGCAGAGAATAAATAAAAGCCAAAAGTGATTTTAAAAACTACACTGATCTTGTTACTTGCTGTGAACGATACTGTGACAACTGTGCTATGGATGTACATTTGAGTTCAGTTGTACATTTACTTTATAGCAAATGCATAATTATGGAAAGACCCCAATAAATGTTTTATGTGGAAAGGGGCAGAACTCCCATCATTTTGGGCCAGAAATTCGTGACCAAAGGCGTGAGTACGGTCGGGGTACTCACGCATCTGGCCGTTGGAAATGCCGGCGTTCAGCATGAACAGCGCATGCGGGGAACGCCGGCATTTCCAGACCTCGGAACGAAGGGGTTCATAGGCACAGCACGTGCGACTGCACAGGCAGCGCTTGCGCAGTGAACTTCGTAGATTTCATTCATGGATTCAGTGAGGGTAAGTCCTTACAAGTTACACTTGAAAAAAGCAGGTGTAAAGTTGTTCCAAGGCTGCGGAGGAAGATATATTTTATCGTGGAGCTTCTGAAAGGCAATATTTTTGTTTGGGAAAGGGAGGGAAGTTATTTTAAGAAATTTTAAGTAAGTTTTAAAGTTTAAATTTTTTTTTTTAAACGGGTTTTCAGAACGGTAGGTAGAAGGAGCAATTGTGGCTGTGTGAATGGAATGTGAAAATGAGTGTTCTAAAATGAGTAATGTAACATTTCCAGCACTTTTAAGAAAGAAACTTTTCATCAGTAATAAGTAATTATGTATGTATGTCCGCATATATTCCTTTACGTATATGTATGTATGTTTTATATTCCTTTACTAATGTGTATGAATGTATGTTTTTAATTATGATTTTCCAATAAGTTACTTTCTCTGAAAGTCATAATTAAATAATACATTCATACACATAAGTAAAGGAATATATACATAACACGCAAAGGAATATGTACAGACATACATACTTTCAGAAGCTCCACGATAAGAAATATCTTCCTCCGCAGCCTCTGGAGCAACTGTACCCATGCTTTTTTCATGTGTAAGTTGTAAGGACTTGACCTCACTGAAATCATGAATGAAAGCGGCGAATTTTACTGCGCACGCGTTTTGCCTCTGAACCCCTTCGTTCAGAGGACAGGAAATGCCGGTTTTCCCCGCATGCGCTGTGCATGCTGAAAACCGGCATTTCCTCCGGCCAGACGCGTAAGTACCCCGACCGTACTCGCGCATTTGGAAGGGAATTACTGGGCCAACATTTTACATGTAAAAAAAATGAAAAATTTAACAATTGCACGATTTGCCCCCTCGCATCTACGACTGAGGGTCCAAGGAGGTGCATTGCGCAAGAGGTCATCGTCGTACATATCCTCACACTGTTCCCTTTCGGGAACTGTATGAAGTGGTGGAAGGATTTATGGCCGTGATTAACACTCATTCCGTGACCGTAACCATCTTTGAACCAGCCATTAGGGTGGTTAGTCCTATGGCGTGAGGGTTTTACGGGATCCCACAACCCATCTGAGGGGGGGGGGGGGCCACCCACACCCACGGACGCAAGTATCCCGCTGGATGTCCACCCAGAATTTATAGTTGGAGCTCCGACTCCACTTGCCGGGACTGTCTGGAGTGGGGTTCGAAACCCTACTCCTTCTGGCCCAGCGGCGGGGATGCTTACTGCTACGCAAAAGGCCCACTCCGCACAAAAGGTGACACCCATACGTTTCCTGCGCCTTTTCCCTCCCCGTGACTGGAGCCCTATGCTGCCACTTGAAAGACCAAGCTATCATCTGCCCTTTTTGCGGCGCCTTTGACTTCTCATTACCAATGATGAGCAGGCGCTGCGCCTCCACCTCCTTGAGGAGATTGCTGAGGTCATCATCAGTTCAATTGTGAGTTCTTTTAATGCCGTGAATTGTGCTCGTTCCAGCCATTTCACGTTGCTAATCGGATTGGGCCTTTGGCATAGCGGTAGGATCCCCGCCACTGGGCCAGATCAGGGTAGGGTTTCGAACCCCGCTCCAGACAGTCCCGGCAAGTGGAGTCGGAGCTCCGGCTCTAAATTCTGGGTTGACATCCAGTGGGATATTTGTGGGTGTGGGTGGCCCCCCCTCCTTGTATAGCTTGTGGGAGCCCGTAAAACCCTCCCGCCATAGGACTAACCGCCCTAATGGCTGGTTCAAAGATGGTTACGGTCACGGAATGAGCATTAATCATGGCCATAAATCCTTCCACCACTTCATACAGTTCCCCAAAGGGAACAGTGTGAAGACACGTATGACGACGACATTGCTAAATAAATACATGGAATTTAAAAAATTCTTTTAGGGCTTTTAAAAGTCTTTAAATTGCTTTAATTCTGTTTAAAACTACTTCAGATTCTTCAAAATAATGTAAATGTTTTTAAAATTTTATAAAAGTTCACAAAACATTCATAAAATAGCAGACAACTTACTTTCCCTGCAGCTGTGTAACTACAAAGTCCTCTGCAGCTGCTTGGAGAGATTGGGGGCGTGTCCTACTACAATGAGACCTTAAGGGGCGTGTCTCACTTGCACTGCACGCTCCAGGCTTCGCGCTGGCTGCACTCCTGGGCGGTGTGACGTCATACGCTGCCCGGGATTCTTCTTTTTGAAACACCAATTCCAGGCGTCCCTGGAGGTGATCGGCAGGAGCGTCGGGTAAGTGCATATACGGGGCTTGCACGCGCGGCAAGCCCCGTTCACGAATTTCTGGCCCATAATATATACTTGTCATTACGTGTTTAACTTGAACAATTGTACAAAGTACAACTGGAGTACTGTCGTTATCTAAGGAAGAAATGTTAATATAGCAGGAATATATTTTGTGGTCATCACCCTATCCTTGCTGACCTACATTGGCTTCCAGTCCCCTATTGCCATAAATTGAAAATCTTGTCTATGTGGTTAAATACCTTCATGGCTTTGCCCCTCCATATCTCTGTAACCTCCTTTGAAAGCTCCCCAGAACTTTTGTTTCTTTGGCTCTGGTCTCCTGTGCTCTTTTGACTCTTTGCCCCCCCCACCCCCATTGGTAGCTATTTCTTCAGCTGCCCAGGCCCCATGCTCTGCAGTTCCCTCCCTAAGCCCCTCTGTTTCCCCCTCCTTGATAAACCCACCTTGACCGAGATTTTAGTCAACTGAGAGGGTAGACGTACACCTGCATAAAGGCCCACGGATCCCAGGGACGCAGGTGGTTCGGAAATTTGAATTCCTGTTGCTACTTGTTGATACCTGTTTCATACTTGGTCAGTTGTGATTTGTTGCCATTGTAATGACACACTTTTACACATACAGAAACACGTATGACCGAAAACATACATGCTAGATGTATAGATTTTACATACATTTGTAGAACTCCTGCAGCTTTGCTCTCAGTAAATTGGATGTGTTTGTAAAGGAACAGGAGTGTTGTACCGTATAATCAATAAGGCTAATGGAATGTTGGCCTTCATCTTAAGGGGGTTGGAATTTAATAGTGAAGTGATGTTTCAGTTGTACAGAGCCTTGGTCAGTTGTACAAACCCACCTGGTTTACTGCATTAAGTTTTGGGCATGCTTAGCGAGGAGTTGGCTTGCAGAGAAATGTTTTCATGGGATTTAGAAAATTGTAGTGTGAAATTTGCAAGAATAAGGATTTTAGTCAGAACTAATTTTTATCGTGGGATTATGTTAATTTAAGTTGTAAATTTTACAAGATGTTAGTTTTACCTGTAAATTTGGGGTTTGAATCATCTTGGTAGTTGAGGTGTGATGTCTTGCCGATTTAGTGCAGCTGATAAAATGTGATGCACAGCCAAGAAATGCATGCACACGTACCATCTTTATTACATTACTAGTGGATCTTCCTCGGCCTTTATTTTATATTTATTGCCACAGGAACACTTTATTCATAATTGCTGTTCATAATGTTAGAAATCCCACTGAACTCTATCTTGAACTTTGCTTTGAAATATGTTGCTATTAATGAGACAAACTATTTATTCCAGAGATTTTTTTTCATGGCTTTTGAAGTAGAATGTTTAACCTACTTTTAAATGCTATTGCATGCACATCAAGTACTGAGTAGAAGACCCCATTGACATAAATAATATATGTTTGCCAATGGATATCTAATCATATAAAATGTGATTTCACTGTTGATTGGAGAGCACTAATTGAATATTTTTCCATTTTTGAAAAATGTGCTCTTCAGGGAAGTTGGTGCTGAGGACCACAACACTTTTCATTTCAGGCACCAAGTATCAATGTTAAGCATTCCTAGGTTTGGTATGACATGAATAATACAAATTCAAAATTCTCTCAGCTATCTCAATAATATGCCTTAAGCCTCAGAACAGCACCCTCAGTCTACTGCACCAGTGTAACAATTTTCCATTTTTGCACACCAGCCATCCTGGGAACACCAAGTGAGATTGCCATTCAGTGCCTCATTCGGGACAGTTTGCATTGTAAGCCCATGGAAGTAGATCAATACTGCTGAAACTCATCTATATATATAAAACGGCTCTTCTGTCTGTCCGTGTTCTATACGTTTGAAAGTTACAGAGCGTACCGACGCGCGCGTCGCCTCAAAAGAAAGCTTGCGATTCCGGACCGGTCATAGGCATATTTACGTTTCGGCCGGACAAAAATCCCGCCCGCGGTATCCAAAAAACGTTCAGCGTTCCGCTCATTAGCATCTCATTAGCGACCGTGTGACGTCGAGGTTGACCAATCGTACGGCGGGTTCCTGGCGCGTGCCGTCCTACAGTTGAGTGTCGAGTGACTCGACGATTGACCAATCCTACGCTTCGGTGACCTGACCGGTCGACCAATCGGTGCGTGTGTGGGCGGGCCTTATCCTTCTGAACCGAGGTGAGTGGCCGCCATCTTGATTTTTCACGATTTTTTCCCCCACACTTTCTGTGTGTTAGGGAACTAAGGTAAATATTTTAATGATGTGTTAGGGAATTAAATAACAATTTATTTGTGTTTTAAATTGTGTTTAGCAAATGCGCACGCGGTGGGCGGGGCAGTTGGCTCCTCGTTCGAGACCAGGCCTGCGTCCGACCCGAGGGGCCACTTAGTTAACCGGCAGCCGAGCCCTGCCTCCTATTCACATCTACCGTCCTTCTTGCATGGGCCTACCGAGCGACTCCTACTCCCTCCTCCTCTTTTGCTGCTCTCTCTTTATTTAATCTCCTCTTACTCGGCGAAAGATGAGTTTAAAAAAAAAAGAAGAGGCCGCCAGTTGCGCGGCCGCCTTGACGACGGCATGCATTCGCACGGCCCCCCTTACCCCGGCAACGGGGCACGCCGGCGGTCTTGAAACCACGCATGCGCACGGCCCGCCACCCCGTGACGCCAGCACGCATGAGTTTAAAAAAAATGAAGAAGCCGCCAGTTGCGCAGCCGCCTTGACGCCGGCACGCATGCGCACGGCCCCCGTGACGCCAGCACACAGCCTCGGGAGATCGCGGGGGGGGGGGGAGAGCCTCGGGAAATCGCGGGGGGGGGGAGAGCCTCGGGAAATCGCGGGGGGGGGGTGGAGAGCTTCTCTGTTTTTTCCCCCCCCCCCCCAGTCTCTCTCTGTTCCCCCCCCCGTCTCTCTCTGTTCCCCCCCAGTCTCTCTCTGTTTCTCCCCCCCCAGTCTCTCTCTGTTTCCCCCCCCCCCCCAGTCTCTCTCTGCCACCCCCCGTCGCTCTCTCTCTCTCTTCCAACAACAACATGCCCTCGAAAAAGCCTCGGCAACGCCGGGCTCACCCCAGCTAGTATTTCATATAGTAGTTCACCCTGCAAAAAAGCATCTGATTACGCCAGAGTATCCAACTGTGCTGGCAGAGCTCTATCATTGCAAGAAGCTGAAGGAGAGCAAATATCCTCTCAACACAGGCTCAGTCAGCACATACTCCGCCTTTGAAGTAGGGAGTACTGGCTATTGTGCTTGGGTGAATGCCGGTCAGGATAGTTATCATTACAGTTGAGCCAATTCACTGCAGAAATATGTTTAAGCATGCTCCCATAACTTAATATTCTTAACTATCCAAAATGTACTTACCATAGCTGTAAAAACTCATGTTTGTTAGAAATATTGATACCTTTCCACTAAACACCAGCAGCAGCTATTTGTATAAAGATAATGGCCCAGATTTTGCAGTCAGCGATGAAGGAACGATGCTAGCAGTTCACCTCACGGACAGCTGCCCACAAAGTTTTGACCGGCTTTAGAGCACAGGCGTCTGTTGCAACGCGGCGCCCTCTACATGGCATTTGTGGCGTCTTTGAGCAGGTCAAGAAACAGCGAGGCTCTTCAACCAATCAAATTGAAGAATCTCCAGTGAGTCCAAACCAGGAAGAATAAAGCAGGGAATGTAAATTAAATGTAAATGACTTACAGAAAGTGAAATAAAGATTGAGGAATACAGGAGGGGTTAAGGGAGAGAGACAAAGTAAAAACTTTTTTTTAATATCTCCAACACTAATTTTCTTCTGAAGGAATGATGCTCCACACTTGTAAAATTAATTTTTCAAGACCAGAGATGTTCAGTAATTATCACTTATCACACCATTAAAAACTCTCATTCCTCAAAGCACCAGACCTAACTTTTTCAGCTGTCTTTAGTGGGGAACTAGTGGACAAGTACAGCAAGTTCACACCATTGCAGTCATTGGCGAGGACTGCAACAGTGCATCCTGTGACAGTAACTGCCGTATTTCTGCGTTTAACTGCATGTCAGCTGTGGCTCAGTGGGTAACGCACTCTTGCCACTGGGTAACGCATTCTTGCCACTGAATCAGAAGGTCGTGGGTTCAAGTCCCATTCCAGAGATTTGAGCACAAAAATCTAGGCTGACACTCCAGTGCAGTACCCGAGGGAGTGTTGCACTGTCTGAGTTGCCATCTTTCGGATGAGACGTTAAACTGAGGTCCCGTCTGATGCACTATCAACAACACCAAAGACTACGAGTTGAACTTATACGAAGTAGGCTTTTATTGACTAAGAACTGGAGCATGCCTCTGCTAGTGGATCCATCCTAAGAGCTCCCGGGGGAAGGGTGGTGAGTCACCTTTATATCCGGGCTTAGGGGTGGAGCCAGGGGCGGAGACATGCCCGGACCTGTACAGAGTTAACAGTGGTTTACCACATTCACCCCTCGTTTAAAAAAGAGTCCGGCGGGGTGAAGTGTTTCAAAAGTTCGTATACGAAAGTCTCTCCGGGGGTCTTGTCTGCCATAATGATCTTCGTGGTGCCGGTTGCGGCGGTTCTTTGCCCGCGGCAGCTTCTCGCGTGGGACGGAGCACTGGCGTGTCGTCCTCTCGGGGTAGGGATGGCACCGGCATGTTGTCAGTTCGTGGTAGACACCCCGGTGGTGCGTCGTGGGTAGTGGTGGTGGGTGGAGGTAGTGGATGGTGATCGATGGTGTTTCGGGTGGTACCTGAGGGTGCGAGGTTTCGAATTGAGACTGTGTCCTCCCGCCCGTCAGGATACGCCACGTAGGCGTACTGTGGGTTGGCGTGGAGGAGGTGAACCTTTTCGAGCAGGGGGTCCGTCTTATGGCTCCTCACGTGTTTCCTGAGCAGGACGGGTCCCGGAGACGTCAGCCATGGCGGTAGTGATGTCCCCGAGGTGGATTTCCTGGGGAAGACGAACATCTTCTTGTGAGGGGTGGCGTTTGTGGCAGTACAGAGCAGTGATCGTATGGAGTAGAGCGCATCGGGGAGGACATCTTGCCAGCGGGAGATTGGGAGGCCCTTGGATTTTAGGGCGAGCATGGCGGTCTTCCACACCGTTGCGTTCTCCCTCTCTACCTGTCCGTTACCCCGGGGGTTGTAGCTGGTAGTCCTGCTCGTGGCTATGCCCTTCTCGAGCAGGTACTGGCGCAGCTCGTCGCTCATAAACGACGAGCCCCTGTCGCTGTGGATGTAATTGGGGAAGCCAAATATGGCGAACAGGTCGTTGAGGCACCTGATGACTGTGGCGCTGGTCATGTCCGGGCAGGGGATGGCGAAGGGGAAACGGGAGTACTCGTCAATAATATTGAGGAAGTACGTGTTGCGGTCAGAGGAGGGAAGGGGCCCCTTGAAATTGACGCTGAGACGTTCGAAGGGGCGGGTGGCTTTAATCAGGTGTGCCCTGTCTGGCCTATAAAAATGCGGTTTGCATTCGGCGCAGACCTGGCAGTTCCTGGTCATGGTCCTGACCTCCTCGATGGAGTAAGGCAGGTTGCGAGCTTTAATAAAATGGAAGAACCTGGTGACCCCCGGGTGGCAGAGATCATTGTGGAGGGTCCGTAGCCTATCGACTTGTGCGTTGGCACATGTCCCACGGGATAGGGCGTCTGGGGGCTCATTAAGTTTCCCGGGCCAGTATAAGATATCGTAGTTGTAGGTGGATAACTCGATCCTCCACCGCAATATCTTATCATTTTTGATTTCCCCCCTTTGTCTGTTGTTAAACATAAATGTTACTGACCGTTGGTCAGTGAGCAGGGTGAAACGTTTACCGGCCAGGTAATGCCTCCAGTGCCGTACAGCCTCCACTATCGCCTGGGCCTCCTTCTCGACTGAGGAGTGTCGAATTTCGGGGCCCTGGAGGGTCCGTGAAAAGAAGGCCACGGGTCTCCCTGCCTGGTTAAGGGTTGCGGCTAGGGCGAAGTCGGATGCATCGCTCTCCACTTGGAAAGGGATGGACTCATCCACTGCATGCATTGTGGCCTTCGCAATGTCCTCTTTTACGAGGGTGAAGGCCGTACGGGCCTCTGCCGTCAGGGGGAAGGAGGTTGACTTGATGAGGGTCCGGGCTTTGTCCGCATAGTTGGGCATCCACTGGGCGTAGTAAGAGAAGAACCCTAGGCATCTCTTCAGGGCTTTTAGGCAGTGGGGGAGGGGTAGTTCCAGGAGGGGGCGCATTCGGTCGGGGTCGGGGCCGATGACTCCGTTTTCCACCACGCAGCCAAGAATAGCGAGGCGCGTGGTGCGGAACATACATTTTTCTCTGTTGTATGTCAGATTCAGCCGTTGGGCCGTATGGAGGAATTTTTCTAGGTTGGCGTCGTGGTCATGCCGGTCATGGCCGCAGATGGTGACGTCTAGATAGGGGAAGGTGGCCTGCAGCGCGTTCTGGTCAACCATCCGGTCCATCTCCCTTTGGAAGACTGAGACCCCGTTGGTGACGCCGAAGGGGACTCGGAGGAAGTGGTAGAGGCGACCGTCGGCCTCGAAGGCCATGTACTGGCGGTCCTCAGGCCTGATGGAGAGCTGGTGGTATGCCGACTTCAGATCAATCGTTGAGAATACCCGGTATTGTGCTATCTGGTTGACCATGTCAGATATGCGGGGAAGTGGGTATGCGTCTAATTGTGTGTATCGATTGATCGTCTGGCTGTAATCAATAACCAGGCGCTGTTTTTCGCCGGTCTTCACTACCACCACTTGGGCTCGCCATGGGCTGGTGCTGCCCTCGATAATCCCTTCCCTCAGGAGTCTTTCTACTTCTGATTTAATAACGCTCCTATCCCCGGCACTGTACTGCCTGCTTTTAGTAGCAATTGGCTTGCAGTCTTTGGCGAGGTTAGCGAACAACAGGGGGGGGTTTGACCTTCAGGGTGGACAGGCTGCATACTTTGCGCGGCGCCGTGTTTAAATTCTGCCGGCTGCAGACTGTAAGTGGGAGCAGGGGCCCACCACAGGCCATCGTGACGCTCTCCAGATGGCACTGGAAGTCTAATCCTAGCAGTACGGGAGCGCAGAGCTGTGGCAGGACGAGGAATTTAAAATCTCTGTACTCCACGCCGTTCACTGTCAGAGTCGCTACACAGTAGCCGCCGCCGTCCGCCGTATGGGACTTTGAGGCCATAAAGACCTGGTGGCGTGTGGGCATAACCGATAGGGAGTAGCGTCGCACCGTGTCGGGGTGGATGAAGCTCTCCATGCTTCCGCAGTCGAAAAGGCAATTTGTGGCATAGCCATTTACCTTTACGTTCATCGGGGACCTGGCTAGTTGATGGGGCCTAGATTGGTCCAGGGTGATGGAGGCCATCGTCGAGGTCGGTGGGTCGCTGTAGTATTCGCCCGCGCCGGGGGCCTGGTCTCGAAATGGTGTCCAAGATGGCGGCTCCCCCGCGGCTGGTGGTGCCCAAAATGGCGGCTCGCACGGCTCACACGTGGTTGGTGGGGTCCAAAATGGCGGCCTGCATGGTTCACACGCGGCGCTGCTGGAATTGGGGGTCGATTTCGCCCTGCACACTCTCGCGTAGTGGCCTTTCTTGCCGCATTTGGAGCAGGTCGCGTCCTTTGCTGGGCATTGCTGTCTGGGGTACTTGGCCTGGCCGCAGAAGTAGCATTTCTGGCCTCTGGTCATTGCAGCTGTAGTTGGGCTGCTGGCAGCTTGTGGCCTTACCGGGTCCCAAGATGGCTGCTCCCGTGACATCCACGTGGCCATCTGGTCAGTGGGGTAGGCGACAATGTTCTGGAGGGCCACGTCTAACGAGTTAGTGAGGGCCACCGTCTTCTGCAGGTCAAGCCCCCTCTGTTCCAGCAGCCTCTGCCGAGTATAGTTGGACCTGAAGCCGGCTACGTAGGCGTCTCGGATCAGGTCTTCCGTGCATTCCTTGGCCATCACCGCTTTGCAATTACAGGCCCGGCCGAGGACTCTCAGTGCCAGTAAATATTCGGCGCCCAATTCCCCGGGGCGCTGTTTTCGGGTAGCCAGGAGGTGTCTGGCGTAGACCTCGTTAACAGGCCTCACGTATTGTTCCTTTAGCGTCGTGATGGCGGCCGCGTAAGTTGTGGCATCTCGGATGATCGAGTAGACTCGGTGGCTCACCCGTGAGTTCAAGACAAGCCGTTTCACGTCATCTGTAGTGACGGTAGTGCTGGAGGCCTCCAGGAAGGCTTCGAAACAGCTCAGCCAGTGTTCAAAGTTATTGGCTGCATCTGCTGCTTGAGGATCCAGGTCTAAACGTTCCGGCTTCAAGATTTGCTCCATGTCGAAAATTTAGTCAATAAAATTGATGCACTATCAACAACACCAAAGACTACGAGTTGAACTTATACGAAGTAGGCTTTTATTGACTAAGAACTGGAGCATGCCTCTGCTAGTGGATCCATCCTAAGAGCTCCCGGGGGAAGGGTGGTGAGTCACCTTTATACCCGGGCTTAGGGGTGGAGCGAGGGGCGGAGACATGCCCGGACCTGTACAGAGTTAACAGTGGTTTACCACACCGTCTGCCCTCCCAGGTGAATGTAAAAGATCCCATGGCACTATTTCAAAGAGCAGGGGAGTTATCCCTGGTGTCCTGACCAATATTTACTAAATATTACTAAAACTGATTATCTGGTCATTATCACATTACTGTTTGTGGGACCGTGCAATGCGCAAATTGGCTGCCGTGTTTCCTACATTAGAACAGTAACTACAAATGTACTTCATTGGCTGTAAAATGCTTTGGGGTGTCCTGAAGTCATGTAAGGCACTATATAAATGCAAGTCTTTATGTGCGGATGCCAGAAGTTGCTGTCCAATTTACCTTGTAATTAATAATTTTTCAGTTATCAGTGGTTAACATTTTTTTCCCCCCTTCATTCTCTTTTTCCACCAATTGTCTCCCTACCCTTCCCTTCTGTACTTTGATACCTTTCTGTGATATGGTTCCATGGCTATTGAACAGCCTCTAGTACCTGGCTCAAGTAACCATGCTTCAGATGTGAGCTCAGACGGTGAGTGTCAGCAGCTATTCGATATCGCAGTTAACCCTAATGCTTTCCTCACCTGATGTCCACAAATACACACTTCCAGCTAGAGGACCCTGGATAGTGATATGGATCAGGAAGCAATGGAGGCCCTACTGCTTCTCTAACTGACATTAGCTAACTCAGCACAGACTAGGGATTGATCCAAGGATCTTCCAGATTTGTCTGGCTTAGCTACTCACTCACTTAATCAGCTGCACCATTAGGAGACCTGGAGGAATATTTCTAATGACCTTTTCTACTTTGATAAGGAAATTAGTTTTGACAGATTAATAGGATTATAAATGGGGAGTATTTAGTTACAAAACCTTGTTGATTGAAGATGAATTTTAAATGCATGTGACAGTGTGTTAAGATCTAGGATTACAATTCAATAACAGAAGAATGTACAATGGGCTAGATTTTGCTGGTAGCGGAGAACGAATGACCCCAGCTATAACAACAGAAAATGCTGGAAAAACTCAGCAGGCCAGGCAACATCTGTGGAGAGAAAATAGAGTCAACGGTTTGAGTCAAACTCTTTGTCAAGACTGGAAAGGCACAGGAAATGAAATAGATTGAAAGGCCAGGCTGGGAGAGAACAGAAATGAAGAGACATTAAGAGGTATTCAAAACGAGACGAGATGGTGATAGGACTAGTGGAGACAAAAGACGGCTCTAGATTAGGTGTGAAATGTTCTGGCAGAATGAGAGGCAGCTGCCATGTGGGAGAGAGAAAAAAAAGGGGGCGGGGGGAAAAAAGGACAAAACAAAGGTGGGGATAAAAAATAAGTAAAAATGTATTGGGGGCCGAGGTTATGATCTGAAATTGTTGAACTCGACAATGTCAGGGTTGGATCTAAGAGAATGGAGTGCTGCAAGTTCAGAGGGAGGTAGGTTGGAGTGAGTGAGGAGAGCAGAGAAATGGAGACGGCTGATGTCACGGCGGCAGTTAGCGATGAAAAGATCTAGAGAGGGTAAGAGGCCAGGGGGAGGGGTCCAGGTAGAACGAGAATTCTGAAAGCGGGAGAAAGGGTCAGCCATGCGGGGGGAAGACTCCTGGCCAGAGAAGTGGGCACGGAGACGAAGGCGGCGGAAAAAGAGCTCAACATCGTGTCGAGCTCAATTAATTGAGGTGGGGGCGTAAGGGGATGAAGCTCAGGCCTTTGCTGAGGACTGATCGTTCAGGGTCAGAGAGGGGAAGGTTAGAGAGGATAGTGAAGACAGGGCAGGGGGTGAGATTGGGAGAAGGTGGGTCAGAGGAAAGTGAAGGAGAAGATGGTTCTGGAGGGGCGTTGGTGTTCAAGAGTTGCTGAAGCTTGCGATCCTCGACATCGGAAAGGAAGAAAAAAAGTTTTTTGTTGAAGCATCGGATGAGTCGAAGGATGAAATGGAACTGTGGACCCGGACAGCTTTGAGATAGAATGTGTCGGTGCTGCTGAAGAGAGAGGTTGAGAGCGTTAATGTGGCACCGCATGGCGTTGAGCGTGGATCTCAAGATACGGCGAGAGCAATAGTTCGAGGAACGATGAATATCTTGACCCCAGCTGTTTGTTAGACTTGCACTTACCCATAAACTTTCTATGGGGTTTTGCACTGGAATTCACTAAATTAGAGAGCCAAAAAGTATAGCACCCTCAACAGGGGATCTGGCAGCTGTGTGAACAGGGCAAGCCACTGCTCCTGCTTAACCAATTAGATTGAAGAATTGTTGATGAGCAGCACAGAGTCTGAACCAGGAAGTGTTAATTAGAATAGTGAATTCAATGTCAAATCGAGTACAAAAAGTGAAATGAGAGGAAAAGAAAGATTGGATTAAGACAGAGAGATAAAAGAGACAAAGAAAACATTTTTAAAAACCTTCCTGATTTCCGCTTTTAACTGCACATGTGCAGTCGCTGGAAGTTGCTGTCTGATTTCCACGTAAATAATGATGAGCACTGTTAGTCTCCATGTTATTTCTACCGCAAAATCCATCCCATTATAACTCATCTTTTGTGTGCTCGTCAAGAATTGATTTAGTGAAGGCTCTCAAGAACTAAACATTACATTTTTCTCAGTGACAACATATGTCTATGCCACATGTAGCATAAATTATTCAGTTCCTAATGCACTTAGTGCACAATCCATTTAGATTCCCAGTTTCAGTAGAATGCTACCACCATCTACATCGTTCCCCTGCCCCCCACCAATTAAATTTTTATTCATTGCACTAGCTATATTGATTAGTCTCAGAACAGCAGTGTTTAATCCACTTTTGTCGGTTCTCAACAGATTTACGCTATGCACTCTAGAGACTAGAATCTGATTTTCAGAAATTATTTAATTTGCAAGCTTTTAACAGCTATTGGAAATAGATAAAATTCGTCATCTCTGTCTAAGCTAAGACTCAGGGACATCTAAGTGTGTACTTTAGTGTTAGAAATAAAATAATTTTATACTAAATATAGCCTAGAATCTCTTCGATGATTCAATGAAGATTTGTGTTTCATTTGTTTTGCTGGAAGGAAACAATAGGTTACACATATGAACTGAAAATGTATATTGTGCTAGGAAAAATAAACTTAATGCCTGGTATTCCAAGTTGGTCTTTTATGTGAGAACTACTCAGATTTAACCCATTTTAGCTTCTATGATCAGATGAGATTGAATGAATGCTTGATATGATTGTAGCTACAATTCAAGTGTCACATGTTCTCTCTTCAATCATACAATCTGGATAAATGTACAGAGTGTTACACATGTTTATTTGAAGATATCTTTCTAATTAAAATTTTGGATCTGGCACTTGTTGGTATCACAACATGTCATAGGACAACATGTCATAGGGCGTAAGATTCTATGTGGCTATAGGGCACGAAGCATGCTGAACTGGCTCAAATTTCTCACATTCCAGAAAAAGCAATCAAACAAAAAATAAACACTTACAATCACTCACAACAGGAGCCAATCACATCCCTGATCCCGTCCTTTCAGTGGCCATGATAGTTCCTTCCCCACCCCACAACAAATAGTCCAGAAAATTATATTTATTGCAATTTCTGTGATTTGGTTTTCTTTGTCAGTAATGCCAGCCAAGAGAGAGCTTCTATTACAGTTCCAGAGAAAAATTATCTTGAAGTTGTTTGTGATCTTTAATTTCATAATGAAAGACACCTTCCTTAGGAATTGTTGCCAAAAGATTTCCTCTTTCTCTCCAGATCCCAACATTCTTCCTTGTCTACACCCCACTTTTTAGATTCCCAAATGTAATGTGTGCCTTTTGAAGGGTTTTCTGTTGTAGTAGTTTGTGAGGCTGTTGAATGCACTACTGGAGTTAGTGGTTGAAGCAAAAACCATGTCAACATTTAAGAATAGGTTAGATATGTGTTTGAAAGAAAGGAGGATCAAAGGATATTGGAACAGGGCAGGCACATGGATTTGGGATTAGAACTACTACTTGTGCAGGATAAACGCTAACACAGACTGACTGGGCTGAACAGCCTGTTTTTGAGTTGTAATTTCTATGTAATTGTCCACACTATGTGTACTGTCTCAGTGTACCTCTTCCCTCGTGTACTGCTTTGTTTCTCTTCCTTTGTAGAAATGAGCCTGAGGTCAGGAATGGTATAGTTAATGTATAAATTTTACAATTTAGTGCTCCTGGCCAAGAACTTTGCATGACTAGATTGTATATTGGGAATTCAGGTGAGGTCATTGTAACATTTGCATATTGATTTATCATTGGCCCGCAGGCATCTGTAAGGAATACCTATTATATTCACATGTGATCACATGCTGAGTTGTCATTGGCCTGCAGGCATCTGTAAGGACTGCTATTGTTTTGGAGGACCCAGGGTCCTGACTCCATCTTGTCCACACGGTGCTGTATGTATGTTTGAGTTTAAAATTAAAATAGTTTAAACTGTAATATTCTCTTGTCCTGCAATTTATTATTTTTGTACAAAGTGTGCAAAACAAGACAGTCATCACACTCAATTCTCAGCCTGCAGAATTTTCAATCTATTAAAATTAATTCAATCATAAAATTTACCCCTAAATACAGGATGGTATTCCTCCTACATCAACTGACTTACCGGAACCTCAGAAGAGCAGCCCTTTTATGACTTCAGTCACTTAGGACTTAGTTAGTATCCCTTTTGGAGATATTTATCATACTTTGGTGCTAGTAATAATAGCTTGCTTATTTCAACTGACCAACATCAGATAAGGTTTCCGAAAGTGAAAGAAGGTATAGAATAAACGAGTGTAAAACCAAAGTTACATAAAATTATAATTCAATGAAGATTCCTGCGCTGTAACAGTAAACACAAAAACAAAAAGTAAAAGCATCATAATGGCTTGGTGGTTAGGTGAGTTTCATCTTTTGAATTCTACAAAACAAGGAAAGCTGTTGTTGTTGTGTATGTAATATGTGTACTACTTTGAACCTATGGACAGGACTGCACTACTTGTAGGGCGTAGTGATACGCAGTACCACTCCTGGCCATAGGGGTATAAATAGTACTGTGGGTACTGATCTCCCCTCAGTTCCCACCTGTGGGCCTGAAGTAAAGACCTACGAATAGTCCCTACCTCCAACCAGTAAAGACCTGTTTTATTGTTACTGATTAAGTCTGAGTATTAATTACTTGAACAACTCACAGACTTAACACTGGCGACGAGTCTGATTCGGACCCTGCGGCAGTCACTCCACGGCAGCTTCGTCCACAGCCAGGATGTTGCAGAGAGGTTTCCACCCTCTCCACCCCACTGGAAGACATCCTGACCTCGGAGCCTCCATCGGCGACCGTCAGCTTCTTCTCCAGCTTGGTGGTGGGTAAGCCGTTGTCTGAGCCGGGCAGCGACGCGACAGGCAGTCGACCGCGTTGGCCGCACGAACGGGGCTGGGGGAGCCGGAGGAATAGGGCGCGAGAGCCGCGAGAGCGATCGCATCTCCAGATAAGGGCCGAGAGCCGCTTCGGTCGGGAGCCACTTCGCGATCCAGCGATCGCATCCGCTGATAAGGGCCGCACTCGGGCGATCGCGGCGAAGATAAGGGCCGCACTCGGGGGCTGAAGGGAGACGGCGTCGGGGGGGACGGGTGAAGACCGCCAAGCGCGGGAAAACCGCCATTTTGTGGGCGGAGGACGACGGCAAGAGCGGGAAGCCGCCATCTTGGATAGCAGTAAAAAAAAAAAAATCTGAGAAATTGCAAATCTGATAAAGTACTACAATGCCCAAACACGGGAATATTAGCAACTTTGATAGTGACATCGAAGATTGGGCCATATATGTTGAACGAGTTAAAAATTATTGTAAGGCCAATAAAATTCGTGAGGCTGATAAAGCACTAACATTATTAAATTTAATGGGTGCGAAGACATACGGGCAATTGAAACACCTGTTATCACCAGATGAACCGGCGGATAAGACGTTCGATGAGATTGTTACTGTCCTGAAAGATCATCTAAACCCCACGCCGCTGATGCTAGCGGAACGATTTAAATTTTACGACAGAAGGCAGCTACAGCATGAAAGCAATGCTGAATATTTGCTGGAATTGCGTAAATTAGTGAAATATTGCCAGTTTGGAACGGGACTGACAGATGCACTACGAGACAAATTTGTGTGTGGTTTATTTAAACAGGATACACAAAAGCGACTGCTCGAGGAGAATGAGCTGACGCTTGAGAAGGCGGTCACTATGGCAGCAGCACACGAAGCCGCAGCGAGAGGCACGGCAGTAATGCAGCTACGGTCACCGGAGCTCAGTGCACACAAATTGGGTGTGAGTTCTGGCAAATGTTATCGTTGTGGAAAGACAACGCATGATCAGAACCAGTGTTGGTTTAAAAACCAAGAATGTAGAACTTGTGGTAGGCTTGGACATATAGCTAGAGTATGCAGGTCAGGGAAGAAGACCAGCAACAAGAAGTCACCGCAAGGAAAATACGCAAAAGTACACAAGGTGGCCGAACAGGAGTCCGATTCAGACGCTAGCAGTATTGAACTGGCTAGCTTAAGGGTACTCAACGTTGGTAAGGGTGCAGACCTCCAGACAATTTGGGTTACTCTTCAGATAGAAGGAGTCCAAGTAAAAATGGAATTGGACACTGGATCGGCATTGTCGGTCATGAATAAGAAAGATTACAGAAGGTTATTCCAACATATTCCCCTACAGGATACGGAGATTATATTGACAACCTACACGGGGCAGAGAGTGTACCCCATCGGGACAATAAAGGTTGCAGTGGCCAACAAGGGCGAAGGAAGTCAAATAATGGACTTATATGTGCTACCGGAGGGAGGTCCACCACTACTAGGCCGGGAGTGGTTTAGAAACATAAATATGGACTGGCATTCGCTAAAAGCCATAAAGAGTGAGAACTCGGTGCAGATAATCAGCCCAGACTCTAGAACTGATGATGGTAAGACCAACCCATGTGCAAAAGACAAAGTTTCAGCACAGAATTCCACTGAGCAACAACAACATAGTTTAACAGAGAATTCTGAGTCTGTCAAGTCTACTGATATGCACATTTTTGAGGGACACTGGGCTCGAACTCAACTCCATTTCAAACTACAGCAGCAATTAGAACAAATGCTTCGCCGTTTTGAGCAAGAGTTGAATGCAACGAAAGAGTTCTTTGATATAGAGTTGGAGAATCTGGAAAGACAACAGAAGCAGCTGATGGAGAAAATGGAGCAGGAGCACACAAAACGTCTGATGTCAGAGGAGTTAACGGTCAGCCAACTCCTGCATATGCTGAAGGACAGGACTCTGAAATGGGAAAAACTTGAACACGAACTTCAATATTCAAACGAAAGGGGTTCGGAGCTCTCAAAGGTTATTGGAAGAGCTGAGGTGGCAACACAGACTGAGATGACTGCAACAGAGCAGCCCTTGGATGCCAAAAGTACGCTGACTCACGTCAACGTAGAACAACAGACCGCTGAAACAGCTGCTCCGGTAGAGGGATTGAATAGTCCGATCAATCAATCTCCAAAAGAAGTTGAAGTAGTAAAATCTCAAATGAGGTCATTAGTAAACGACTTGCTGAAAGCCCAGAAAAAGCTGGATGAAGAGGTACGCATGAAGAAGTCTCTTCAGGAAAGATGTCTGGACTTGGAACAAAAGCTGGCTAACGCCCAGCTGGGTATGGAGGAAATAGAAGACCCTCTCGCTGGCCTAGATCAGGACGACACCGAATATTACTATGTCCTGTCCTGCCCAACTTGTAACTTCGACTCCCACCATACAGAAATCATGGAGGAGCACCGAAAGTCTACGGAACATCGGAAGAAGGTGGCTCTACTACGGAAAAAGGAGGAAGAGAAGGAGGAACTGCGCATGCAGCTGGCAGCTGACAGTGGAGCCCAGAGAGTCTCCAAGAAGCAGAAAAGGAAAAGTCGAAACAGAAGATGACCCATCTGAACCATTATTACCTCTACCAGATCACACACGTGGTCCCTCCGAACGGAGCCAATTCAGTTCGGAAGTTCAAACTTAAATCCATGGAAGGACTATTGAATGAGTCACTCCAGCAACGTGAACCGACTACACCACAGAGATTGAATCTGTGAACTGTTTTCCGCAGAGACTGAATCTGTGATCTGTTTTGACATGAAGTTATCTATGTATCTATGTTATTCTGTTATGTAAACCTGAAGTTATATATGTATATATGTTATTACGTTATGTTAAATGGGGAGATGACTGTAAAGCTAAGAAGGGAGGAATGTTGTGTATGTAATATGTGTGCTACTTTGAACCTATGGACAGGACTGCACTACTTGTAGGGCGTAGTGATACGCAGTACCACTCCTGGCCATAGGGGTATAAATAGTACTGTGGGTACTGATCTCCCCTCAGTTCCCACCTGTGGGCCTGAAGTAAAGACCTACGAATAGTCCCTACCTCCAACCAGTAAAGACCTGTTTTATTGTTACTGATTAAGTCTGAGTATTAATTACTTGAACAACTCACAGACTTAACAGTTGTAACAGGTATAAAATGAGAAGAAACTGAAAGCATTTCTTTTTAACAAAAATAACTAAAGAAACAGATTTTTTTTGTTAAAAACAGCAATGAGAAGTCCATGGTAGAAGAATCATACATGATCTCGGGAGGAAGCAGACTTAATGGGTTCAATGGCATTTTCTTGCTCTGATTTTTTTCTTACGTTCTTGAGGGATTCTGAAATAAAATCTCATTGTCAATTTGAGGTGTTTTTTTAAAGAACAATATCCACAGTTGAAGTCATATTGATAATGAATTTCAAATGGTACTTCTGGAATTTCCCCTCTCCTCAATATTCTCAGTGGGCCATCAAAATAATATTTAAAGGTACCGAGTTATACAGATCAAAGTCCCAAGTTTGGTCCCTGGTCTATCAGTTAACCAATCTAATCCAAAGCAGCAGCTGAAGTGCTAAATTGTCTTCAGTACTCCTGGGCTATGATGAGAAAAATTAGCCAGAGTTCATTGGTCTTAGTACACAGTAAGGTGACTGGGCTTAGCTGTGATGCACTTTATGATTGAATAACCTCAGATTTAGATACTCCACTGAATTACTGCCTATTTTGAGGCAGGTTTGGAGTGGTAAACAGAGTAAAATTTATTCTTAAAGGCTACCACCTCGAAACCATTCCAAACAATTACACCTACATTCCTCTCCCAAAAAAAACTACCAATTCCCTAAAATACATGCCAAAGGTCAGCTCTGCCACATTTAAATGGAGTCAAGCTAAAGGTGGCTAACCCCTCGGCCCCGTCTTCCTCTATTTCCACTCCAAACACGGCCCAAATAATTACTAACACTATATCGGTGGCATTAAGAGGTGCTACAAGGTTTCCTTGAGACAGATTTCACATTGAGGATGCCATTGTGTGCTGTCACTGAAGGTTGGTATTACTTTTCCTGCATAGTGACTGTTGTAGTATTTTGGGAGTTTTGTTGGAAGTTTTGTGAGGACTTTTACTGCTTATTTTGCTCAGCTTTGCTCAAAGTACTGCCTTGCATTCTAAACATGGATTTCTCAATGGGAACACATTTATTTTGATATGAAGAGGAGGAGGATGAACTTATACAAAAGGATAGGTTAGTGCTCTTAGACTCGTGCATCACTGAAGGTGTTGTGTCCGTGTATAATAAGACACAGACGAACGGTACAACAGGTGTTTACTCAACGTGGCTCACACTGGAACTGATCTGTACAGATTACTACTCAGTGCTATATACAGGTGTGGTCACTGCCGGTACTGCAGTATACATGAGCTGTAAAAGATAGTTCCCCCCTTAAAGGTATATACATTATAATTCCTCCCCTTTTAGATTAACAGTACCATAACACTCATTTAACAATTAAATATCAAACTAATTACAATTAACACTTTTAACATGCAACATTAGCTGAAAATAATCTATTTATATATTCAGTCTTTGGGGAGGCTTCCTGATCCTTTCTGGATAGCGCCTTTCCCGAGTGTCTTGCTCTTGGTGCGGAGGCGATTCTGGCCCCCTGTCGTCGGTTGGTTCATCAGCTTCCGATGCTACTGTTTCTGGGGTAGATGCGACCTGTACGTCGGGTTCATCACCAGGTACGTATGGGCGAGGCATGGGGTTGACTTGTTCCTGTGACTCTAGGATCTGGTCAGCATGGCGTCTCACGATGCTCTCCCCAACGTCCACTGTGTACATTAGTGGGCCCTGCCGTGTGCATATCGTTCCTGGCTGCCATTTTTCTGTTCGGTAGTCGCGGGCCAAGACTGGTTGCCCTACATTGAAGCTCCTTGTTGGCTTCTCATGGATGTGCTGGAATTGCTTACTCTCAACATCTCTTCGTACGTTTGGTCTGAGCAAATCCAGGCGAGATCTTAACCTTCGGTTAAAGAACATCATGGCTGGGGCCTGGTTGGTGACTGCATGTGTCGCATTCCGGTAGGCGAACAGGAAATTGTCCACCTTGTGCTGCAGCGGAATGTTGTCATTGTACATAGCCTTTATTGCCTTCTTAAAGGTTTGTACGAACCTCTCAGCCAATCCATTTGTGGCTGGATGATACGGGGCGGATGTGTAATGCCTTACCCCATTCTTTTTCAAGAACCTCCGGAACTCTTCGGACACAAACTGTGGTCCGTTGTCGGAGCAAATCTGTTCTGGCAAGCCATTCCTGGCAAAAATGGTCCGTAGGACTGCAATAGTTTTCTCCGTGGTGGTGGAGGACATTTTGATGACCTCAGGCCATTTCGAGTGCGCATCCACGGCTATTAAAAACATTGAGTCCATGAATGGACCAGCAAAATCAATATGCACCCGTTGCCATGGAGATGAGGGCCACTCCCATGGGTGTAGAGGGGCCTGTGGTGGTGCATTTTGGACTTTCTGGCATCCTGAGCAACTCTTGGTCAGGTCCTCGATTTGTTTATCGATTCCCGGCCACCACACATAAGCCCTGGCTAGGCTTTTCATTTTTACCCCTCCCAGATGACCCTCATGAAGCTCATTGAGCACTCTATCCCTTAACTTGGGTGGAATTACCACTCGGGATCCACACATCAAGGTCCCCTGGCACACTGACAGTTGTTCTCTCCTTGTCGAGAATGCTGGCAACAGTGAGTCGCCATGTGCTGGCCATCCCTTCACCGTCAAATCATATACCCGAGACAGTGTCGGGTCATTTCGGGTTTCCTTTTCGATACAAGCGTTAGTTACCGGTAGGTATTCAACTATAGTCGAATGGAATATTTCGACAGGATCCAGTGCTGGTGCTTCCTCCGCAGTAGGCAGTGGCAGGCGTGATAGCCCATCAGCATTTCCATGCTGTTTCGTGCCCTTATATTCAATCTCATAGTGCTGCGCCCCTAGAAAAAGTGACCATCTTTGTAGTCGTTGCGCAGTCATCACCGGAACGCCCTTCTTCGGATTAAAAATGGAGACAAGAGGCTGGTGATCAGTCAGCAAGGTGAATTTCTGCCCGTGCAGATAGTGATTGAACTTTTTCACTCCCCACACTAGGCTGAGGGCCTCCCTGTCAATCTGGGCGTAGTTACGCTCGGCTGAGGTTAGTGATCGTGACGCAAAGGCTATTGGCCTCTCTGAGCCGGTCGAGAATTTGTGCGACAGCACCACTCCAATGCCGTAGGGTGACGCATCACATGCCAACCGAATTGGTAATGCTGGGTTGTAATGGGCCAATACCTCTTTCGATGTGATTAGTGTTTTGCTCTTCTGGAAAGCTCATCTACATTTGTCACTCCACTTCCATGGCACCCCAGTTTGCAGTAGGGTGTTCAGTGGGTGTAGTATTGTAGACAAATTTGGCAAGAACTTATGGTAGTAGTTTACCAGCCCGAGGAACGACCTCAGTTGTGACACATTTTCCGGTGCTGGAGCCTTGACTACTGCCTCAATCTGGGGACTTATGTAACTCCTCTTTATCGATAACGTGGCCACAATACGAGATCTGTTTTCTAAAAAACTCGCATTTGGGGCGGTTAGCTCGGAGCCCATATTCCTGCAATCTAGTGAGCACCTGCTCCAGGTTGGCAAGGTGATCACTGTCATTTTCGCCCGTGACCAGGATGTCGTCCAAATAACACTGGGTCCCTGGGATCCCTTGCAGGACTTGTTCCATTGCCCTCTGCCAAATAGCCGGAGCTGATGCTACCCCGAATACCAGCCGGTTGTATTAGTAGAGACCTTTATGGGTGTTGATTGTGAGGTATTTTTTTGATGCTTCTTCTACCTCCATTTGCAGATACGCCTGGGCCAGATCAATCTTAGTGAAGCGTTTCCCTCCAGATAGCGAGGCGAAAATATCTTCAATCCGCGGAAGTGGATATTGTACGGTGTGAAGGACCAGGTTCACTGTTATCTTAAAGTCCCCACAGATGCGAACCTTCCTTGGTTCCCCAGGCGTGCTGCTCAACGACTTTTTCATCACAGGGACGATGGGTGTAGCCCACTCGCTCCAGTCTACCTTGGACAGTACACCTGAACGTTCCAGACTCTCCAGCTCTGCTTCGACGGCTGGGTGGATCGCATAAGGTACCGGTCTGGCCTTAAAAAATTTTGGGCTTGTGTTTTCTTGAATTTTAATCGTCGCTGTCATGCCTTTTAGTGTTCCGAGTCCTTGCTGGAACACTTCTTTCGCATCAGTTAGGATCTTTGACAGTCGCCCAGGTGTGACGTCGTCATCCTTTTTGTCAGCCACAGTCAGTGCCTGTATGGAATGCCAATCCAGTTGTATTTTCCAGATCCATTCATGTCCCAGTAATGGTGATCCTCTATCTTGCAATACATACAGGTCTAGTTTTGGTGTTTCCTTACCGTTATATATAACGGTCACCCTTATTTTTCCTTTGGGGTAGACTTTTTGCCCCGTGTACGTCTTCAAAATAATTTTTGTGTCTCTCAAGGGTATGTGTGAGAATAGCCGCTCGTAGTCCCGTCGGTTTATGACTGTTAGGGCTGATCCTGTGTCCAATTCCGTCTTTACCTGGACTCCTTCTATCTTGAGAGTGACCCAAATGGTTCGGTGATCCTCCGTTGTGATCACATTATGTAGTTTCAGACAACTCAGTTCCCTGCTTTCGGAGTCATTATCACTCTTTTGTTCGTCTGAACTATTCTCCATCATCTGGAGCAGCGCAGACACGATGGGCCGAAGGGCCTCTTTCTGTGCTGTAAAACTCTATGACTCTATGACTCTATCTTATGTACCTTCTTGTACTTTTCTTTGGTAGGTTTCTTATTGCTGGTTTTCTTTCCCGACCTGCAGACTCGTGCTATGTGTCCTACTTTTCCACACTGTCTGCACACTTTGTCTTTGAACCAGCAATCATTCTGGTCGTGTGTTGTTCTGCCGCAGCAATAGCACTTCTCTGTTCCATATGACATTTCGTTTGTGCCATATTCTTGCAGTCTCTGTTGTATCTCTGCAGCGCCCCGTGCTGCTGCTTCATATGATACCGCAATGCTGAAAGCCTTTTCCAGCGTAAGGTCCTTTTCAGATAAAAGCCGTTTCTGGGTTCCTTCACTTTGAAGCCCACACACAAACTTGTCCCTTAAGGTATCTGCCAGTCCCACTCCAAACTGGCAGTGTTTCGATAGTTTGCGCAGTTCTGTTAAATAATCAGCATTGCTTTCATCCTTATGCTGGTTCCGTTTGTGAAACTTGAATCTTTCTGCTATCAGCAGCGGTGTGGGGTTTAAATGTTCCTGTAGTATCGTTACTATGTCTTCAAAACTCTTTTCCATTGGCTTCGTTGGGGTTACTAGATTTCGTAATAAACCATACGTCTTTGCACCCATTAAATTTAACAATACCGACGCTTTCTTGTCATCTGACACCTCATTTGCCTTGCAGTATACCTCTATTCGTTCGACATATGTAGTCCAATCTTCGACTTCATTGTCAAATGCGGTGATACTGCCACTCTTCGGCATTTTGGGTGTGGTTTAAAATGGTGTCTCCCAATGGCTTAAAATGGCGTCTCCCGCGCTTTCCTTCCTCCCCCGCTGCTGCCAACGCTGCTCCCGGCAGTTCTCTTGGCAATGGCGGCGCCCTGTAGGTTTCGCGCGCTTCTCCTGCGCTGCTGCCAACGCCGCTCTCGGCGGTCCTCGTGGCAATGGCAGCACCTCGCGGGTTTCTGCGTGTCTCTCTCTCCCTCTCTTCAACGCTGCTCGGCCCCTGAACACCGGCTGCGCCCTGTGCGCTCTGCCCTCTCTCTCCCCCGTCGACGCTGCTCGGCCCTTTGCTGTGCCGCTCGGTCGGGCTCTAGCCCGCCGCTGTCCAGGAAGGGTCTGCGCACTACCTGTTGCCAGCCCGTTTCGCTGGACCACCTCGACTGGAAAACCAAGCCTGGCTCTCGACAGCCTCCCCCGCAATTCTCGAGTCTCTGCTGGATGACTGGGTGGTTGCCCGAGTCCCTGGCCTTGACCTCCAATCCACTGATCTCCAGGAACGAATCCCCGGGAGGTGATGCAGAGTTGCAGGTAGGTTCGAACTTGCCTTGTCGCCAATGTTGTGTCCATGTATAATAAGACACAGACTGCAGGAGAACGGTACAACAGGTGTTTACTCAACGTGGCTCACACTGGAACTGATCTGTACAGATTACTACTCAGTGCTATATACAGGTGTGGTCACTGCCGGTACTGCAGTATACATGAGCTGTAAAAGATAGTTCCCCCCCTTAAAGGTATATACATTACAGAAGGTACCTATTCTCTAACCATAGATACTCATTCACCAGGCCTACTGACTAAGAAGGCCTTACTTAGGCATCCACACAACTTGAGGGTGTGCAAGAAGGAAAGGAAGTGGAAGAGGAGAGCCAGTAGCCAGAACAAGGAAAACACAACTGACAGCCCAAAACTTTCAATAAATAAAGGTTGACTCATCAAATAAAGTCACTTCACATCTATCTGTTAGACTATTCCCACACACCCTGACAAAGCCCCTTGCTTTCCAAAAATTCTATTTGGTCAATGGTCTTCCCAATGTTTACGAACATACGAATTAGGAGCAGGAGTAGGCCACTCATCCCCTCGAGCCTGCTCCACCATTCAATAAGATCATTGCTGATCTGATTACTCCACATTCCCACCTACCCCCGATAACCTTTCACCTCCTTGCTTATCAAGAATCTATCTACCACTGCCTTAAAAGTATTCAAAGACTCTGATTCCACTGCCCTCTGAAGAAGAGAGTTCCAAAGACTCACGACCCTCTGAGAAAAAATGTCTCCTCATCCCTGTCTTAAATGGGCGACCCCTTATTTTTAAACAGTGACCCCTAGTTCTAGATTCTCCCACAAGAGGAAACATCTTCTCCACATCCACCCTGTCAAGACCCCTCAGGATCTTATATGTTTCAATCAAGTCACCTCTTACTCTTCTAAACTCCAGTGGATACAAGCCTAGCCTGTCCAACCTTTCCTCATAAGACAACCCGCCCATTCCAGGTATTAGTCTAGTAAACCTTCTCTGAATTACTTCCAAGGCATTTACATCCTTCCTTAAATAAGGAGACCAATACTGTACACAGTACTCCAGATGTGGTCTCACCAATGCCCTGTATAACTGAAGCATAACCTCCCTACTTTTGTATTCAATTCCCCTTGCAATAAACAATAACATTCTATTAGCTTTCCTAATTACTTGCTGTACCTGCATACTAACCTTTTGCGATTCATGCACTAGAACACCCAGATCCCTCTGCATCTCGGAGCTCTGCAATCTCTCACCATTTAGATAATATGCTTCTTTTTTATTCTTCCTGCCAAAATGGACAATTTCACATTTTCCCACATTATACTCTATCTGCCAGATCTTTGCCCACTCACTTAACCTATCTATATCCCTTTGTAGCCTCCTTATGTCCTCTTCACAATTTACTTTTAGCTGGAGGGAATTGAGGATGGTGGACAAGCAGTCTGACAGCACAGGCAATGGAGGGGTCCAGAGCTGGGTGACATCATCCGATGCAAAACAAGCAGACTAGAAAAGACAGGAATTTTGGTGAGAGAGAGCTTTCTTCAGTAACTGAAAGTGATATACCTAACCTGAAAAAGATTGATGTTCACACTGCTGAAACAATATTGCCTTGGCAAGTGCAGAAAAATATGTTAAGGGTCACCCTTGGCTCATGGTAGAATTCTTTCCTCTAAATCAGAATTTCATGGGTTCAAGCCCCACTCCAGAGATTTTAGCATATAATCTAGGCTGATGCCTCAATACAGTACTGAAGGAGAACTGTATTGTCAGAGGTACCAACTTTCTGATGAGACATTAAACCAGGTGGGTGCAAAATATCCCATGACCCTATTTGCAGATGAGCAGGAAAGTTCTTCTGATGTCCTGGTCAACATTTATTCTCAACGAACACCACCAAAAACAGATTATTTTGTCATTTATCTCATTGCTGTTTGTGGGTCCACTTCATGCTGATTGAAAATTGGCTGCTGCATTTACCTACATTACAACATAGAATCATAGAAATTTACAGCACAGAAGGAGGCCATTTGGCCCATCGTGTCTGTGCTGGCCGAAAAGGAGCTATCCAGCCTAATCCCACTTCAAGCTCTTGGTCCGTAGCCCTGTGGGTTACGGCACTTCAAGTGCAGATCCAAGTATTTTTTAAATGCAATGAGGGTTTCTGCCTCTACCACCCTTTCAGGCAGTGAGCTCCAGACCCCCACTACCTTCTGGGTGAAAAAAGGTTCTCCTCAACTCCCCCCTAATCCTTCTACCAATTACTTTAAATCTATGCCTCCTGGTTATTGACCTCTCTGCTAAGGGAAATAGGTCCTTCCTATCTACAATTTCTAGGCCCCTCATAATTTTATACACCTCAATTAAGTTTCCCCTCAGCCATTGGTTATGAAGCACATTGGGGTATCCTGAGATTGTGAAAGGTGCTATAGAAATGCAAGTTCTTTCTTTGAATATCATTGTTGGCACTTTCTCCAATATGAACTATGGGTTACACTATACACTGTATTGATGTACAATACACTGTGCTGACAGCATTCTATGCTCTGATGGCAACACAGTATATCGGAATATTCGCCAGGTTGCTCACAGCGGTGTCCTGGAGATTAATCTTTAATTCCTGGAGACTCCAGGACAATTTTGGAGGCTTAGCAAACCTAAAGCGTACAGGCAGCGAATCAGGTCTGCAGTCATGCACACCCAATTTCCCAACCTATGATTTCAGCTCAAAGATTAAGGTCTCACATTTGTGTATGGGTTGGGGGTGCTTGGCCTTCTTGCTTACATGGTTTGATTTTTTGTGTATATGGGTAACTTGCACTGTTTGTGTTTGGGGGGCTTATGGTTCTGCATAATCATTTGGCGCTCCCTGGACATTCCTTGGTCTAACTAAATCCTGAGAGAATATAATGGGCCAGAAATTCGTGAACGGGGCTTGCCGCGCGTGCAAGCCCCGTATATGCACTTACCCGACGCTCCTGCCGATCACCTCCAGGGACGCCTGGAATTGGTGTTTCAAAAAGAAGAATCCCGGGCAGCGTATGACGTCACGCCGCCCAGGAGTGCAGCCAGCGCGAAGCCTGGAGCGTGCAGTGCAAGTGAGACACGCCCCTTAAGGTCTCATTGTAGTAGGACACGCCCCCAATCTCTCCAAGCAGCTGCAGAGGACTTTGTAGTTACACAGCTGCAGGGAAAGTAAGTTATCTGCTATTTTATGAATGTTTTGTGAACTTTTATAAAATTTTAAAAACGTTTACATTATTTTGAAGAATCTGAAGTAGTTTTAAACAGAATTAAAGCAATTTAAAGACTTTTAAAAGCCCTAAAAGAATTTTTTTAATTCCATGTATTTATTTAGCAATGTCGTCGTCATACGTGTCTTCACACTGTTCCCTTTGGGGAACTGTATGAAGTGGTGGAAGGATTTATGGCCATGATTAATGCTCATTCCGTGACCGTAACCATCTTTGAACCAGCCATTAGGGCGGTTAGTCCTATGGCGGGAGGGTTTTACGGGCTCCCACAAGCTATACAAGGAGGGGGGGCCACCCACACCCACGGACGCAAATATCCCACTGGATGTCAACCCAGAATTTAGAGCCGGAGCTCCGACTCCACTTGCCGGGACTGTCTGGAGCGGGGTTCGAAACCCTACCCTGATCTGGCCCAGCGGCGGGGATCCTACCGCTATGCCAAAGGCCCAATCCGATTAGCAACGTGAAATGGCTGGAACGAGCACAATTCACGGCATTAAAAGAACTCACAATTGAACTGATGATGACCTCAGCAATCTCCTCAAGGAGGTGGAGGCGCAGCGCCTGCTCATCATTGGTAATGAGAAGTCAAAGGCGCCGCAAAAAGGGCAGATGATAGCTTGGTCTTTCAAGTGGCAGCATAGGGCTCCAGTCACGGGGAGGGAAAAGGCGCAGGAAACGTATGGGTGTCACCTTTTGTGCGGAGTGGGCCTTTTGCGTAGCAGTAAGCATCCCCGCCGCTGGGCCAGAAGGAGTAGGGTTTCGAACCCCACTCCAGACAGTCCCGGCAAGTGGAGTCGGAGCTCCAACTATAAATTCTGGGTGGACATCCAGCGGGATACTTGTGTCCGTGGGTGTGGGTGGCCCCCCCCCCCCCCTCAGATGGGTTGTGGGAGCCCGTAAAACCCTCACGCCATAGGACTAACCACCCTAATGGCTGGTTCAAAGATGGTTACGGTCACGGAATGAGCGTTAATCACGGCCATAAATCCTTCCACCACTTCATACAGTTCCCGAAAGGGAACAGTGTGAGGATATGTACGACGATGACCTCTTGCGCAATGCACCTCCTTGGACCCTCAGTCGCAGATGCGAGGGGGCAAATCGTGCAATTGTTAAATTTTTCATTTTTTTTACATGTAAAATGTTGGCCCAGTAATTCCCTTCCAAATGCGCGAGTACGGTCGGGGTACTTACGCGTCTGGCCGGAGGAAATGCCGGTTTTCAGCATGCACAGCGCATGCGGGGAAAACCGGCATTTCCTGTCCTCTGAACGAAGGGGTTCAGAGGCAAAACGCGTGCGCAGTAAAATTCGCCGCTTTCATTCATGATTTCAGTGAGGTCAAGTCCTTACAACTTACACATGAAAAAAGCATGGGTACAGTTGCTCCAGAGGCTGCGGAGGAAGATATTTCTTATCGTGGAGCTTCTGAAAGTATGTATGTCTGTACATATTCCTTTGCGTGTTATGTATATATTCCTTTACTTATGTGTATGAATGTATTATTTAATTATGACTTTCAGAGAAAGTAACTTATTGGAAAATCATAATTAAAAACATACATTCATACACATTAGTAAAGGAATATAAAACATACATACATATACGTAAAGGAATATATGCGGACATACATACATAATTACTTATTACTGATGAAAAGTTTCTTTCTTAAAAGTGCTGGAAATGTTACATTACTCATTTTAGAACACTCATTTTCACATTCCATTCACACAGCCACAATTGCTCCTTCTACCTACCGTTCTGAAAACCCGTTTAAAAAAAAAAAAAAATTTAAACTTTAAAACTTACTTAAAATTTCTTAAAATAACTTCCCTCCCTTTCCCAAACAAAAATATTGCCTTTCAGAAGCTCCACGATAAAATATATCTTCCTCCGCAGCCTTGGAACAACTTTACACCTGCTTTTTTCAAGTGTAACTTGTAAGGACTTACCCTCACTGAATCCATGAATGAAATCTACGAAGTTCACTGCGCAAGCGCTGCCTGTGCAGTCGCACGCGCTGTGCCTATGAACCCCTTCGTTCCGAGGTCTGGAAATGCCGGCGTTCCCCGCATGCGCTGTTCATGCTGAACGCCGGCATTTCCAACGGCCAGATGCGTGAGTACCCCGACCGTACTCACGCCTTTGGTCACGAATTTCTGGCCCAATATAAACTGTAACTAAATTTAACATGGCCGTCAGACCCTTAATGACCTAGACTTGGGTATACAGGGCTTTATTTCAAAGTTTGTAGATGATACTCGAAAATGTAGTAAACAATGAGGAGGATAGTAACACACTTCAAGAGGACATAGACAGTCTGGTGAAATGGGCAGACACATGGCAGATGAAATTAACACAGAGAAGTGTGAAGTGATGCATTTTGGTAAGAAGAATGAGGAGAGGCAATATAAACTAAATGGTACAATTTTAAAGGGGTTACAGAAACAGAGAGATTGGGGGTGTACGTACACAAGTCTTTGAAGGTGGCAGGACAAGTTGAGAAAGCTGTTAAAAAGGCATAGGGGATCCTTGGCTTTATTAATAAAGGAATAAAGTACAAAAGCAAGGAAGTTATGCTAAACCTCTATAAAACACTGGTTAGGCTTCAGCTGGAGTATTGCGTCCAATTCTGAGCACCACACTTTAGGAAGGATGTCATGGCCTTAGAGGGGACAGAGGAGATTTACTACAATTATACCAGGGACTTCAGTTATGTGGAGAGACTGGAGAAGCTGGGATTGTTCTCCTTAGAGCAGAGAAGGTTAAGGGGAGATTTAATAGAGGTATTTAATAGAGGTATTCAAAATCATGAATGGTTTTCATACAGTAAATAAGGAGAAACTGTTTCCACTGGCAGGAGGGTCGATAATCAGAGGACACAGATTTAAGGTACTCGGCAAAAGAGCCAGAGGGGAGATGAGGAGAACTTTATTTACGCAGTGAGTTGTTGTGACCTGGAATGCATTGCCTGAAAGGGTGGTGGAAGCAGATTCAATAGTAACTTTCAAAAGGGAACTGGATAAATACTTGAAGGGGAAAATATTTGCAGGGCTATGGGGAAAGAGCAGGAGATTGGGACATAAGAAAAAGGAGCAGGAGTAGGCCATTTGGCCCTTCGAGCCTGCTCCACCATTCAATAAGATCGTGGCTAATCTTCTATCTCATCTCCACATTCCTGCACTATCCCTATATCCCTTGATTCCCTTAATATTCAAAAATCTTTCGATCTCTGTCTTGAATATACTCAACAACCACAGCCCTCTGGGGTAGAGAATTCTAAAGTTTTACCACCCTCTGAGTGAAGAAATTTCTCCTCATCTCAGTCCTAAATGGCCGACCCCTTATTCTGAGACAGTGACCCCTGGTTCTAGACTCCCCAGCCAGGGGAAACATCCTCCCTGCATCCAACCTGTCAAGTCCTGTAAGAATTTTGAAAGTTTCAATGAGATCACCTCTCATTCTTCTAAACTCTAGCGAATATAGGCCTAGTCTACTCAATCTCTCCTCATAGGATAATCCCCCCATCCCAGGAACCAGTCTGGTGAACCTTTGTTGCACTCCCTCTATGGCAAGTATATTCTTCCTTAGGTAAGGAGACCAAAACTGTACACAATGCTCCAGGTGTGGTCTCACCAGGGCCCTATATAATTCACAGAAATCACAGAAACCCCACAGTGCAGATAAAGGCCATTTCGGCCCATCGAGCCTGCACCGACACATATCCCACCCGATCCCCATAACCCCTACACCAACACATATCCCACCCTATCCCCGTAACCCCATGTATTTAATCCCCCTAACACTAAGGGTCAATTTATCATAGCCAATCATCCTAACCTGCACATCTTTGGACATTGCAGTAAGACATCTTTACTCTTATACACAAATCCTCTTGTAATAAAGGCCAACATACCATTTGCTTTCCTAATTGCTTGCTGTACCTGCATGTTAACTTTCAGTGATTCTTGTACAAGGACACCCAGGTCTCTCTGAACACCAACATTTCCCAATCTCTCACCATTTAAAAAATACTCTGTTTTTCTATTTTTCCTACCAAAGTGGATAACTTCACATTTTTCCATATTATATTCCATTTGCCATGTTCTTGCCCACTCACTTAGCCTGTCTATATCCCCTTGAAGCCTCTTTGCATCCTCCTCACAACTTACATTCCCACCCAGCTTTGTATCATCAGCAAATTTGGATAATTTACATTTGGTCCTCTCATCCAAATCATTGATGTAGATTGTGAATAGCTGAGGTCCAAGCTGTACCTGACTAGTTACAGCCTGCCAACCCGAAAATGACCCATTTATTCCTACTCTCTGTTTTCTGTCCATTAACCAATCCTCAATCCATGCTAGTATATTACCCCCAATCACATGAGCCCTAATTTTGTTTAATAACCTCTTGTGTGGCACCTTATCGAATGCCTTCTGAAAATCAAAATACACCACATCCACTGGTTCCCCCTTATCTATTCTGCTAGTTACAACCTCAAAAAACTCTAACAGATTTGTCAAACACGATTTCCCTTTCATAAATCCGTGTTGACTCTGCCCAATCCTATTATTATTTTCTAAGTGCCCTGTTACCACGTCCTTAATAATAGATTCTAGCATTTTCGCTACTACAGGTACTGATGTCAGGCTAACTGGTCTGTAGTTCCCTGTTTTCTCTCTCCCTCCTTTCTTAAATAGTAGGCTTACATTTGCTACCTTCCAATCTGCGGGAACCGTTCTAGAATCTATGGAATTTTGGAAAATGACAACCAATACATCCATTGGGCTGGATTTTGTCAATGGCGAGCTTTTGGAGGCGGGACTCCCACTTGTTGGGTTTTAGTCCCGCCTCCATCGACTTGTGGTCAACCCACGCTATTTTCCCTTGATTGACCTTGTTAAGTCCGTCCAGTGGGCTTAGCAGGCTAATTAAGGGAAAGCCAGTTACAGGTGACATCAGCGAGTGCCGTTTAATCTGTCAGGAGCTTTTGACAGGTGAAATGTCATCGTTTGACAGCTCTGTGAAGCTGTCAAACACTGACAATCTGTCTTCTAAGTTGTGTCTTTACTCAAGACACTATTAGAAAGCCTTCCTGACCAGAAAGCAGAAGGCTGCAGCTTTTGACAGTTCAGCGGTCATTCTGCTTTCTGTGCCAGTGAGCTGAGGGACTCCCGAGACCTGAAGGGAGGAAGCCTGCAGGAAGAAGTAAAGGTAAGTAAAACTTATTAAAACACTTTACACACACCTCACACACTTACCTCTGCACACATGCACCCATTACTCACCTGCACACCGGACATCTCGGCCCCTCCGACCCCCAGAGACCGACGGCCCACCTCGCTGACCCTGGCGAGATTCGGAACTGTCGGGAAACCCACACTTCAGGGCTCAGAATAGGGATTAGCCAAAAAACTGCCTGTTAACTACCTGTTAACAGGCAGTTAATTGGCATTAATCCCCTTCCTGCCTCGAGGAGGCGGGACCCGATGCGGGTCGGCTACCCACCTCCTGGCAAGATGGCATGGAAGTGGGTTGGGCACCTGCCCCAAATTCTGCCATTTTCCCAGCAGTCCCGCCTCCAAACCCACCTCCCCAGGGCTGATCTTAGGCTCAAAGCCACTTCCCTGCCCGCTCCCCATAACCCTTCACTCCCTTATCTTGCAAAAATCTGTCTATCTCCACCTTAAATGTATTTAATAACCCAGCCTCCACGGCTCTCTGGGGCAGAGAATTCCACAGATTTACGACCCTCTGAGAGAATTCCTCCTAATCTCCGTTCTAAAAGGAAACTATGCCCGAGTTCTAGATTTCCCTACAAGAGGAAACATCCTCACTGCATCTACCTTGTCGAGCCCCCTCAGTATCTTATATATTTCAATAAGATCACCTCTCATCCTTCTAAATTCCAATGAGTATAGGCCCAACCTGCTCAACCTTTCTTCATAAGTCAACCCCCTCATCTCTGGAATTAACCTAGTGAATCGTCTCTGAACTGCCTCCAATGCAAATATATCCGTCCTTAAATAAGGAGACCAAAACTGTACGCAGTACTCAAGGTGTGGTCTCACCAATACCCTGTACAGTTGTAGCAGGACTTCCCTGCTTTTATACTCCAACCCCCTTGCAATAAAGGCCAACATTCCATTTGCCTTTTTGATTACTTGCTGTACCTGCATGCTAACTTTTTGTGATTCATGCACAAGGACCCCCAGGTCCCTCTGAACTGTAGCATTTTGTAATCTCTCTCAATTTAAATTGAATGTATATTTGTTGTAAATTATGTATTAATTCTTTAAATGCTAGCCATTGCTTCTCTACCGTCATACCTTTTAATGTAGTTTCCCAATCTACCTTAGCCAACTCGCTTCTCATACCTACATAGTTTGCTTTGTTTAGATTTAAGACCCTAGTTTTGGATTTAACTAAATCTCTTTGAAACTCAATATAAAATTCTATCATATTATGGTCACTCTTCCCTAAAGGCCCCTTTAGTACAAGGTTATTAATGAACCCTTTCTCATTGCACATTATTAGATCTGAAATAGCCTGTTCTCTAGTTAGTTCCTCAACATACTGATGTAGAAAACTATCTTGTATACATTCCATTAATTCGTCTTCCACACTATTGCTGCAAATTTGGTTTGCCCAGTCTATATGTAGATTAAAGTCCCCCATGATTACTGTATTACCCTTGTTACATGCGCCTCTAATTTCCCGATTTATACTCTGCCCTACATTACAACTACTGTTTGGGGGCTTAGAAACAACTCCCACCAATGTTTTCTGCCCCTCACCCAAACTGATTCTACTTCTTGATTTTCGGAGCAAAGATCCTTTCTCTCTACTGTCTTTATCCCATCCTTTATTATCAGGGCTACCCCGCCTTCTTTTCCATTTTGCCTGTCTCTTCTAAAAGTTAAGTATCCTGTACTATTTAGTTCCCAACCTTGGCCACTTTGCAACCACGTCTCCGTTAAGGCTATTAGATCAAACCTGTTAAGTCCTTGCAGGCTCCGTGCGTACCAGGCAGCTAAGTGTCCTTTGCTGCTTGGCGCGCTCGGCTCATTAAGAAAAAAGCATTTCACTGACTGGATTTCACTTGTTGTATTTGGTTATGTGACAAATAAAATTGGAAAAAAAAATTAATTTCTATCTGCACTATTAATTCTTATTTTGTTGCGAATGCCTCGCGCATTCAGACTAATTGGATAACTCCTTCAAAGAGCCGGCACAGGCACAATGGGCCGAATGGCCTCCTTCTGTGCTGTAAGATTCTTTGATCAGGCCGTAACTTTGGAGAAACTCCCATGAAAACGACACAAAGGGTCTTTTTCGGCGGCCCGCCCGTGGAACCTGCTGCTTTCGTTGCTAGGAGGCGCGCGATGGGAACCCGGAGCGGTTGAGCGGGACGGTGCGCGCGCACGCGCAGTTAACAGAGTTGTTCTCGAGCTGCTTTGAAACTGCGCGCGCGCGAAATTCAAACAGGGCGCGCGGGCGGCGGCGGGCCGGGTTGGTGAGTTTAAAACACGCCTGAGGTTTTGGGGCGGGGACTTTAAGAAGGTAAAAGTTATCGTCTTCTGATTTTTGTGTGTGTTAGTTGTTTGCGGGACTGTAGCAGCTTTTTAATTATATTCTGGGAATGACGGGAGTTTAAAAATAAAGCGGTTTAACTTGGCAGCTGCAAGACCGGCCTCCTGTCGCTGCATCAAATTTTCAGAACCTGGAGGACGATTCGGCGGTGTTACACTCTCGGGAGGAACCATGTTCTGCCGTTTTTCTAAAGTAACGTGCAATTCCCCACCCTCACCAATCATCACATCGAGCTGGGCAGGGGTGGTTTCAGCTCCTGGTCCGGGGCCTTCACCATTGCTGGAACCAAAACACACAATTCTGCAAATGAGCAGTCTGTAAAGCGAAAAGGCAGGTGACGGATTCAGGTGCACTCTTTTGGTAATGCTGTAAACAAATAAACTGTAACTTAAAACATTAAAGGAAACTTAATAAATTAAATTAAATTACAATTCTATTGCCGGGGGTGGTGATGTACTCCAGTCCCTGCGGTGCTCACCGGTCGCAGAAGACCGCTTGCTCCATCTCCAGGGCCACCCGGGCACGAACGTGGCCGTGGAGGGGAGGCGTGCAGTTGGGCCGAACGACCGCCCTCTGCCTGGACCAGTTGATGGCCACTTTGGCCAGGCCCAGGAGCAGTCCCACAAGGAGGTTCCCCCGTTCTGCTAGCTCCCCTCTGCACCGGTGACCAAAGATCAGGTACGTGGGACTGAAGTGCAGCCAAAAATCGAGGAGCAACCCCTTCAAATAATGGAATAGGGGCTGCAACATCTCGCATTCTATATATACATGGAACACGGACTCCTCCAGGCCACAGAAAAGGCAGGCAGCCTGGGAGTCTGTGAACCTACTTAAAACTTTATTGCACAGGACTGCTCCGTGCAACACCCTACGATTCAGGTGTACTCTTTTTGATTGGGTGCTTAAACAAATAGACTGTAACTAAACATTAAAGGAAACTTAACTTAAATTAAAATTTGATTGGCTGGAGTGATGATGCACTCCAGTCCCCGCGGCGCCCACCGGTCGCGGAAGGCCTCAAGCGTGCAGGCGGACACCACGTACTCCATCTCCAGGGCCACCCGGGCGCGAACATGGCCGTTGAAGAGAGGCAGGCAGTCGGGCCGAACGACACCCCTTGACCGCCCGCTGCCTGGACCTCTGGTGGGGAATCCAGAACAAAAGGGCATTATCTTAAAATTAGACCTGGCCATTTAGGAGTGAAATCAGGAAGCATTTTTTTACATTAAGAATAGTAGAAATGTGGAACACTCTCAAAGGCTGCGGATGCTGGATTAATTGAAATTTTCAATACTGAGATCAATAGATCTTTGCTGGCTATGAAGGGAAATTGAGAAAATGCAGGTAAATGAGTTGAGGTACAGATCAGCCATGATCTAATTGAATGGCAGAAAAAGCTTGAGGGATTGAATGGCCACCTCCTGTTTCTATGTCTCAGATGGCCAACAATTATTTACACCCATTGCATTGAGGACTAGTCTATTCGTGGCAAAAGAATCAGGCGACATGTGGAAAAACTTTATGCAATGAGTGGTTAGGATTTGGCATGCACTGCCTGACAGGGTGGTGGATGCAGATTCAATAGTAGCCTTCAAAAGGGAATTGGATAAATACTTGAAGGAGCGAAAATTGCAGGGATACGGGGAAAGAGCAGGGGATTGGGACTAACTGAATTGCTCTTCGAAAGAGCCAGCGCAGACTCTGGGCCAAATGACCTCCTTCTGTGCTGTACTATTATAATTCTATGTGGACACCGCCACTCACCTTCCTGGGGTCAGAATTAACAAAAAGGGAAAAAACACATGTTTGGGGAAAGGATTGCAAGGTGAATGCCTGGGACGTGTAGCAGTAAACTAAAATGCAGATGAAACGTTTTCATAATTAGAAGTTGTCTGGATAGAAAGATAATTCCAAAAACACAGAAGTGACAGCTTGTGATTTATTACATTTTGAGGAGAGAAGTGAATTTGAGTGATGCAACTTGAATTTGCTTTGACTGTTACTTTATTTCTCAGACAACCAATGTATAAAGTAACTTAGGAATTCACATATGGTAGTCACGCCAACTTGTTCTCAGTCCATCTTCCAATAGATTGGGGCAATGCATGTCCAAAAGACTCAACCTAAGATGCTTTGACTGCTTACAGGAGTGACCAGCACTGCTGTACCCAAGAGAAAATCTAAGTCGCACTTGAAATTTGTAACTGACTGATGGATATGCTGGTGGTCAGTGCTTTGGGGCCCAGTTGACAAAAATCTGCTCTGACTAGGCCCTTCTCCCCTCTGTGTCACTCCTAGCTGCTGTTGAAAATGTTTGTTTGCTGTGTGCTATAAGCAGGAAATGCTACCTACAGTGGCTGGAATTACTTATTAACAGCAGTGCTTGGATAGGAGCGGTGCTGAAGAGGAGAAAGAAGCAAAGAAACAGAAGATAGGAGTAGGCCATTCGGCCCCTTGAGCCTGCTCTGCCGTTTAATGAGATCATGGCTGATCATCCAAATTCAGTACCCTGTCCCTGTCTACTCTCCATATCCCTTTAGCCTTAAGAAATATATCTAACTCCTTCTTGAATATATTTAATGAATTGGCCTCAACTGCCTTTTGTGGTAGAGAATTCCACAGGTTCACCACTCTCTGGGTGAAGAAATTCCTCCTCATCTCTGTCCTAAATGGCTTACCCCTTATCCTTAGACTGTGACCCCTGGTTCTGGACTCCCCTGTCATCGGGAACATCCTTCCTGCATCTAGTCTGTCGAGTCCTGTTAGAATTTTATAAGATTCAATGAGATCCCCTCTCATTCTTCTAAACTCCAGCGAATATAAGCCCAATCGACCCAATCTCTCCTCATATGTCATTCCTGCCATCCCAGCTATCAGTCTGGTGAATCCTCGCTGCGCTCCCTCCATGGCAAGAACATCCTTCCTCAGAAGAGGAAGGATGAAATAGAACGCAGTGAAGATAAGGGGACAAAATGGATGGTTATGGACAAGAGGAAATGGGGTAATAGTGGGAAGGGAGAAATGGGTGACAGTAAAGGGGAGTGAGAAGCAGGTGCAGTGCTTTGGGGTGGGGAGGAAAGAGAGTGCCAGCATTAACTGAGGAAGGAGAATAGTGCCAGCATAAACAGGGGGTTGTTGGAAGAAGAGCACCAGGTTGAATTGGAGGATGAGTGCCAGCATGAACGAAAAAGGGTGTAGGCAGAGAGAATGCCTCCAGGAAAGGGTGTTGAGTCAGATGGATAAGGGTCTGTGAACTGAGTCTAGAGGAGTAGAGTGTCTCTGAGCTAAGGCAAGGAGGGGTTGTTATGGGAGAGTAAATTTTGAAGTAGCTTTTGGGGACGCAGTTGATCTTGCTGGTCTGTTAAATCCTTATCTTTCATTTGTGAAGTACAAAAATGTATAAAGTGACGGCAGCTTTCATGGTTATAAGGAATTTGTAGGTGCAGAACTGCACATTACTACCCCATATTAGAGCATTCATGAGAGGCCTTCAAGTAAGATGGGGGAGAAATTGGGTAAGTAGCGCCACTTGTTAGCGCCTAAAGAGGCAGGCAGTGGCTGTAGCGCCACTGGCTGCACCTCCCGCGATATTGAGTTGGGGCGATAATGGTGGTGTTAGTCTTTTGCGCTGCGCCGCCACCGATGACGTCATCGGTGTGCGCAGCGGCCCGTTCGCGATATTTGGTAGCGAACGCCGCACTTGCGCCGTTCGCTACCCGCACCCGGTTCACGGGGCCTTACTGTGCCGGCAGTGGCGCAAGTTAAGGTGGAGGTGCGGGGCGGACGCCTTTTTTGGCGGCCGCCTGCCAGCACCTCCGTCCCCGGCCTCCTAACCGCCCCCCCTGCGCGGCATTGCTGGCTGTTTCCCGAGAGCCCGGCACTTCTCCTTGGTGCCGGGCTCGTTTGCCGGCACTCGCGATCGGGGTTCGCGCTGTTGCAGGCCCCTCCCCCTTAACAGTGGGAGGAAGTACGGCAGTGTGCCGTGCCGCAGCGTGTGGTGCTGCGGCACGTTGCGCTGCGATATTCAATTTCAGCGCCCTAAGAGGGACGCGGAGCGCCTCGAGCCTCGCCCCGTGTCCCTCGAGGGGCAATGAAACGAAATATCGGACGATCGCTGAAGCCGCGAACGCTGCGCTAAATCCTGCGCTCAGGCGACTTTTGCGCCACTTTGGCGCCCCAACCCAATTTCTAGGCCTATGGCTTTTGACAAAAGGAAAATTATTTCTGTTGAGGAATTACTTTGTGTAGCCCTGAAGCAGAATTCTAATAAACTTAAATGAATACTTCATTATATAGTACTCAGTATTCTGCTGATTTAAATTGATATTTGAGTGTTTTTGAAAAAAAAACTTGGTGGTTGAATCCCTAAGTGCAGATGGCAGCCTAACCATAACTTTCCTGTGGTTACAAACCAAATAATTCTAGGCCTAAACTCTCTGGAGGTTAGAAAAATGAGAGGTTATCTCATTCATACACAAGATTCTGAGAGGGCTTGACAGGGTAATCGCTGAGAGGCTGTTTCTCCTGGCGGGAGAGTCAAAACTAAGGGGCATAGTCTCAGGATAAGGGGTTGGCCATTTAGGACTGAGATGAGAAATTTCTTCACTGAGGGTTGTGAATTTTTGGAATTTTCTACTCCAGAGGGCGCTGGATGCTCAGTCGTTGAGTATATTCAAGGCTGAGATCGCTAGATTTTTGAACACAAAAGGGAATCAAGGGATATGGGGATCGGGCGGGAAAGTGGAGTTGAGGTTAAAGATCGGCCATGATTTTATTGAAAGACGGAACAGGCTCGAGGGGCCATATGACCTACTCCTGCTCCTATTTCTTATGTTCTATATTGTGGCGGAGCCACTGAATAACTCTGGGCAACTGTATATAATTCCCTTTTAACGATGTTCTAACACCAGCCTAAGCCTGTACCATGGTGTTAGACATTACTTTGTTTTGTATATAGTGTTTTGTATGTACGGGGCGTGGCCCCTTTAAGAGCGCGGGAAAACGCGATGACGTCACGTCGCAAACCACGTGACTGCCCAAGCAGTCCTCGTAGAATCTCCATCTTGTTAAGACCTGTTTTCGTGGTTCTCCTGTACCGATCTCAACAAACTGTTTGAACTAATTTAGTCTTACATTAAAGACCTGTTTGATTGATCTCCTGAGTCGACCTCAGTTATTAGTTAGGAATTCGTCAATTCCTACATTGGTGACCTCATTTTTTTGTGAATGTTTTTCGCAAAAAGGACACAACATGGAGGCCAACGCCGTTTCGCTGAAGCTACCGCAGTTCTGGGAGCAGCAAGCGACCTCGTGGTTCATTCAGGTCGAGGCCCAGTTCGCCCTGAGGGACATCGTTGCGGATCAGACCAAATATCTCCGAAATAACAACAGAAAAACCTGGCAAGCTGGTGGTCGCAAAAGCGGAGTTCGCGACCATGGAACGGTTAGGGATTATTCGCCGGTCGAATAGTCCCTGGTCTTCACCCCTCCACATCGTCCCGAAGCCTGGCGGCCGATGGCGGCCATGCGGCGACTATCGACGCCTAAACGACGCTACCACTCCTGATCGGTACCCGATTCCCCAAATCCAGGATTTCTCCGCCCATTTGGCAGGGAACACTGTCTTCTCGAAAGTCGACCTCGTCCGGGGCTACCACCAGGTCCCAGTTCATCCCCAAGACGTCCAGAAGACCGCAGTCATCACCCCATTCGGCCTTTTCGAGTTTTTACGAATGCCGTTTGGGTTAAAGAACGCCGCCCAGGCTTTCCAACGCCTGATGGACTCCATGCTGTGGGACCTCAAGTTCCTCTTCGTCTACCTGGACGATATTCTCATTGCCAGTCCCACTAAAGAAGAACATATCTGTCACCTATGCACCCTTTTTCGACGTCTCAGCCAACACGGCCTGATTATCAACCCGGCCAAGTGTCAGTTTGGTCTTCACCAAATTGATTTCCTGGGGCATCGCATCACTTCAGAGGGAGCGGTTCCTTTACAAGCGAAGGTAGAGGCGGTGACATCTTTTCCACGCCCGCAAAACATTAAGGCCCTGCAGGAATTCCTAGGCATGGTAAACTTTTACCACCGTTTCGTGCCTAAGGCAGCACTACTCATGCAGCCCCTGTACGAGGCCCTCAAGGGCAAGGCTGGCAAGAATACGGTAGATTGGATGGATGACGTGGCCCGGGCGTTCGCCGACACCAAAAGCGCCTTGGCCAACGCGACTATGCTGGCGCACCCGCTGCCAGGAGCCACCATCGCCCTCACCACCGACGCGTCAGACTACGCAATCGGCGCCGTGCAAGAGCAGTGGGTGAACGGGACGTGGCAGCCGTTGGCATTCTTCAGCCGTCAACTACGGCGGAACGAGAGAGCATATAGCACGTTTGACCGGGAGTTGCTCGCCCTTTTTCTGGCCATCCGCCATTTTCGCTTCCTCCTGGAAGGACGTCCCTTCACCGCTTTTGTGGACCATAAGCCGCTCACCTTCGCCATGGGCAAGACCGCCGAACCGTGGCCATCCCGACAGCAACGTCAACTGACCTACATATCTGAATTCACCACGGATATACAGCACGTGGTCGGTAAGGACAACCTGGTGGCCGACTGCCTCTCCCGTGCGACCGTCAATACGGTTCATTTAGGCATCGATTACGCCCTCATGGCAGCGGATCAAGCCTCAGACCCAGAAGTCCGAGCCTACAGAACGACCGTCACTGGCCTCCAGTTGGCCGACGTCAAGTTCCATTCAGCAGGTACCACGCTCTTGTGTGACGTCTCCGTACGGGACCCTCGCCCTGTCGTACCAGTTGTCTGGCGCCGTAAAGTGTTCGACGCCATACATGGGTTGTCACACCCAGGAATGAAGGCCTCTCAGAAGCTGATGTCAGCGAAATTCGTATGGCACGGCATGCACAAGGATGTCCGCGACTGGACCAACACCTGCGTGGTTTGCCAAAAGGCCAAAGTACAGCACCACATCAAAGCTCCGTTGGCCACCTTCACAGTTCCGGAGCGACGTTTTGACCATGTCAATGTGGACCTGGTGGGTCCACTCCCACCCTCCCATGGTTTTTCGTGGTTCTCCTGACCATGGTTGACCGCACCACCAGATGGCCGGAGGCGGTTCCCCTATCATCCACTACTTCGGCGGACGTGGCCAGGGCGTTCATTTCCACCTGGGTTGCCCGTTTCGGAGTGCCCGCAGATATTTCTTCAGACAGGGGACCGCAGTTTTCCTCCGAACTCTGGAATGCAATGGCCCAAGGACTCGGTGTCAAATTACATCGCACCACAGCCTACCACCCACAGGCGAATGGTCTCTGTGAACGTTTCCATCGGTCACTGAAAGCCGCCCTGAGGGCCAGCCTCCAGGACGCTGGATGGGCAGACAAGCTACCGTGGGTCTTGTTGGGCCTTCGCACGGCCCCCAAAGAAGACCTTCACTCTTCATCAGCGGAGCTGGTGTACGGTCAACCGCTGCGAGTCCATGGGGATTTCCTACCAGCATCGACGAAGCCTTGGTCCGCGTCTGACCAGCTTACTAGTCACCAGGAGGCAGCCAGATGTTTCGCGCCAGTGCCCACTTCGCACCACGGGCTGCAGAGTTCGCATGTTCCCACGGAGCTTCACAAGGCGGAATACGTCTTTATTCGCCACGATGCACATAGGGATCCACTCAAGGCCCCATACACTGGTCCCTTCCGCGTGTTGGAGGCAGGGGACAAAACCTTCACGGTAGATGTCGGTGGTAAACCAGACCACATTTCAGTCAATTGCTTAAAGCCAGCACACCTGGACCTCGACCGCCCCGTCGAGACAGCACAACCGCCGAGACGAGGTCGGCCATTCATCACCGTTACGGCAGACCAAGCGCAACCGCCCGCCAGCCGCCCAACAACCTCCACCTCAGGAGTACAGGAGTCGTTCCGACAGGCTCATCAGACCCCCTCACCGTTTGACTTTGTCCGTTAAAGCGAATTCTGGGGGGGCGCATGTGGCGGAGCCACTGAATGACTCTGGGCAACTGTATATAATTCCCTTTAACGATGTTCTAACACCAGCCTAAGCCTGTACCATGGTGTTAGACATTACTTTGTTTTGTATATAGTGTTTTGTATGTACGGGGCGTGGCCCCTTTAAGAGCGCGGGAAAACGCGGGTAAACGCAATGACGTCACGTCGCAAACCACGTGACTGCCCAAGCAGTCCTCGTGGAATCTCCATCTTGTTAAGACCTGTTTTCGTGGTTCTCCTGTATCGATCTCAACAAACTGAACTTGTTTAGTCTTACATTAAAGACCTGTTTGATTGATTTCCTGAGTCGACCTCGGCTATTAGTTAGGAATTCGTCAATTCCTACAATATACCAAAATGTTAAAGTTGTGATGCCCTATAAACTTGTTTTAAACACGTGTTTTTCCTTTTTTTGTAGTTTATTCTCAACTGAAATGGATGCAGTAGGTAATTTCTTCACCAAGTTGAGAATCCTTGCAGTAAATTTAGAGAAAGAGACAAAATATCTGGATCATGCTTTGAATAATGAGTCTGGTAAGCAGGTCAATACCACTTTGATGCAGTACTGTCTTAATGGGGAAGTAGTCTATTCTACTAAAATGACAAGATAATCCTAAAAGTTATCAATGTCTGTGGCCACGTGCCTTAGTTGTCCTTTTCTAAAATGCTTTAGAACTGCTAGTTAAAGGCAAGTAGATATGTTGCATAGAATTTTTCCCCCAGGTGACATAAAGCTCAGTCCCGTGCAATGTGAATAGTAACAATGGGCAAAAGTTACTATTTTGGCCTTCATTCCATGTTGTCTACCATCTCTGGTGCTGATTTTAATGTACTGTTTTTCTAATTTTTTGCATTGAATTATTGCTTCAGTTTTGAATTTACCCAACAAATCTGAAGAAGCCAAAACCTAACTTTTATTTCTATAACATGAAGGTCATGAAGAAGAAGCTCCAAAAAAGATCCTTCATGAGTTACATTCCGAAGTCAGAAATATTAAGGTAGAGTTTAAATTGTGCATTTATTCATAACCATAGATTGGCTGTATTTTGTAAGCACTACTAACTATTTTGCACAAAGCTCGTCTGTTACATGTAAGATTATTTCCAACTGCATTTTCCCCCCAACTCGTTAAGCAGGCTATCTGAGAGCTTAAAACATTTATTTTAAAATTTGATATCTTAGTTACTGCTGTTAATTATTTGATCTCAATGGCTGCAGTTGTGATTCTTGCAAGTTGCAGAGTACGGTCAAGGTTTCAAATATGCAGAAGTTTCAGAAACCTTTTTAAACTAACTGGTGTGATAAGCTACTGTACATCTTTCATTTTGAAAAAACTACAGGAATGCCTAATGTAAGTATTGGTGTATTGGCTATTTGAATATTAAAAACATGCATGAACTTTCGTACTTGTTGATACACATTAGGTATTGCATTGTTTAAAACAATTTGTGAGCTCAGTCGTTGCCTGTGGCCTAATTCAATAGTAATAGTTTGTAGAAATTGGCAAATACCTCTAAACCCATCAACCCCACGCCATTTGGATTGATCTCAGTTCCATCGACTGCATTCACATCCTGCGATTGCTTCACTTTTCACAAATCTTTTTGACTCTTAAAATAATTTGATACTATTTGCTTCAGTGGCTTTTCCTAGCAACTTTATTACATGAGTGTAACATTTGTGTAAAAAAAAGGTTCCTCTAAATTTTTTTCTTACTAATGACTTAATTTTTAAATGGTACCTCTGGTATTTGCACTTTTAGCCCCAGTGAATAACTTGCCTGTGTCAATTCATCAATAACTGAAAGAATTGTTCAGAACATGGTTTTACTGCCTTGTTTCAGAGCCCAAGGTATATTTTTAAAAATTGTTTTGGGGTGGAGGAGGAGAGATGAGCGCGCTACGATGCATGTACTCTGCGATGCACATGCTACTTGCATCCCAGTGAGAGAAATGAATATGACATACTATTTTTATGCAACTACTTGAAGAATTGCTGTGTTACAAAATGATACAAAAGCAGTCCAGCTTTACTTTTTAAGATAAATTTTAGGAAATACAACAAATGATAATCTTCTCTTGAATGCCAGAATTTGATCATCCTCTCTTGGAGGCCAGAGTTTGAGTTCAAGTGTCAAATTTTACTTTTTGGGAGGATGGGGGGAAAGAAGGTTGTTGCTCCAGGTTTAATGTGCATCAGAGGTTACTAGTCCTGACAGAAAATCCTTTGATTTAACCTTCAGCTGACAGATAGTAAAATAGTCCTTACAAACATTCATGTCACGCTAGAAATGAACCAGCCAAAGGGGAGGTTTCTCAGGAAACTCCATCTGATAGGAATGCTGGCAGGCAAGATCTTTTGTTTTCTGCTTTAAAGCTGTTTCAACCAAACTAAGAAAGGGGCACATTTTACTTGAACCGTTTTATGGTTTCCCCAAAAAATCATTTCCTTTCTTTCCATCTATGCTGACAACCTTTTGTTTCTCATAGCCCAAAATGTTTGGGCCATCCCTTTTCCAAACATTGCATCTCTAAGTAGCTCATAAAATTAATACACCCATTGCTATCTTCTCCAGGAAGAAACCTAATGAACCTTTTTCATGGTCATTCCACTTGATCTTTGGCTCCCACATGGGCATTTCTGAAGAATCTCTGTATATATAAAACTGCAACTTGAAATAGCTTACTTATCTTTGAGGCACTATTCCCTCAAGTTGGCAACTTTAGACAAGGATATCTGCATCTGCCTTGCAAGCAATAACTTCCTCATCACTGGAAAAGTCCCATTGTGAATGGAAGATATGAATGGAGAAAGATTCCCTATCTTGTAAAGTTGTCTTAGAGTCATAGGCCACGATTTTATCAGCACTGAGAGGGTGGGTTTAGAGGCGGGTCAAAGGTCAAAATCGTTTTGCTTGACGGCGGGGTCCGATCCCGCCGTCAACCCGCCTCCAAACAATTTTCCTAAGTGTCAGGTCCCTGATTTGCGCATGGACCCGACACCTAGCGGCGGGAAGAGGATTAAAGCCACTTACCTGCCTGTTAACAGGTGGTTGAGAGTAGTTAATAGGCTATTTTTTAATTTTGCCACTTCTGCCTCGGGCTTCCCGACGTCCAGACACCACGCCAGGTAAGTGTGGCATGTTGTGAGTCTGGTGTAATGTTACTGCATTGATGACAGCTGCAGAAGTGGTGTGAAGGATCCAATGGTGCACTGGTGAGTTTCAGAGGTAAGAAAATGTTGGGGAAATCATTTTTAATGCATTTGCACTTTTCTGTAGGTAACAAGTTTTGAAATCGATGTCTATTCCCACCTCATTGGGAGAACCTCTCCCACCAGTGACAGATCGCTTCTGTCACCTCACCTGCAGCTGCTATCTGTTCTAGCCTGAGGAGGGAGTCATTGGAGAGCCTGGGTGCAAAAGCTCACCTTTGTACAGTGATTGTCAGTGTTTGCAGCACCTCAATGCTGTCAAATACTGAGAAATTAGCTGTCAAAAAAATTGTGCGTGGTCCCTTTAAGAAAACCGGCAGATGACGCGTCATCAAATGATGTCATCTGACTGGCTTCCTCTTAATTGGCCGGCAAGCCCGCAGGGCGGACTTAACAAGGTCAATCAACGTAAAATCACATCCGTGGGCCGGATGCAGTTGGGGGTAGGTCTGGAAGCCGGAAACCACCTGACCCGCTCCCAACCCGCATCCAATGACAAAATCGTGGCCATAGAGTCATAACGGCACAGAAGGATGCCATTCGGCCCATCGAGCCCATGCCGGCTCTCTGTGGAGCAATCCAGTCGGTCCCATTCCCCCACTCTATCCCTGTAGCCCTGTAAGTTTATATCCCTCAAGTGTCTATCCAGTCTCTCCTTGAAAACATTGAGTTTCTCCGCTTCCACCACTTCCGTCGGCAGCGAATTCCAGGTCCTCACCACTCGCTGCGTAAAAAAGTTTTCCCTCACGTCCCCCCTGTATCTCTTGCCCAAAACCTTAAATCTGTGTCCCCTAGTCCTTGTACCATCAACTAGTGGGAACAGCCTTTCCCCATCTAGCCTATCCAAAGTCTTCTTTCATTGATGGCAGCTGTGGTCCTGCAGATCTGTGACCTTAGACTTTACAGGGAGCTATGCATTACAAATTTGGCTTCTCATTAATAATCGTATGAGGATATTCAAATTTCTTTTCTTTCAAATTAGCTTCCATTAATAGGTTTAAAACAAACTGCTAGGAGAGGACCACATAGGGAGCATCCCCATGATGCGCATCATCGTGGTAAAAATTTCACTGGGGCTGTGTTTCAGCTTGTGGTTTCCCTACTATTTGATTCATGCCTGGCCTCAATTTGCAGTGGTGTGTGGAAGAAGCTATAATTTGAAAAATAAAGATGATCCTCCCAGTTTGGCATAAAAATAAAACAAAAAAGGTGACTCAACCGTGGCTAACAAGGGAAATTAGGGATAGCATAAGATCCAAGGAGAGGACATATAAATTGGCCAGAAAAAGCAGTAAACCTGAGGATTGGGAGCAGTTTAGGATCCAACAAAGGAGGACAAATGGATTAATTAAGAGGGGGAAAATAGAGTATGAGAGTAAGCTTGCAGAGAACATAAAAACTGACTGTAAAAGCTTTTATAGATATGTGAAGAGAAAAAGATTGGTGAAGTCAAGCGTAGGTCCCTTGCAGTCAGAATCAGGGGAATTTATAATGGGGAACAAAGAAATGGCCGACCAATTAAATACATACTTTGGTTCTGTCTTCACAAAGGAGGACAGAAATAACTTCCCAAAGATGTCGGGGAACATAGGGTCTAATGAAAGGGAGGAACTGATAGAAATCAGTATTTGTAGGGAAATGGTGTTAGGGAAATTGATGGGATTGAGGGCCGATAAATCCCCAGGGCCTGATCATCTACACCCTAGGGTACTTAAGGATGTGGCCCTAGAAATAGTAGATGCATTGCTGGTCATCTTCCAAAATTCGATAGACTCTGGAACAGTACCCATGGCTTGGCGGGTAGCTAATGTTACCCCACTGTTCAAAAAGGGTGGTAGAGAGAAAACGGGGAATTACAGACCGGTAAGCCTGACATCGGTAGTGGGGAAAATGCTAAGAGTCCATTATAAAGGATGTAATAGCAGAGCACTTGGAAAAAAGTGACAGGGTCAGACAAAGTCAACATGGATTTACAAAAGGTAAATCATGCTTGACTAATTACTGGAATTTTTTGAGGATGTAACTGGTAAAATAGATATGAGAGAACCAGTGGATGTGGTGTATTTGTATTTCAAAAGGCTTTCGATAATGTCTCGCATAAGAGATTAGCGTGTAAAATTAAGGCACATGGGATTGGGGGCAAGGTATTGACTTGGATAGAGAACTGGTTGGCAGACAGAAAATAAAGAGTTGGAATAAACGGCTCTTTTTCTGAGTGGCAGGCAGTGACTAGTGGGGTACCGCAGGGTTCGGTCCTTGGACCCCAGCTATTCACAATATATATTAATGATCTGGACGAGGGAACTAGATGTAATATCTCCAAGTTTGCAGACGACACAAAGCTGGGTGGGCGTGTGTGCTGTGAGGAGGATGCCGAGAAACTCCAGTATGATTTGGACAGGTTGGGTGATTGGGCAGAAGCATGGCAGATGCAATATAACGTGGATAAATGCGAGGTTATCCACTTTGGTGTCAAACAGGAAGGCAGATTATTATCTGAATGGCAATAGATTGGGAGAAGAGGAAGTGCAACGAGACCTGGGCGTCCTTGTGCACCAGTCGCTGAAAGTAAGCATGCAGGTGCAGCAGGCGGTTAAGAAGGCAAATGGTATGTTGGCCTTCGTAGCGAGAGGGTTTGAGTACAGGAACAAGGATGTCTTGCTGCAGTTGTACAGGGCCTTGGTGAGACCACATCTTGAGTATTGTGTGCAGTTTTGGTCACCTTACCTGAGGAAGGATGTTCTTGCCATGGAAGGAGTGCAGCGAAGAGTCACCAGGCTGATACCTGGGATGGCAGGAATGACGTATGAGGAGAGTTTGGGTCGATTGGGCTTATACTCGCTGGAGTTTAGAAGAATGAGGGGATCTCATCAAAACTTATAAAATTCTAACAGGACTAGACAGACTAGATGCTGGAAGGATGTTCCCGATGGTCGGGGAGTCCAGAACCAGGGGTCACAGCCTAAGGATAAGGGGTAAGCCATTTAGGACAGAGATGAGGAGGAATTTCTTCACCAAAGAGTGGGGTGAACCTGTGGAATTCTCTACCACAGAAGGCAGTAGAGGCCAATTCATTAAATATATTCAAGAAGGAGTTGGATATATTTCTTACGGCTAAAGGGATATGGAGAGACGGCAGGAACAGGGTACTGAATTTGGATGATCAGCCATGATCTCATTGAATGGCGGAGCAGGCTCGAGGGGCCGAATGGCCTACTCCTGCTCCCATCTTCTATGTTTCTATAGTTAATCCTGCTTTCCGTAGAGCGTTACAGGCCAGGATTGAATAGAGGAGATCTGGGATGATTAAATATTCTGGGGGAGAAATTCAGTAGGTTGCGCCACCCGTTAGCGCCTTAAGAGGGCACTAAGTGGGTCGCAAGCCAACTGGCGCCCGGGCGCGGCACTGCCCACGCCTCCCGCTAAATTCCGCAGGACGTTAGTGGTGGCGCTAACCGTTAGCGCTGCGCCGCTGCCGATGACGTCATCGGTGTGCGCAGCGCCCCGCTGACGCCCTGGCCGCGATATTCGGCAGCGCCCCCTGATTTACTGCCGGACGCGATGTCCGACCAGTTCAGGGGGGCCTACCTGCAGTGGGGAGGCGCAAATTAACCAAGAGGTGTGGGGCGGCCATTTTTGTTGTTGGCCGCCTGCCAGCACCTGCCTGCGCTCCCGTCCCCGGCCTCCTGAACAACCCCCTCCCCGCAGAGTGCCGGCTGCGTTCCAAGAGCCCGGCACTTCTCTTCGGTGCCAGGCTCTTTTGCCTGCACTCCCGATCCTCGGGGGCCCAGCTGGGCCCCAGATCGCGCTGCACAAGGTCCGTCCCCTTTAAGAAGGGGAGGAAGGCCTGCAATACCGCAGCGCGACATGACGCAGCGTGTGGCGCTGCGGCACGTTGCGCCACGCTACTCACTCGCAGCGCCCCAAGAGGGATGCGGGGCGCCTCCAGTAGTGCCGCGCTTCCCTTTGGGGCGCAACCACTCAATTTCTGGTGGGCGGGCGCGAATGTTTCCAGGGCGCTACTTTTAGCGCCCTGGCAAGGCTGGCGCCCCAAACGGGGCTATACTCAATTTTTCCCCCTCTGAGTTTTGCTTGGTTACCTTTTTGAGATTATTCAGTTGCAGCGATTGCCTTTGGGAGATTAGCCAGGGTATATTATGCATGGTCTGTGCAAGGAGCGGGTGTTTAAGGGCCAAATGGCTTTTTCCTATTCAGTGCTTTAATAGATGTGCATCTACTTCATTGCATATTGTTGTTTTGCAATATTCCAATTGGCTAATTCAGTAAATTACCTCAACAATTATGTAATTTATCATGAACAATTACAGAAAACGGCTGAGTTCCTTCGCTAAAATATAACCCTATTTCTGTGACAAACCCAATATGCAAATCTCCATTAAATGCTTTGTTCCCAGACCATGATCAGACTTTTATTTGTGGTTTCCCTGTATTTGTTTTCAGTTGAAATGCACAAAAGGAAGATATAGAAATAAATAGATGGTTGTTTTGGATCCTTAAATTGATAAATGTATTGTTCAGTATGCAGCTGAGCCATGTAGGTCACGGGTTCAATCCCCACTGAGTTAGCTGATCTTGGGTGGGGCAGTGGCAACTGCAGTTGGCCTCGATGCGTGTAAGGAATTTTAAAATCAACTGGATAGTATTTGTCTGTGCATTGGGTGAAGATAGGATTTTAGAATGCCTTACATGGTGAAATAGCCTGCTTGTACTCACTCTCTAAGTTTGCATATAAACAATGGCCACTTTGGTAAGATACTGGTAGGCAACCATCACCTCAGGAAGAATACTTGAGTACGAGTTAATAACTTAGGGTGGGAGAAGGAGGGTAGATTTGTTGCTAAATCGTAAAGAAATGCAATTGAGACTAGTGTGAGTAGTTAACTCACTAAGTCATATTACCTCAATGGGCCCAAAGTATTAAAAATGACTAGTTCGATGTCTGGTGTTCTGCTTCCTTCCTTGCCCCCCCCCCCCCCCGCCGCCCCCAGAAAAAAAGAGAACAAAGGTTACATATGTGGTGTGTGTTCTGCATGCTAATTAACTTTAAGATCACTGCATCACGTTAAATGAGACACCAGACCACTGTTGACTGTGTCCTTTTATCCCTTATATAGTTGATGGTTCCTGAAATATAGCAGTTGTTGCTATATTTTGCCTAATATTGCCAACACGTTGTCCCTTGTTTTTTCCTTAATATTTTCTAGTGGGTAAAATTTGTGGTACTATTAATGCAGTTCAGTGTTGAAATTTTGTACAGCACCGCCAAGTGGTAGAATTTGGTAGTCTTTTATAAGAATGCTGCAGAATACAGTATTGGTTCCTATTTCTTTCTTTCTTCTCCTTTTCCCCCCAACCCCAACCCCAGACCAAATTAATCATGTGCCATTATATCCAGTTGTGCTTTACAATCATGGTTTCTTTCTGCTTTCCCTCTACTTTCATCCCATCTCAATCAATGTCTTATGCATATCTGGTAGTCTTGAGTTTTTTTATACAAGTGTCTCATTGCTCTCATGACCTATGTTCTGTCGATATTAAGGAATTAAATCCACCCTACTATATTATGAAACTTGCAGAATACTTTGAAGAGAAGTGTCCTAGATTAATGGTTCTGTTTTAGTGTAAAAGGAGAAAGTAACTTGCTGGATAAGCTCAACAAATACTGGATGGGAAATTAGTTTAAAAATGAGCTCCCAATCAGACTGAGAAATTTGTGAAATAAATGGTTGTCTTCTAGGCTGAGTAGAGGACGTCTCAAAATACAGATTTCTAAAAAGCTATTTTATATTTTAAAACGTCTCAGTGGTATACAGTAATACTTAGTTGGATTTAAAATGTGAGTAGCTAAATGTTTTAATTGCCCTGTATCTCTTTTTGAAAGTCCATATATATGGAGCTTTTGCATAATACAGTTCAAGGTATCTTAGAACCTTTTTTCCCTCCTTTTTAAAGGTAGATGTTCAAAAAAAATTAGAAACCCTTGATACAGAACACAAAGAGAACAGTGAATTAATTAGAGCCTTCCAGATACTGCAGCAGAGGAATTGTGCAGACCTTGAAGAAATTGAAGAACACTTTCAGAATTATGGCTATGAACCCTTGCATAGAAAAGATGAAGGTATGTAAAAGGGAGGGAAATAGGGGAAGTGAGCAGAGATGTCCACTAATTTACTGTGATTTGATCATTTTTGAAGGTTCTTTAATACTAAACAGAATGTGACTTATACAGTGCTATATTGTACTTGGTATGCCCTAGAAAGGTGCTGTCACATGCTACTGTAACTTGTATGAATAGTAAGAAACAGAAGTTTAAAAAATGAAATTTACAAAAGTAATTGAATTTTTCATGCATGCAGTGACCCACTATTACTATTCTGTACGTACTATAGCAGTGACTTGGTTAAGATCAGAAGTGCTGTTTTAACATCTTTCCCTCCTCTTCCTATACCCTGAAACTTAATCCATAAAGTTTATAAATTAAATTGGGCCAACCGTAAACATTTCTAACTGTGGAGTTACTGATGTTTTATTCAATAAATTTTATGGAATATATAGAGTTGCTTGAAGTGTATATTTCAGAATAATAATGATTCAACTACAATCATATGAAATTACTTCTACTTTATGGGAGCATGTACCATTGGCAAAAAAAAAAATCACTATTTAGTGAGAATTGTTGAAAAATGGTAGATTTGTAGTACATAGTACAGGAAACTCTTTGGTATCCGGCACCGACGGTGCCGGTTTATCAAAAAGTCCGGATTACAGAGAGGTATAGTTAAAAGGTACGAAAGCTCCCTACACAGCAACAAATCCAGGCTTCCCTGTTGCTTAGCAACATGTGCAGGAACTCCGGCCACAGACCAAGCGTCCCTGTTGCTTAGCAACAAGTGTAGGAGCCCCAGTTACACAGCCACAGATCCAGGAACTGCCACTAATATGAAGTAAAACTTACCTGAACCTACTCCTGAATTTTGCCGGTTAACAGAGATTTCTGGTTATTTAGGTGCCGGTAAATCGAGAGTTTCCTGTATTGAATATGTATTGAATTGAAAGTTTCAGAAGTGACCTCTTGTAATGTTCTTTCCCTCAAGGTAACTTTCAAAATGAGCCGGCTTCCATGCCATGATCTTACACATTTAAGATCTAGAAATTTGCTTGCGATTCGGCCATTTTACACCTGTAAAACAGGCGCCAAAGCATCCAATATGGCAGGTTGTGTGAGTGCACGCCTTCTGAGCCGGAAGTACACTATCCATCATATTGATACATATACTGAAAGAGAGGTCCAGGGCCCACACCTGAAACAGGCGTTGGGCCCTTTGTATATGCACAGAAAGGGTTTAACACCTGTTTGATGTCCCCTTTACCAAATTGGTTTGTCATGAATGCAGCCGACTCCATGCCAACTGCATTGAGGAAAACCAGGCCTACATGTGGCCTAACCAGCGGTCTTTAAAGGGACTGCTGCAGACCGCCACCAAAAATGTAAGTTTTAAAAAGCAGTTAAATGTGCAGCCAACAGGTGCAGGAGTGCTCCTTCCAGCTCCACATTAGAGCCACGATTGCTGCTGACCACCGCTTGCCCCTCCCCATCACCCAATCCACCACTTTTCCAAGACTACCCGAGGGCTGCTGCCGCCAACGCATTGATTGTTCATCTTCCTTGCTGTCTGGCTGTTATGTTTGCTGTCATTTTTGCTTACATAACTGTCACTACACTTCAAAAAGTAATTCATTGGATATAAAGCACTTTGAGGCATCCTGAGGATGTTATAAAGTGCTATATAAATCCCTCCCTCCCTTATACAGATTATTTGATATCCTAGAGTTTTTCTACATTACTTTTGGTGTTGCAAACAAATCTCACAGCTGTTCCTCATCTTGTCAGTTTAATTTGTGGTATTCACTTGCTTCAAGATGAAATAAGTCGAGTAGAATAATAATGCAAATTCGGTGTGGTGTATTGAGAGGTCAATGAGCAAACTGGTGTGTTTTTTCCCCAAATTCTAGTCTGTTTGGAAAACCCTACAGCAAAATATGAAAATCCAACCAATTCTGAAACTAGTTTTAGATAAGTTAAAAAATTTCAATCTCTAGCTTCATAAACTGCCCAACTTTCCCTCTTCTAACCCTTTTCATTATGGTTTAGTTTTGTATTCTATATGTCAAAAGTTTAACCAACAGGACTGAGAGTTGAATATTTTTAAATGTTTAGCATTTTTTGGCCCTGTGGCCTTAAATGAATTTTTTAGGGACATAAATATTGAATTAGTTCATTAGTGAGGATTATAGAGATCATGTCCCAGAATTGCCTGCAATGGCAGAGATTGGCAATGTATGTCATAAATTTTGCCATTTTCTGCACCGATCTCACAGTTATGAACTTACTCAAAATCCTCTTGGATTAGTAATTTAAATATGCAGCAGCAAGCATAGCGACAAATCAGATGTGGCCAATGTTTATCAGCCTTTAACACCTGCAAGTTACAAAATGTACATGGGTCGGATGTGTTTGCTGAATGAAACAAAAAGAAATTTGCATTTATTCGGAGCCCTGACATCATTTCCCCCAGCATTGTCTGAAAAGCTTGACTAAAACCTTCCACATTCATGGTCAGCTGTAGAATGAACGCAGGATAAGAAATGGTTAAAATAAGTTACAGTTTGACAAAAAAATTAACGTATGGGTAGGACATAAAATCAGAGAATTGTGATTTTCATATTAAATCTGTGCCTAACCAGACATCATTATGAGAGAGTGCATAGAATGGACCTGCGCTTTACTTTCTGCCTCTATATATAAATTGAGTGCATGTACACAGCGGGTCTAACTTCAGTGCCAGGCTGCCCTGACCCTAGCCTGATGCATCACATGTTTATTGTTGGGTCTGCATTTTAACTTAGCACATCGATCTCTCTCAATCATCCATCTGGTATAGATACTGCTATATTGTGGACAATACAATGCTTATATTGGAGAGGCAGATACTGGCAGCTAATTGAGAAAGTTGCATGTAGTCTATATGACACTGCACAGATTTGACTGATGCTTCCGTAACATAAACCAAGTGGATGCACTGTGGGTAGGCTCATCACTTCGTTAAAGTGAAGACCTTTGTTCTTGTGATTCCACGATAATGAAGATCCCAGCACTGATCCTGCACAAATGTTTAGCTTGCTTGCAGGACCCAGGCTTAGAGATGAGACAAGGTCAGCGCTATTTGCAAATAGGCAAAGAAGCAGTCAGGTCAGCAGCAGTTTTAAAACTCACTTTGACCCTACCAAGAAACAAATTGCTTCAATCATTATCCCCTAATGTAAATTAATCATTCCTTTCACTCATTTTTTTATTGCCTTGTAAACCAATGAAGTTGCACCCTTCTAAAGTTTCCTTCAATTCCAACCAGTCAGTTGCAAAAGTCTTTAGGAATCAGAGGTGTATCCTGTGCCCTGTGGAATCAGGAGTTTTCCAGGATACAAGGGCCTTGTTTTCAGGGGGAAGAAAATTGGTGAAAAGGGAAGTGGAAAATCTCCAAATAAAATGTATTTTTCCCCCCTCCCAAGAACCACAGATGAAATTGATGAATACTGGAACTGAAGTGACTGAAAATTCTGTACCTGAACCTGAACTTGAAGAGCAAAGTGATAAAGTTGTCACTCCATCGCATGAGAAGCCTTTGCTGAATGACCCCTTGCGTACCCCCCAGCTTGAAGATTTTGGACTTGGCCACTTAATGTTTCAAAATGCGTGGGAGCAACCAGAATGTATCCTACCTTCAGATCCCAAAATAGCTCAGGAATTCTCTGGAAATTACGATATGCATTCTTCAACATTACAAGGTCCAATAATACCAAAGACACCAAAGTGCACATTACAGCTGGATGACGATATGCTCCTCACTCCTAAGATGGAACATTTTGGTGTTACAGAACATACTGGTTGTGTAAATGACTTTACTTTGGCACTGTATAATAAATGTGCTCAACCAGAGGTCAACAGGTAAAGTTTTTTTAATGTTTTATGAAAATAATTGCAATTCAAGTTTCTATATTCAGTTTCCAGCAATCTATGTGATTTTCATAAATTAGCCAATCAGTGATTACTCTCTTCTAGCTGATTTAAAAGTAGATTACTAGTGAATAGATTACTCCAAACTAAATTTTAATTGTATTGATAATTTTTACACGGTTCCAAACAGGATTAGTATACTGTTTTTATAAACTTAAGTGAAGGATTTGCATTGTTGTCTATATTCTGAAGTTTATCATTTACAATAACAATGGCTGTATGGTGGTTTTAAACAAACTTGCACCTGTGTGACGAAGATTGAAATAGCAAAGCAATTTTTTTAACTATCTTTTTATTCCCGTGATGGCAAGGCACATTCAATATAAGTACTTAGCTTGTGGCACCACAGTATGACAGAATTGGTTCCGTCACAATTAAAGCTTCAGTCTCTGCCACAGTATCATGGGGAGTGCCAACAAGGCTAGGTGTGCCACCTGACCAGGCTTTTTAGAGCAGCTTTAGTCTAGAACTAGAAGTGGGGTTACATGTATACTATTTCTTGGCATTTGTGACCCAGAGATTGGGGAGAAAAATAAAGTGTTTGCATTCTCCCCAAAAAAGGCCATTTTAAGTGTTGCTGAATAATTAATTTTGCCAGTGAATGTATTTATTGCATTTGTCACTACTTTACCTACTTGAATTAATTTATAGGAGTATGATTTTTCTTTGTTTTGTTCCTTCCACTGCCCTCCAAAAAACTGGTTTCCAGTTGTAATCCTGTACCAACAGCTGAAGGAGATCCATGGAAAACCTGTGTGTCAAAACAGGTTGTAAAGGATGTTTCTGTATCTTGTATGACACACCAGGCCATTCTCAACAGTAAGTATTGGGCTGCATACTTTAAATATTTGAGAATAAAGCTTCTATTACTGAATATTATTAGACGTATGTATAGAATCCATTGGTAGATCTGCCAATTGCATTTATGCTGGGAAAGCAATCCAACCATTCCAATTAGATGGCTGTACAATGTTAGAAATTACAAAGTGTCCATTGCTAAGTTATTAGCTTTAGGATTAATTCCTGCAGATCAGAATGTTCAAGCTATCATTTTTAGTGTTGTAATGGTTAGCTGTTGTTGGCTCAGTAGCCCATCCACTGCAACTTGCATAGAACATGGCTTGGATTCAAAAACCTCAGTGCAAATTGGTCAAATTTGCAGATGATGCCAACCTAGGATGGGTGGTTGAATCCAAGGAGGCTGCTTGGGAGCTACAAAATGAGTTGGACAAAATACATGAATGATAGCCAATTAAATTTAATACAGACAAGTGTGAAGTATTGCATGTAGGAAAAAAATGATAAATTTAGGAACCCAACTAAACTCAGCACTCAGCATGTCCAGTCACTCTGGAGCAAATCCCATGCTTAGCCGAATAGTCAAAATAGTATGGTTCAAGTAAGAGAAAACCATGATGAAAATGTGCACTGTGCTTTGGTCAGGCCACACCTTGAGTACTATGTCCAGCTGTGATAACTGAGACTTTTCTGAGACATTCGAGCCTTGGAGGCAGTTCAGGAAAGAGCCAAAAGGCTGATTCTTCATATAAAAGGACAGGTACAGGAAAAGATTTGACATTTTGGAATTTTTTAGCCATGAAAGGTGGTGACTGAGAGGTGTGACCTTTATTGGGATATACAAGAGAAAATGGTAGATTTGGAAGATTATTTCAAATTATGACAAGGGAACATGGGTTCAAACTAGTATAAAGAAAATGCAGGAATGACATTGGGAAATTCTCACACAGCATGATCAACATACAGGTAGAGTAGTGGAGGCGAAGATCCTGAAATCATTTAAGAATCAGTCAGAAGCTGTGAGGGGAGAACTAGGATTTTTTTTGGATGAGTGAGCAAATGGTTTTCCTCATCGATACTTATCTTGAGAGCAAACCTATTCAGGATTTTCATCAAGAAATTCAAATGCAAGAATCATTATGTTTGTATGTAAGGTTACTCAAAGGCAAAGGTAGCTAAATAGAAATGACTTTCGAATTCAGTGTAAAGTACTCTTCACACAAGCCATGTCATAGAGTCATGGAGTTATACAGCACAGAAAGAGGCCCTTTGGCCCATCGTGCCCGCGCCGGCCATCAAGCCCTATCTATTCTAATCCCATTTTCCAGCACTTGGTCTGTAGCCTTGTATGTTATGGCGTTTCAAGTGCTCATCTAAATGTCTAAGTAAAGTTAAAAAAAATCCCACCTTGTTGGAGATGTTTTCCTCCCACCCCACAAAGACTGACCATTAATATCTCCACAGCCATTCAATTGACTTCAGCTATGGGCACTATTGACAAATGCCTCCATGGGAAAGAACACTGGCATCCCTTTGGATACTGATGTGGAGGCATCCAATCCAGGAAAGCTCAGTACTCTTGCATTGAGTTTCCAAATATGGAGTACTCTCCACCAATGGGGAATATAGCCTGTAGAGATGGGGTACAGTTAGGGGTTGGGAGAGTTAGTCGGTGCTCTAAATGGAGCTTAACTGCTGCTACTGCTGGAGTGTTGCCTGGAGTCCTTGTCAATCAACCAAACTCCTCTTCTAGCTCCAGCAAGACCAAGCATATGTTTTGGTTTTCTTTCAGGTTTCTGTTGTCAATTTTTGCTCCCTCCTAATGTCTGGGCACATTGTCCAGTGCCTAGATTTCTCTTCCCGTGCAAAATTGTGAATGTTGCAGAGACAAATGAGAGAGAAAATAAAATCAAAGACTAAGAAAGGGTAGGAGAAGGTGAGAAGAATTTAACTAAAATTGAATGCAAGAATCTTGATATTTCCAGACTTGTCAATACCACCAGCCTTAGCTGCAGGGGTGAAAAAAGCTGAGAACTTTGTGATGGTCAGACCTCGTCCAAAAAAGTTCCAAACCGCTGCTGTGTTGGATTTGCAGCAGTTCTTGACTAGTTCTGCAATTTCACAACTAATGAGCCTCTTGATTGACAACCAGAATGGAAAGGGCACAAATTCTTATGCCACCATTTGCCTTCAGAGCTTGTAGGTACTGTAGTATGAACACAGCAACTTCTGCTGAACTGTAGATCTGAAAAGGTGATCTCCAAGATGAAGGAGAAAGTAAGCGTAAGTGGCAACTTAGTTACCTTCTGGTGGTAATTGTCTCGTTTATTTTTACAACCATTTACTTTTTTTTTCTCTCTCCCTTCCCCCCCCCCCCTCTTTTCCTTCCCCTGTCACCTTTTTAATGAACATCAGATCACTTTTTTTTCCATTCCAGCTTATAAATGGTTATTTACAGTGTGTTCTGAGATTCAGTAATAGAAGTTTATGGAGCTGGAACAAAGAGGAGAAACTGAAACAATCCAGTCAACTGTTTGAACAAACCTAGATTATACCCAAGATATTTTGCAATGTAATTTTTTTGATTCTTTTAAATGTGACTTCTTGATTTGTTTATGCAAATTAAAATTTGAGACTTTTATTTCCATATACTTTCTGAAATGGTGGGATGTTTTTCTGTTCCGCTAAAATCTCCCTCAGTCACAAACCCAAAGTGCTTTTTCCCTCTGCTCATTCAATACATAGAAAATAATATCTGGGTTTGAGTTTAAAATTCTAAATCTAGCTTGTGTAGTTCAATAAAATATTGCTGCCTCGAAACATTGGCTGTACTTCTGTATTTTTAGCTGAAGATATGCTGAATTCTCCTTTGCCTCCTGTGTTCTGCACTCCTGGCCTGAAAATTTATAAAGATTTCTTCCAAGTTCCAGCAGATGAAGAAAGAAAATCAAATGGCTCTGTGCCATCTCCAGTACTGCCAAATTTTGAAACGCCATGGCTGAAAAAGCAATCTGCTGTGAGTATGATCTTCAGCACTAATGTAAAACTATACCTATGCAAGCATTTGTGTTCATAATGTTTCACTGATCTGCAAATGGCAATTAATATCTAGCACACCAATTACATTTTTATTTGATGTGACTTTGGAGAAAGACTAGTCAAGTTTGTCAGCATTCTCCAATCACTGATTTAAACTGCTTTTTTCCCGCTTGGTTAGCTGGCTGCCTGCCTGCCCAAGAGTCACTTTTCTCTTATACTCAGGAAGTGGAAGCACAGGTCCTTCAGAGATTTTCCAGCAGGTTTTTCAACCAAACTGACTATCCCCCTCTCCCAAGAGTATATTTTCAGCAGATACTTTACGCTGGACTCGCATGAATAGAAACATCTACATATTAATGGGTGTGAATGTCCACTGGAATCTCTAAACTAGTTTCATTGTCTAAAGCACTCTGATTTAGACTCCTCATCTGAATCCTCATATACCTTTCTTAGTTCTGCTGTTCTGTGAATGCAGCTCTTTGAGAGCTACATTTGACCTAATAGCAGCACTTTTATCATAAATTATCCTAAGATCCTCCCATATGGGCAGATCAGAATCCTGAAATGTGACGATCATACATGGCTAGGGCAAGTGACCTGTTGTGATGCAACATTCCATGAAAAACCTTGCAGATTTGTGTACGTATGTACCGTAGAAATCTGTAATTCTCTCCCCAAAAATGCTGTGTATGCTGGGTCAATTAAAATTTTCAAGACTGAGCTCGACAAAATTTAATTGGGTATCAAGAGATATGGATCGAAGGCAGGTAAATGGAGTTGATGTACAGATCAGCCATAGGAACATAGGAATTGCTAGATGAAAAAAGACCACGGTCCATCTAGTTTGCCTTCTACCATCTTGGTAATCGTATGATACAATGATAATGGAGTTGTTGATTAATCATAGCAATTAATCTCTCAATTATTCTACAACAGACCCAGAAATGAGACCGGGAAAAACCCCAGCAGTAGAGAGCTTTGGGAACCATCGGTCCAAAGTCACCTTTTTCCTCCCAAGCATACTACATTTACCACATCATGTCTCAAATTACTCATATACTATATCCCAAAATGCTATTTTCTGAAAGAAATTTATCTAATTTTCATTTGAATTAATACTAGCTGCATCCACTGTCTGCTTAGGGAGTGTGTTCCATAGATTGACTACTCACTCGCTGAAATATTGTTTCTGCGCGTTAGTTTTAATTTTCCCCCTCCACCCCTTCAAGTGCAGGCCTTGTCCTCGGGTTCTACTGTGCTGGACAACGTGAAATAGCTTGTTATTATCTAATCCCTTTAGAATCCTAAAACCTGCAATCCTATCACATCTCAACTTCTCTTTTCCTGTGAGCACATGCAAAATTTACATAATCGCTCCTCATAATCCAATCCCTCCATCTCCTCAATCATTCTGGTTGCTCTCTTCTGTATCCTTTCAATAGCTGCAACATCTTTTTTGTACTGTGGCAACCAGAACTGTATTTTAAGTACGGTCGCACCAATGATTTATAAACTGGCAGGCTTACCATACTATTTTGTTTCAATATTGACCTTTTAATACAACCCAGCATCTGATTTGCTTTACTCACCGCTGCTGAGCATTGTTGCGATAGCTTCAATTTATTGTCAATCAGGACGCCAGATCTCTCTTGTTTTCCATGTACTTTATTTTATTTTTGTTAAGTAATAGTTCCTTCCTGGATTTTTTGTACCCATATGAAGCACTTTGCATTTCTCTACATTGCATTTCATCTGCCACCTACCTGTCTACTCAATTCCCAAGTACAGTACTGTATATTTAAATCCTTCTGTAACTTATCCTCTTCCACTTTGGAGTCTGCCACCTTCATTAGATTTGTATCATCTGCAAATTGAACCACTGTGCTTGTGACTCTTTGCTCCAGATCATTTATAAAAATGTTACACAAAAGAGGTCCCAAAACATACTCCTGTGGGACCCCACTCGTAACATTCTCCCAGGCTGATGGCAATCTCTGTACCACTATTGGTAAGCCGATTACATATCCATTTAAAAATATTTCCACTGATTCCTGCTTTATTTTCTGTACTAGCCTTTCCAGAGGAACTGTATCAAAGGCCTCATTGAAATCCAAGTACACCACATCCACTGCCTACCCCTATCAAGTTCCTTTATCATACCCTCAAAAAAACCTGTAAATTAGATTGGCAAAATCTCCCCTTCATGAACCCCTATTTGCTACCTTTTATGATTTTATTTCTATCCAGACACTCCACGATCTTCTCTTTAATAAGGATTTCCATGACTTTACCCACAATCGATATCAAACTCACTGGTCTGTAGTTTCCTGGATCATGATCTAAATGAATGGCAGAACAGGCTTGAAGGGCTGAATAGCCTACTCCTGTTCCTATGTATTGGCCTGGAATTTACGATCAGCAGCGAAGCAAAGGTGTTCACCGCTGGCCCCAAAGAAAACTGCACACAAAGATCTCGTGATCTCTGTGGTGAGAAGTTTGCCTTTTTCGACAGTGTAGAATAATGGGGAATCCCTAGCTGTGACGTCAACAAGCTTTCTCAGCAGCCAATCACAATGCAGAATTCTCAGACAGGGAACCAGGAAGTGAAGAAATTGCTTTTATTCAGACTTTTTAAGAATGTTACAGAGCAAAACAAAGATTGGGGCTCTCGCATGGGGAAAAGATAAACCTGAAATAAATGTGAACAAACTTTTAAAAAAATATAATTTTTTTTAAAGTTTCTTAAAAATTGCAATTTCTTATAATGGGAAATTTGACACTCCATAAAATTAGTTTTTCAGGGCCATAACACTTTTTTTTTTAGTAGTCAATACGCTGTTAAAACCCCAGTTACACCTAATCCAACAAGGCCTAACTTTTAATGTGGTATTTAACAGTGATATTACTGCAGTTCTCGTCAGTTTCACGGATTACACTGATTGCCGGTTATGGGGGTGGGGCCCACAGCACAGCCAGTGTCCGAGCAGTGACTGGCTGACCGCAACTTCTGGCTTTACGTGTTTAGATGCACATGCGTTACATGATGAAGTTGCGATCAGTTTCAAAGGGGTAATAACAGGGAAAGCTGTTAGTTCGCCATTGTTACCCACTGCAAATTCCGGGCCATTATAATTTGGGCTTTCTCCATGATTACAGCCAGACTACAGTTTACTTGAAACATCCGAGACCCTTATGAGCTGAAACTTGTATCTTTATTCACTTTATCTAGGTTAGTACGCTTAGATTCAACAATCCCAAATTATGTTGAATTTCTTACAGGAGAATACATTGAACAATTATCATGTTCTCCCATCATCTCAAAGTGGAAAATAATACACTGCCAGACTAATTCATTAAGGGACCAAATTGGTAGGACATAGGATTGTCTGAACCACCCCGCCCCGGGCCTTGCACACACTTTTGAATTATCATTATCTGCTCACTATTGTGGAATGTAGAGAAGCAGAATTAAAGAGCTCTCTTTTCCCCCCACCCCCCGGACAGGAAGGAGTGACAATTGTCACTAAGCTTCTCTTGCATTCCACATAGCCTAGCCAATAGTGTAACAGCATGTTGCCTTTTTGGCTGTCGGAGAAGAAAAATAACTTGAAAGGTATGCATTCTCACCAACAAAAGCTGTTCATATTAATAAATTAAATTAAGTATAAATGGTACCAAACCCCCCTTTATGTGGGACAGTTATATGTATTTCTTTTATATAATTTTTTTCTCCTTAGTGTCAACATTTTAAAAATGAAGTAACTACTGCACCTGTAGAAAAAACTGCAACAGATAGGTTCAGTTTAGAAGAACCTCAGCCGCCAGCCATGAGTTCTGAGCATTACTTTCTGAATGGATACAGCAAATCGCCATCGCCTCCACCAATGATGACTGACTGTGAAATTCTTCTAGATACACCAAAGGCCCCAGAAATGACCACACTGATTACTGCAGATGTTCTTAAGGTTGGTTTTGTTTCTTGTTTAATTTTCACTGCTCCAAAATGGAATCAAAAATTAGTGCCCATGTTTTTTAGACACAGTACAAAACTTTGAAAGAGAAAGTACATTTGCGGTTTCTACGCAGCCACCTTCTATCACATCATCTTTGACTGATAACTGAATGTGACCAAGAAAAGATTACTGGAACAATTGGTTGCATCAGGGTAGGAAGAGAAGACAGGAAGTACTACAGGAAAGCCCCGAGTTAAATTGACAAAAATGGGTATTCAGCACTAAAGACAATGGCAGCAACTTGGATAAGGGCAACTGTGGGCAATGCCATGGCACTGTGGCGCATGTGGTTGCCAAAGAGGGGATGTGCAGAAAGACAGTAGTAATGGGGGATTCTATAGTTGGAAAGTAGACAGGCACTTCTGTAACTGCAACCAAAAGTCCCGAGTGGTATGTTGCCTTCCAGGGTAAAGGATATATCAAAGCAGATGCAAAGGTTTTGGAGAATGAACAGGAACAGCCAGAAGTTGTGCTTCATTTTGGGTCCAATGGCAAAGAAAGAAATAGCATTGAAGTGCTGCAAATGGAGTTTCAGCAATTGGGAGATAAAGAGCAGCACCTCAAGAATAGTAATCTCAGGATTGCATGTGGTGCCATGTGCTCGTCAGTATAGCAATAGTAAAATTAGGGAGTTCAGTGTGTGGCTGGAGAAGTGGTGTAGCAGGTAAGGATGGATTAGATGTCCCCTCCATGTGTTTTCGAGCGGCTGGCCAGCCGCCCGATAGTGCTAACGGGAGGCCCAGTCCATTTTGAGGTTAACATGGGGAGCCAGTGGGCTGCAGACAGAAAATAAGCGTCGCAGAGCAATTTTGGGCGGTCCTTTAAAAAGGTAGTTCAGACGGGGTGGGGTCCGTTCTTGGGGGAGGGGGGCGAGGTGCAGCACGGTGTTGCTGGCTCTACAAAATAAATAAGTACTTACCTTTGGGCTCCTATTCAGCTGGACCACGATACTGCACCCAGTAGAGTCCTAAAATAACATTTCACACCTAAATTAACTGAACGCTTATTTCAGGCGGCCATACCGGCTACCTATTCCAAGGACACAGGCAAAATAGTGACAGTCACGTGAAGAACAGGGGCAATAAGTTCTTCACAATTTTTGGGGTGTTACCCTCTCGATTCCGCCAGGCAGGAGGCCTCAAAATCTCACCCAATATACCTCTTCAGTGGCGGGGGGAATTCAATGTGGTGTTGAGGTATGTTCACAATATTTTTATCAGTGTGGTGGGATCTTGTTCGTTCTTTCTCTTGCCCTCTCCCCCTTTTCTCTCATCCTCTCTTCCCCGGTGTTCACTTTAGTTTTTATACTCTTGTGTGTAGGATTATAGTTCAATCCTCGAATTTCTGTTCATGCAAAGGAGGTGTTGAGATTACAAATGGTTTTCCAGTCCTTTTCTGGAATTTCTGTTCAGTGGGGATGGATGGAAGAGGGAATTGATGGTTTCTTTGTTGTTTAGTCCCCATATTTTTGTTCAGGGAGGGGGAGTGGATATTTTCTTCATATGATTCAGAAAGAACAGTCACTGTGTGGTTAGCAGCAGTAGAGTGCATGGTTCCTCAGTTTATGCACAAGAATTTGGCTGTCACTTCACTGGGCTGTCACAACGTTAAGTGCTGTCTATTGTACTTAATTAGGCATAAAATGTTAAGTTCAGAGTGCCACTTGCAGGCACAGTGCCTTTAGAATCCTAAGACCGCTCAGTTTTATATATAACAGATGATCTGGACTTTATTATGGGGGCACATTATCAAATTCTGCAGACAACACAGAGATAGAGAGCATGATTCACTCTAAAGTGAATAAGGAGAGAAAATATACAGAATAGTAAAACTTCAAAAGGAGTAGAGAATCAGAGAGACTTCAGGGTTAAGATGCACAGTTTTTTTTAAATGGGAGGGTATGTTGATAAAAGCTGTATTCAAAAAAGATTATGGGATCTTAGGTTTCATAGAGTACATGAACAAAGAGGCTATGCTAAACATACAAATAATTGATTAGGCCGCAGTTACTTTATTAACTAGTTTTGGGTATCCTACTTTAGGAAGGCTGTTGAAATTTACTGAGATGATACCAGAGATGAGCGATTTTAGTTATGAGGAGAAAAATTATGAATGGTTTTGTGCCGTAAATAGGTTTGGTGAGTCAGTAATTAGAGGACATAACCTTGAGATCAAAAGAACAAAGGGTGAGACTGGAAGAATTTTTTTTATGCCAGTCTAATCTCTCAACTAAAGCGTCTGATCTCTGGTATCATAGTAAACCTGTTTACACAGAAAAAATGTAAAAGAATATGAGGAAAGAGTACAGAAATGGAACTAAGCCATGCCTTTGTTACCTCTAGACTTGACTATTCCAACGCACTCCTGGCCAGCCTCCCATCTTCCACCCTCCATAAACTTGAGCTCATCCAAAACTCTGCTGCTCGTGTCCTAACTCGCACCAAGTCCCACTCACTCATCACCCCAGTGCTCGCTACATTGGCAAAACCTACTTTGGCACCCGGTTAAGCAACGCCTCGATTTTTAAAATTCTCATCTTTGTCTTCAAATCTCTCTATGGCCTCGTCCTTCCCTATCTCTGTAACCTCCAGCTCCGAGATATCTGCGCTTCTCCAATTCTGGCCTCTTGCGTATCCCCGATTTTAACCTGTCCACCATTATAGAATCATAGAAATTTACAGTACCGAAGGAGGCCATTTTGGCCCATTGTGTCCGTGCCGGCCGACAAAGAGCTATCCAGCCTAATCCCACTTTCCAGCTCTTGGTCTGTAGCCCTGTAGGTTACGGCACTTCAAGTGTACACCCATTAACAGCCGTGCCTTCAGCTGCCGAGGCCCTAAGCTCTGGAATTTCCTCCCATCACCTCTCCACCTCTCTACCTCTCTTTCCTCTTTTAAGACGCTCCTTAAAACCTACCTCTTTGACCAAGCTTCGGTCATCTGCCCTAATACCTCCTTATGTGGCTCGGTGTCAAATTTTGTTTGCTAACACCCCTGTGAACCACATTGGGATGTTTTACTGCGTTAAAGGCACTTTATAAATAGTTGTTGTTTCAGAAACCTGGCACAGGTGCGACAGGCCAAATGGCCATCTCCTTTGCTGTAAAATTCGATGTTTCTATCCTATGTAGCACAATCATGACCTGTTCCTAGGAATTTATCTGACTTGTCTATGCACTTAAATAATAAGTATAACTAAACTTTAATTTGTCACTTGTTATTTTTGGAACTAGTAATTTTACAATTCTTTTGCCATAATATACTAACAATTTAATATGTGTACCAGATTCTGTCGTCTTATGATGCGAATTTAAGGACTCCTCGTGATGTAAGACACAAATTTAGCAGACAAAATTTGACTTCTGCTGATCTAATGACCCCTGTACCCAGGAACAAATATGAGAAAGAAAACAGGTAAAATGTGATCATTCATTTTAGCAGTTCAACATTGGTATTTTAAATCTCTTGCTATTGCTATTCTGTATTGAATAAATTAGAATTCCTGGCAGTTTATGCAACTAATGTGATTCAAGGCTGCACATCATTGATAACTTTTCCAACAGAAACCTCTCCACTTCAACGATTGGGTCAGTTGAGCACAGGTTATCCTCTTTGTTACAATGCAGCCTATACTACGGATCCAGCTTTTGGAACTGTTTTCTAGATTAACCCAAGATGGGTAAAGAATGGCAGAATGTGCTTCCATTGCTGCTGGTGTTGAAGGGCATTGCACCACAGTCAAGGCCACTTCTTGTAGATTTGCAGGATATCTGTAGAGTAGCTGGAGTAACCTGCATATCTCTGCAAGTCATTAGTGTAGACAACTACATTGCGAAACTGCACAAATGTTGCAGCCTATCGCACTTCTGTTTGGTCCTACTCATTTGGAATATAACTGATGGAGAAAAGTTAGGTTATAATCTGACAATTGAAAAGGCTTTTTCAGAATTGATGTAAACTAATTTAAGTTATTCTACTTAAAAGTATCTCGGGGGCAGATATCCCCATGGGTGTTTATTTTTTCCTAGTCAAATATGTAACCTGGAGTATGGTATTCCACCCCTCTCACTCCCTTTTTCTCCCTTCTCCGTAAAATGATTTAATGACGCTACAGCTCTATATGTGAAAGAGCCAACACAGCCAAGCTAAATCTTGATCGCTCCTAGAGTCCACAAATGCATTTTTCAGTAGGGATCCTTAGAGGACACAAACTCATTTTCAACTGATTTCTATTTTGCAGCAAATATCAGGAAAAAATTGGATACAATTAATTTCTTTACTCAACATGCTAAATGATTGGAATAATCGTTCAAGGAAAGTAATGGAGGCAAAAACATTTGAGTTTATTCAGTATACCTTTATATATACAGATGCCATGGTGAAAAAGTTCTAGATGGAGGACCTTCGTTAGATCTTTTTCTCATCCCTGGCTCATGTACTGAACTACCATTTTTATTGTACTTTTTCACAGTTGGTGCCTGAGTATTTTTGTATGGTGTGTGTAGTGTAAATAATTTGGAGTGTGTGATCACTGCACAAAGCATAACTATGCATGAAACTACAGAATTGATAGGACAGTTGACACTCTAATAGCTCAGTTATGTAGTACTAACAGTTATGTCATTTATACTTTTAGTAATCAAAAACATATGGACTAATATTACTCTTGTTTTTCCATTTATTTTTTCCAGAAAGTGACCTGTGTCCATCTCTGATAAGTCTTGGTGAAAGAAATTGGAAAAATAGACTGGATAATGGAAAAAGAATATACTAGATTAGTCAGCAAATTAAGACCGTGACCAGAGTAGAATGTTTGGGTGGTTCTGGCGATGGAGAATTCTGTGCTATTGAATTAGCAAGTACGGAAGCAACTCCAAATCCACACTGGGGTAAAGTGGGCCGTGTAAATGGTGCTGTAGAAAAAAGGTTAGTTATTGATGAAGCACAAAAAGTGTTTGCATATTCCCAGCACATTATAAGGACAGATCAAAGCTGTAATTGAGAATTAATCATAAAATAGATTGTGCCTTATAGTTTGTTTGCTATTTGTGGGGAAGAAAAACATTTTAGAAGCTATTTCAAGCTATGCATGCATTATGCTGAGGTAAGGTACAGTACTTAAAGCTGCGTGAAAGTGGTTTTCACATTCAACATGTGATTGTGCAATTGGTCTCCTTCCCAAAATTTTCCAAGCCCCCAAGTTCAAACAAAATTATAGAATTTTGGTCAACATATTCATAATTGACCTTAATAAGTGAAATCCTCAATGTAGCATTTTAATCAGATTTCTATAAAATTAGTAGTTTTCTGTATATTTTCATTATCTGTAAAAGGCATTGTAGATTTTGAATGTATAAGGATGCAGAAGACTGACTTTGATTAAGTAACCAGCTTCAGAAGAGGAACAGCAAGGGCAGAAAATTGGGGAGGAAAACCCAAATCAAACTACATTTCCATATGTTTTGGTCCTTTCTGCTAACCTCATGACTTTCATTTTGCATTTTTTCTGTTCTTCCCCATTTTGTATATTCTATCTCTTGATGTATAATTTTATTTATGAAAGCATCAGTTAATATCAGAAGGTGTACAATGTAATTTTAGTTTTTTGGCTTTTTAAAATGGCAATTAAACTTTACCTGCAGATTTTGTGTTTCATGATTTTGGTGCCAGTTTGGTTTTTAAAGGTCGTGTGAAGGTTTGTGCTTGTGATCAAGGCCACTGGGTCAGATTTTATTTTTATTATGTGGAATTCTGGGATGTTTACCAATGTTCTAGGATTAAATATTTCCATGAAAAACCAGTAACCTTGTACCTGATTTTAACATTTGTACATTCGATAGAGGAAAACTTGGAGAGTAAGCTACATTGGTGGTTGTTGGTTTACTTGGTTGTCAGCTTGTCTATTGGTAGCACTCACTGCATAAATTGGCTACACGTTTGCCTACGTAAGTAACTTTACTTCAAAAGTAACTAATTCACTGTGAAGTGCTTTCAGACATCTAAGGACACGAACGGTGCAACATTATTCATTTTCTCTTTTTCTTTCATTTGTTTGCCTGTAGTGTTACAAACTAGTCAATAGCGTAATGGGCATAATTAGTAGCATAATGGGCATAATTAGTGGCACACTGGGCTGATACTACCAGGCCTCGAATTCAGGGCTGAATATAGTGACACCTGTATTCCCGTTCAGACTGGAGGTGATTGGGTAATTCCTCCAATTCAGCTTTCTGATGATCCGTATGTGTTAAAATTTAGCACTTTTGACATCATGCAATGCATATACAAATCTTGTTACTACAGTTAGTAAGGATTCAAATAGTTGCGGCTGGAGATAAGTAATTGAATCACCTTCCTAGAAAACTTGCTGAATTCAGTCTCATTGCGCTGATGACTTGTTTTTCTCTAAAGGCGAATCTGTCACTCTGGCACAGAGCTTGATAATGCTGGGTCACTAGGATTTCAGTAAAGCATTTTTCTGCCTAAATTTTGATGCAATAAATGACTGCATCCCTGAAATTGATCTTTCCAATTACAGGGTATATGGTACAAACAGAAATTTTGATGAATTCAGAAATAATGGAGACTCATGAATACCAGTATTTGTTTTAAACACTAGCTTAACATATGAATACTTGAAGAATAATAGAGGCAATCCAAGAGCAGATTTTATCCCTCTTCGGCATTATCATGAATGGGGACAGTTGCTGGTTGCCAGCAATTGCTGATACTGAAGTAGTTCTGCACCAAATGTCTTGTTGCTAGGCTGTCTTGGGCCTATTGTGCAAAATGCCCTTGTTGGTAACAAAGGAAGACTTTGATGCAAAGAGGGTATAGGTACATAAGTAACATTTTAGGATTTAAAAAAAATGTTTTTATGGGATGTCGGCGTCGCTGGCAAGGCCAGCATTAATTGCCCTTGAGAAGGTGGTGGTGAGCTGCCTCCTTGAACCGCAGCAGTCCGTGTGGTGAAGGTACTCCCACATTGCTGTTAGGTAGGGAGTTCCAGGATTTTGACCCAGTGACGATGAAGGATTGACGTAATACTTCTAAGTCAGGATGGTGCGTGACTTGGAGGGGAACTTGGAGGTGGTGGTGTTCCCATGCGCTTGCTGCCCTTGCCCTTCTAGGTAGAAATTAAGTGAATAGATTGCATCTTGAACCCTTCAGAATACCAGCAATTGCCGGTGTGTTTTTGCCTCTGTTAAATGTTTAAATTTTGTTTTTCTGTATTCACTTGTAAATATATACAGCATATATGTCAGCATCCACCTCCTTAGTAAACACCGATACAAAGTATTATTGAGTATTCTAGCCTTGCCCTGTGCCTCTAAGCATAGATCACCTTCTTTGTTGCTAATAGCCCCACCCCACCTCTTACTACCCGCTTATTGTTTACATGCTGGTAGAAGATTTTTAGGTTCCCTTTTATGTTAACCGCCATTCTACTCATATTCTCTCTTTGCCAATCTTATTTTCATCTTCACTTCACTTGTAAATATATTTGCCCTATTTAGTGTTTAAAAGCAAAGGTTACATGTTACATAGTCATAACGGCACAGAAGGAGGCCATTCGGCCCATTGAGTCCATGTCGGCTCTCTGTAGAGCAATCCAGTCAGTCCCATTCCCCCGCTCTATCCCCGTAGCCCTGCAAGTTTATTTACCTCAAATGCCTATTCAGTCTCCCCTTGAAAACATTGAGTGTCACCGCTTCCACCACTTCCATCGGCAGCGAGTTCCAGGTCCTCACCACTCGCTGTGTAAAAAAGTTTTTCCTCACATCCCCTCTGTATCTCTTGTCCAAAACCTTAAATCTGTGTCCCCTAGTCCTTGTACCATCAACTAGTGGGAACAGCCTTTCCCCGTCTAGCCTATCCAAACCCGACATAATCTTGTACACCTCTATCAAATCACCCCTTAACCTCCTTTGCTCTAATGAAAACAAATCCAGCTTCTCCAACCTGCCCTTGTATCTAAGATCCCCCATTCCCGGAACCATTGTGGTAAATCTCCTCTGCACCCTCTCAAGAGCCTTCACATCCTTCCTAAAGTGTGGTGACCAGAACTGGTCGCAATACTCCAGTTGTGGCCTAACCAGCGCTTTATAAAGGTTCAGCATAATTGCTCTACTTTTGTACTCAATACTTCTATTTATGAAACCCAAGATCCCATATGCTTTGCTAACCACTCTCTCAATACGTCCTGCCACCTTCAGGGACCTATGCACATTAACTCCCATTTCCCTCTGTCCCTAAAACTGTGCCATTAAGTGTACAGGAAACTTTGTGCTATCCGGCACCGACGGGACCGAGCTGTTGCCGTCCCATCAAAACTGCCGGACAAACCAGCGCTAATGTTGAAACATACGGAGATTTTGAGCTCCGTATCTGGCAACAAACCCAGCTTCTAAACAGTCGGCCGAACCTTGCAAGCATCTCTGTAACTTAGCAACAGCTTCAGCGAGACCTTGCAGAGCCTGACTGGTGAAAAAAAAAGCAACGAAAAGAAAAAAATCTAACGAAACAGCTCCTGATTTTTGCCGTTGGCTCAAGCATTCCGGACAGTTAACCTCCGGATAAACCAAAGTTTCCTGTATATTGCCGCTCCCTGTTCCTGCTGCCAAAATGCATCACCTCACACTTCTCTTTATTAAATTCCATCTGCCACATGTCTGCCCATTCTGCTAGCTTTTCTATATCCTGTTGCAGTCGATTGGTATCATCCTCATTGCCACACCCCCAAGTTTGGTGTCATTGGTAAATTTAGAAATTCGACTCTTCCAATGTCCAGGTCATTATTATATATAAGTGGCCCCAGCACTGACCCTTGGGGAACACTACTGTCTGCCATCCTCCAGTCTGAAAAACAGCCGTTTACCACAACTTGCTGTTTTCTGTCCATAAGCCAATTCCTTATCCAAGCTGCCACTGACCCACCTATTCCATGAGCCTCAATTTTGTTAACCAGCCTTCTATGTGGTACTTTGTCAAACACCTTCCTAAAATCCATGTAGACAACATCCATTGCATTCCCTTCTTCAATCCTCCCTGTTACTTCATCAAAAAATTCAATTAGATTAGTCAAACATGGTTCTCCTTAAATAGCTTAAACCTCTCCAAGTGCCCGTTAATTTTTTCCTTGGTTATTGTTTCTAAAACTTTACCCACCACTGATGTTAAACTGACCAGCCTGTAGTTACTAGGATTGTCCTTACACCCTTTCTTGAACAATGGTGTCACAGTTGCCACTTTCCAATATTCAGGCACCTCCCCCGCATCTAGGGAAGATTGGAAAATTATGGCAAGCCGTTCCGCTATCTGCTCCCCCAATTCCCTTAGCAATCTGGGATTCAAGCCACCTGGACCAGTCGACTTATCCACTCCAATCATACCCAGCCTTTCTAGTACATCCTGTCTAGCAATTTTCACCCCTTCCATTGCATCTACCTTTTCCACTGCTACCGATATTTTGTCAGCATCCACCTCCTTAGTAAACACCTATAGAAAGTATTATTGAGTATTCTAGCCTTGCCCTGCGCCTCTAAGCATAGATCACCTTTGTTGCTAATAGCCCCACCCCACCTCTTACTACCCACTTATTGTTTACATGCTGGTAGAAGATTTTTAGGTTCCCTTTTATGTTAACCGCCATTCTACTCTCATATTCTCTCTTTGCCAATCTTATTTTCATCTTCACTTCCCCTTTCAACTTACTGCATTTGGTCTGGTTCTCTCTTGAAGAATTCACCTGACATGCATCATACACACTCTTTTTTTTGTTTCATCATCTTCTCTATCTCCCTTATCATCCAAGGAGCCCTTACTTTGGTTCCCTTACTCTTCCCTCTTGTTGGAATGTACCTAGTGTGGCGGAGCCACCAAGAGACACTGGGAAATTAGTAATCATCCCTTTAACTACTGTGTAGTGCAGCTGTGGACTACACCTTTAAACTGTATGTAGTTTCTTGCATTTCCGCATGATGACGCCGATCACGTGACCCCCAGTTGGCGCGGAGAACGTGATGACGTCATGACGTCAGCTTCCAGTACTTAGTAGCAGTCTTAGAGAGGCTGTGAGGCTGCACAGACCTGTTTACAACTGCTCCTGTAGTTTTACCAGTTAAGTTGTTTGTTTATTAAACTTTGTTATTTTGTTTCACTGCGTCGAACTTCATTATTCGGATAGGAACTTCCGTTCCTACATTGGTGACCCTGATCTTGTCGGACAACTTTCGTCGAGATATTTATAATGAACACGAACGCCGTTGCCCTTAAATTGCTGCAGTTCTGGGAACAGCAACCAGCAGCATGGTTTTTCCAGGCAGAAGCCCAGTTTGCACTCCGGGACATTACAGCGGATTCGACCCGTTATTATTATGTGGTCTCCGCTCTCGACCGCGCCATGGCCTCGCGGGTCGTCAGCCTCCTTGGCAATCCACCGGCAGAGGGCAAGTATGAAGCTCTAAAAACTCGTTTACTACAGGTGTTTGGTTTAAATAAGTCGGAGCGTGCACGCAGGCTTATTGCTATGCCCGGCCTCGGGAACTCAAAACCATCGGAATTGATGAGCCAGATGCTCACGCTTTTGGGTTCGGAGCCCCAATGTTTTTTGTTTTGCGAACTCTTCCTCTGCCAGCTACCTGAACCAGTTCAGGCAGCCTTGGCCAGTTCTACGATTACGGACTGTGCCGAGCTTGCTGCAGAGACAGACAAGATTTTTACGGTCACACAACAGAGTTGTGCAGCCACGAGGCGCCTTTCCCCTATGCGAGCAAAGTCCAGCCCTCCAGCAGGCTGGTGTGTGTACCACGCCCGTTTTGGCGCCAAGGCTCGACGCTGCCGTCCTCCCTGCAGTTTCGCTGAAAAAAAATCTCCAGCAGGCCCGCAAACTTCGATGAGGATGACAGGGTCTGACAAACACACCCAGTTCACCATGGCAGTCGGTTCAGCGGGAAAACTCCTCTACATTACGGATTTCATGACAGGGCGACAATTCTTGTGTGACACTGGTTCTCAGTGCAGTATTTTGCCAGTTTCAAAGCTAGATCTACAATCCGGCGGTCACGGTCCTTCCCTCGAGGCAGCCAATGGTGCGGACATTCGCACGTTCGGTAAACGGACAGTTAATTTAACTCTCGGAGGTCAACGTTTTGTGTGGGAGTTTATAACGGCTAAAGTATCACAGGCCATCCTGGGGGGCTGATTTTTTCTGCGCCTATGGTTTTCTGGTCGATGTCCAACATTGTCGACTCATTAATGCGTCTACTTTCCACGCGGTGCCTTGCCACCGCAGCACCGCTGTCTCCTGGTCGGTTGCCTGTGCAGTTCCATCGCAGGAAGGGTTTAGGCGCCTACTCGGCGAGTTCCCGGAGCTCACCAGGCCTACATTTTCGGCAGCAGTCGCGAGGCACGGTGTGGCGCATCACATCACAACGGGATCGCCTGTTTACGCTCGGGCACGAAGATTGGAACCTGGAAAGCTTGCAGCCGCAAAGGCAGAGCTTCAGACCATGGAGCGCCTTGGGATTGTCCGACGCTCCGATAGTCCTTGGTCCTCCCCACTACACATTGTACCTAAATCAGGTGGCGGATGGAGGCCTTGCGGGGATTACAGACGCCTTAACGAAGCCATTATGCCGGATAGGTATCCAATACCGCATATACAAGATTTTTCAGCTCATTTGGCTGGCAACTCAATATTTTCCAAAGTAGATCTCGTCCGTGGATATCACCAAGTTCCTGTGCACCCTCAAGACGTCCCCAAAACGGCGGCCATCACACCGTTTGGCCTTTTTGAGTTCCTCCGCATGCCGTTTGGATTGAAAAATGCGGCTCAGGCCTTTCAGCGACTCATGGACTCTGTGTTACGGGACCTTCCCTTCATTTTCATTTACTTGGATGACATTCTCACCGCTAGTAAGGATAAGAAGGAGCACATGGCTCATTTACGTACACTCTTTGCCCGTCTCAGCCAACATGGCCTCATCATAAACCTAGCCAAATGCCAGTTTGGGTTAACCAGCATTGACTTTCTGGGGCATAGGATCACCTCAGAAGGCGCCGTCCCACTGGCCACCAAGGTAGAGGCAGTTACAGCATTCCCGTGGCCTCACACACTTAAATCTCTTCAGGAGTTCCTGGGGATGGTAAATTTTTATCATCGTTTTGTCCCCAAGGCAGCCCAATTGATGCAGCCGTTGTACGAAGCACTCAAAGGGAAGTCGGGTAAAGATGTTATCACTTGGACACCGCAGATGGACCAGGCGTTCCTTGACACCAAGGCGGCGTTGGCAGACGCAACTATGCTCGCACACCCACTCCCGGGTGCGACCATCGCCCTTACTACCGATGCCTCCGATTACGTCATCGGGGCGGTTCAGGAACAATAGGTTGACGGGACTTGGCAGCCATTGGCCTTTTTTAGCCGCCAACTGCACAAGAACGAGCGAAAATATAGCACTTTTGACGGAGTTGCTGGCCCTGTTTTTGGCCATCTGGCATTTCCGCTTTCTCCTAGAAGGGCGCCCGTTCACTGTATTCGTGGACCATAAGCCGCTCACTTTCGCAATGGCCAAAACGGCGGAGCCGTGGTCAGCCCGGCAACAGCGCCACCTTACATTTATATCCGAATTTACGACGGATTTACGACATGTGTCCGGCAAAGATAATCTCGTGGCTGATTGCCTTTCACATGCCCCAGTCCAGGCAGGTCACCTGGGAATCGATTTCGTCGGGTTGGCGGAAGAACAACTGGCAAATTCCGAAGTTCAGGCGTATCGGACCACGCCTTCTAGCTTGCAGGTAGCCGATGTTATGTTCCAATCAGCAGGAACCACGCTCTTGTGCGACACATCCATGGGAGTACCCCGGCCCATTGTGCCGGTCGAATGGCTTAAGAAGATTTTTCAGGCTATACATGGCTTATCGCACCCGGGGATGCGAGCTTCACAACGGCTCATGTCCCGCAAATTTGTTTGGAAGGGAATGCATTCGGACGTTCGGGACTGGACAAACAAGTGCGTGGACTATCAAAAATCGAAGGTCCGTCGTCATGTTAAGGCTCCAGTGGCCATCTTCCCGGTGCCGGAACGCCGGTTCAGTCATGTACATGTGGACTTAGTGGGTCCCCTCCCCGCTTCGCGGGGTTTCATGCATCTCCTGACAATAGTGGACTGCACTACCAGGTGGCCAGAGGCGATTCCCTTGGTCGTTACCACTGCAGCGGACGTATCCAAGGCGTTTATTTCGTCGTGGGTGGCCCGGTTTGGGGTGCCATCTGACATCTCCTCTGACCGAGGTCCACAATTTACGTCAGAGTTGTGGAACTCAGTTGCATAGGGCTTGGGTACCAAGCTGCACCGTACCACCGCTTACCATCCGCAAGCGAACGGTCTATGCGAGAGGTTTCATCGGTCTCTAAAGGCGTCCCTCCGTGCCAGCTTGCGTGGTCCTAACTGGGTGGATCCCCTGGGTGATGCTAGGCCTCCGTACAGCCCCCAAGGATGACCTCCAGGCTTCATCGGCTGAGTTAGTCTACGGTCAAGCACTTCGAGTACCAGGGGACTTCCTCCCTCCACATACAGAACCGTGGTCGCCTGCTCAGCAGCTCCTTCAGCATCACGAGGTGGCAAAGAATTTCCTGCCTATCCCAACCTCGCATCACAGCCTACAGAGGCCTCATGTTCCGGCAGAACTTATGAGTTCCGATTACGTTTTTATTCGGCAGGACGCTCATAGAGATACACTCAGACCACCTTATGCTGGACCGTTTCGTGTCATCTCAGCGGGAGAGAAATTTTTCACGGTCGAAGTGGGAGGTAAGTCCGATACCATCTCTATCGACCGACTTAAACCAGCCCATCTAGATCGGAGTGAACCAGTTGTTGCTGCCCAGCCACCTCGCCGTGGACGACCACCGTTGGCTGCTAGACCAGTTATGCAACAGCCCACCATTGAACTGCCTGCTTCTGCCTCATCCTTGCCTACACCTTCTGCTACTGTTCCCTCCACCCCAGATGCACCACTTCAGACACAGCCAAGCACTGGCTCGTCTCCCAACGTTCCACTGCCTGAAGTTCGTAGTCGTTCGGGCAGATCATTAAACCTCCTGTTCGTTTGACGCTGTCTGTTAAAGAGAATTCTGGGGGGGCGCCTGTGGCGGAGCCACCAAGAGACACTGGGCAATTAGTAATCATCCCTTTAACTACTGTGTAGTGCAGCTGTGGACTGCACCTTTAAACTGTATGTAGTTTCTTGCATTTCCGCGTGATGATGTCATGACGCCGATCACGTGACCCCCAGTTGGCGCAGAGAACGTGATGACGTCATGACGTCAGCTTCCAGTACTTAATAGCAGTCTTAGAGAGGCTGTGAGGCTGCACAGACCTGTTTACATCTGCTCCTGTAGTTTTACCAGTTAAGTTGTTTGTTTATTAAACTTTGTTATTTTGTTTCACTGCGTCGAACTTCATTATTCGGATAGGAACTTCCGTTCCTACACTAGCCTGTACTTGGAACATCTCCTTAAAGATCACCCATTGTTCCATTACAGTTTTTCCTGTCAGTCTTTGTTTCCATTTTACCCTGGCTAGATCCTTTTGCATCCCATTAAAGTTAGCGAAGTTCCACTCTAGATTGTTCCTTGCTCCTCTCTAATGCTAATCTAAATCTTATGATACGATGATCACTCGTACCCAAGTGTTCTCCCAGACACTTGGTCAACCTGGCCCACCTCATTCCCCAGCAGCAGATCCAGTGCTGCCTCCTTCCTAGTTGGACCAAGAACATACTGGTCAAGGAAATTCTCCTGAACACATTTCAGAAATTCCTCCCCCTCCTTTCCCTTTACCCTAGCATTATCCCAATCGATATTTGGGTAATTAAAATTTGTTTGATAACACTCCTGTGAAGCACCTTGGGTGTTTTAATACGTTAAAGTTGCTATATAAATGCAAGTTGTGCCCTCTTCCATCAATTCTGGAGCTAGGATGCAGCTTATGAAATTCAAGTCCTCAACAGGAAAACCAGTTCAAAAAGCCAGTTTTGCAACCAGTCTTGAGGTGAGATTATTGACACCCATTGTAGGTCTTGAAACCACTTCTAGGTCTGAGGCAGGTCACTGCTGACTTGGGCCAAACAAGTTAGCTTATGATGATCAAAAATTAAACTTTTTTATTGAGTTTCTGGGATTTTTTTCTAGCGTTTTGGAGATTGCATTCTGTGATCTATTTCCCTTCCCCCCCCCCCCCCCCCCGACTTTCTGCGAACTCACAAGAGATAATCTCTGTAATATACAAAAGGGGCGGTGTTTTTTTCCCAATTTGTTTTATGGGATGTGGGCATCGTTGACAAGGCCAGCATTTATTGCCCATCCCTAATTGCCCTTGAGAAGGTGATGGTGAGCCGCCTTCTTGGACTGCTGCAGTCTGTGGAGTGAAGGTACTCCCACAGTGCTGTTAGGTAGGGAGTTCCAGGATTTTGACCCAGCGACGATGAAGGATCAGCGATATACTTCCAAGTCAGGATGGTGTGTGACTTGGAGGGGAACTTGGAGGTGGTGGTGATCCCATGCGCCTGCTGCTCTTCTAGGTGGAAGAGGTCGTGGGTTTGGGAGGTGCTGCAGTGCATCTTGTAGATGGTACACACTGCAGCCACGGTACCCCGGTGTGGAGGGAGTGAATGTTTAAGGTGCTGGATGGGGTGCCAATCAAGTGGGCTGCTTTGTCCTGGATGGTGTCGAGCTTCTTGAGTGTTGTTGGAGCTGCACTCATCCAGACAAGTGGAGAGTATTCCATCACACTCCTGTCTTGTGCCTTGTAGATGGTGGAAAGGCTTTGTGAGTCAGGAGGTGAGACACTTGCTGCAGAATACCTAGCCTCTGACCTGCTCTTGTTGCCACAATATGTGGCTGGTCCAGTTAAGATTCTGGTCAATGGTGACCACCCAGGATGTTGATGGTGGGGGTTTCGACGATGGTAATGCCGTTGAATGTCAAGGGGCGGTGGTTAGACTCTCGCTTGTTGGAGATAGTCTGTGGCACGAATGTTACCTGCCACTCATCAGCCCAAGCCTGAAGTTTGTCCAGGTCTTGCTGCATGCGGGCATGGACTGCTTCATTATCTGAGGAGTTGTGAATGGCACTGAATACTGTGCAGTCATCAGTGAACAACCCCATTTCTGACTTTATGTTGGAAGGAAGGTCATTGATGAAGTAGCTGAAGATGATTGGGCCTAGGACACTGCCCTGAGGAACTCCTGCAGCGATGTTCTGGGGCTGAGATGATTGACCTTCAATCACCACAACCATCTTCCTTTGTGCTAGGTATGACTCCAGTCAGTGGAGAGTTTCTCCCCCCCAATTCCCATTGACTTCAATTTTACTAGGGCCCCTTGATGCCACACTCGGTCAAATGCTGCCTTGATGTCAAGGGCAGTCACTCTCGCCTCACCTCTGGAATTCAGCTCCTTTGTCCATGTTTGGACCAAGGCTGTAATGAGGTCAGGAGCCGAGTGGTCTTGGCGGAACCAAAACTGGGCATCAGTGAGCAGGTTATTGGTGAGTAAGTGCAAGTTGATAGCACTGTCGATGACACCTTCCATCACTTTGCTGATGATTGAGAATAGACTGGTGGGGCGGTAATTGGCCAGATTGGATTTGTCCTGCTTTTTGTGGACAGGACATACCTGGGCAGTTTTCCACATCGTCAGATAGATGCCAGTGTTGTAGCTGTACTGGAACAACTTGGCTAGAGGCATGGCTATTTCTGGAGCACAAGTCTTCAGCATGATAGCTGGGATGTTGTCGGGGGCCCATAGCCTCTGCTGTATCCAGTGCGCTAAGCTGTTGATATCACGTAGAGTGAATTGAATTGGCTGAAGACTGGTTTCTGTGATGGTGGAGACCTCAGGAGTAGGCCGATATGGATCATCCACTTGGCACTTCTGGCTGTAGATGGTTGCAAATGCTTTAGTCTCTATATCAGGGCTATTGGTTTTTGGTGAATGTCATTTGCTTTACATGGGGTCCTGGGAGGTTTACTGGTGTTTTGGAATTCACATTCTGTGATTTTTGTCCATTTTCTGTGAGGGGAGAAAAAAAACAGTGGCCTTGTCTATCATTTATTTTTCAGATGCTATGAGCAAAATCTGGTTAGGCACCAGGAGATGGAAATACAGGTGCTGTATCCTGGTCTGTTTAGAAAGCATTAATACATTTTTTTTTTAAACAGCACTAGCAGAACTCCCATGCTACTGCTTATGGTGTATTGCAGAATGTGGTCTTTTTATAACCGTGTTATACCCTGTAATGCACAATATATTTTGTAATGCAACTGTGAATCGTTTTACCAGAAGATTAGTGTTAAGTCTGTGTGTTCCAGTTGTATTAAGATTAATTACTGACACAGACTACAAGAATAAAGTTTCAACAGGTCTTTACTAGTTGGAGGTCAGGACTATACTAAATACAATATCACTACACAGTACTTATATACCGGTGGTCACCACCGGTATTACGTATACAGCAGCCAGAGAAAGTAGTACATCTCTTAAGGTGGAACAGGCTTAAGTTCTCTTAAGGTGGAACAGGTTACATACACCACAATCCTCCCTTTTTAGCTTAACAGTCATATCCCCATTTAACATAACATAATAACATATATACATATATAACTTCAGGTATAAACAGTTCAAAGGTTCAGTCTCTCAGGAGGCCTTCTGATTCGGTTTGGATAACGCCTTTCAGTGGTCTCTGATTCTTGTTGCTGAGGTGACTCTTGTTGGTTTCCTATGTATTGGACGTCATCATCAGGTACAGTCCCTGCCGAGGTAGATGCTTCAGGTTCATTAACGTCTTCCACAGTTGTCTCTGTCGCAACCATGGGTTCGACCCTTGCTCTTGATTCTACCAGTTGATCCACATGACGCCTTATCACATTGTTACCAATATCTACTGTGTACATCAGAGGTCCTTGTCTGGCCCGAATTGTTCCGGACTGCCATTTTTCGTTTCCATAGCCCCTTGCCAACACTGGTTGTCCTACGTCGAAACTTCGAGTGGACTTGTTATTAATATGCCGGAACTGTTTGTTTTCCACTTCCCTCCGCACATTTGGTTTTAACAAGTCCAACCTGGACCGCAACCTCCTGTTATAAAACATCATGGCAGGACTTTGGTTAGTCACTGCATGAGCGGCGTTTCGATATGCCATTAGGAAATTGTCCACCTCGTGTTGTAACGGAATCTGATCATCGTTCATGGCCTTTATTGCCTTTTTGAATGTTTGGACAAATCTCGGCCAACCCGTTTGTCGCCGGATGATATGGGGCAGAGGTATAATGTTTCACCCCATTCTTCTTTAAGAATTTTTGGAATTCTTCCGACACGAACTGTGGTCCGTTGTCCGAACATATCTGTTCTGGCAATCCGTTCCTTGCGAATATTGTTCTTAACACCGCAATTGTCTTTTCTGAAGTAGTGGTATTCATCTTGATCACTTCTGGCCATTTGGAATGTGCGTCCACCGCAATTAGGAACATGGAGTCCATGAATGGACCAGCAAAGTCAATATGTACGCGTTGCCATGGGGCTGAAGGCCATTCCCATGGGTGTAGCGGTGCGATCGGAGGTGCATTTTGCACTTTTTGGCACCCAGCGCAGCTTTTTGTCAACCCCTCTATCTGTTGGTCAATGCCCGGCCACCATACATAAGCCCTAGCAAGACTTTTCATCTTAACTCCCCCCAGATGACCGTCATGCAGTTCCTTTAGAACTCTTTCCCGTAACTTGGGAGGAATAATCACTCTTGTCCCGTACATCAAAGTACCATGGCAGACGGACAGCTGGTCTCGCCTTGCCGAGAATGCCGGTAACAGAGGATCACCATGTGTTGGCCATTCCTTCACTGTCACCTCGTAAACTCGGGACAGTGTCGGGTCGTTCCTGGTTTCTCTTTCAATACTTGCATTGGTGACTGGTAAACACTCGATGATGGTCGAATGAAATAACTCAACAGGGTCAACTTTCGTCGTCTCTTCCGCTTCAGGTAGTGGCAGGCGCGACAGCCCATCAGCATTGCCATGCTGCTTTGTACCTTTGAATTCTATTTGATATTGATGTGCCCCTAGGAAAAGGGACCATCTCTGGAGTCGCTGTGCTGTCATCACCGAAACACCCTTCTTAGGGTTAAAAATGGATACCAACGGCTGATGGTCTGTCAGAAGTGTGAATTTTTGGCCCTGCAGGTAATGATTAAACTTCTTCACTCCCCATACAAGGCTGAGAGCCTTCCTATCGATCTGCGCATAGTTGCGCTCAGCGGAGGTCAATGATCTGGATGCAAACGCGACTGGCCTTTCCGTGCCATTTGGCAACTTGTGTGAGAGTACTGCCCCAATACCATATGGAGAAGCATCACAAGCCAACCGAATAGGCAGTGTCGGGTTGAAGTGAGCCAACACTTCCTCTGAGGTGATCAATTCTTTGCTTTTGCGAAATGCCTTCTTACAGTTTTCGCTCCATTCCCATGGTACCCCCTTCTGTAAAAGAGCGTTCAGCGGGTGCAGTACCGTGGATAGATTCAGTAGAAATTTATGGTAATAGTTAATCAATCCCAGAAACGACCTCAACTGAGAGACATTATCCGGAGCGGGAGCCTTTACAACTGCCTCTATCTTGTCAGGAGACTTATGAAGCCCCTCCCGGTCAATGACATGACCACAGTACGAGATCCGCTTCTGAAAGAACTCACATTTCTGCCAATTAACTCTAAGTCCATACTCTTTCAGTCTGTTGAGCACCAGTTCCAAGTTTGCGAGGTGTTCTTCATCACCATCACCTGTAATCAGAATATCGTCTAGGTAACATTGTGTGCCTGGAATTCCCTGTAATACCTGCTCCATGGCCCTCTGCCAAATTGCCGGAGCCGATGCCACTCCAAAAACCAGCCTATTATACCGGTACAAACCTCTATGCGTGTTGATCGTGAGGTACTGGCGTGACTCTTCTTCAACCTCCATTTACAAGTACGCCTGTGCCAGGTCTATCTTGGTGAAGTGTTTCCCGCCAGACAACGAAGCAAAAATATCCTCAATCCGCGGAAGCGGATACTGCACCGTGTGAAGCACCGGATTAATGGTGATCTTGAAATCTCCACAGATGCGAACCTTCCCTGGTTCTCCTGGCTTGTTGCTCGAAGGACGTTTCATAACGGGAACAATGGGCGTAGCCCACTCACTCCAATCTACCTTAGACAGTACACCTGAACGTTCTAGCGCTTCCAGTTCCGCTTCTACAGTAGGTCGTATTGCATAGGGTACCGGTCTGGCTTTGAAAAATTTTGGTTGTGCATGTTCATCAATCTTGATGTTTGCCGTAATTCCTTTCAGTGTTCCCAGTCCTTGCTGGAACACCTCTTTAGCATCATCCAATATTTTGGACAATCGTTTAGGTTTGACATCTGTTTCCCCGGAATCTACCGTTAGTGCTTTTAAGGAGTGCCAGTCCATATTCATTTTCCTAATCCACTCCCGTCCCAGTAGTGGTGGACCTCCTTCAGGTAGCACATATAAGTCCATTACTTGGCTTTCTTCGCCCTTGTGGACCACTTTTACCTCTATCTTTCCGATGGGGTACACTCTTTGCCCCGTGTATGTTTTCAATATAATCTCCGTATCCCGTAGGGGAATATGTTGGAATAACCTTTTGTAATCTTTCTTATTCATGACCGTCAATGCCGATCCAGTGTCCAATTCCATCTTTACTTGGACTCCTGCTATCTGAAGAGTGACCCAAATTGTCTGGAGATCTGCATCCTTACCAACGTTGTGTACTCTTAAGCTACCCAGTTCATTACTGCTAGCGTCTGAATCTGACTTCTGTTCGTTCAAACTGTTCTTTGTCACCTTGTGCACCTTTATGTATTTTCCTTGCGGTGACTTTTTGTTGCTGGTCTTCTTTCCTGACCGGCATACTTTAGCTATGTGGCCAAGCCTGCCACACGTTCTGCATTCTTGGTTTTTAAACCAACACTGGTTCTGATTGTGTGTTGTCTTTCCACAACGATAACATTTTACAGTACTCAAACCCAATTTATTTGTACTGAGTTCCGGTGACCGTAGCTGCATTACTGCCGTGCCTCTCGCTGCGGCTTCGTGTGCTGCTGCCATAGTGACCGCTTTCTCAAGCGTCAGCTCATTCTCCTCGAGCAGTCGCTTTTGTGTATCTTCTTTTAATAATCCACACACAAATTTATCTCTTAGCGCGTCTGTTAGTCCCATTCCAAACTGACAGTACTTTGCTAGCTTACGCAATTCCATTAAATATTCAGCATTGCTTTCATCCTTCAGCTGCCTTCTGCTGTAAAATTTAAATCATTCCGCTAGCATCAGCGGCGTGGGGTTTAGATGATTTTTCAGGACAGTAACAATCTCCTCAAACGTCTTATCCGCCGGTTCATCTGGTGATAAAAGGTGTTTCAATTGCCCGTATGTCTTCGCACCCATTAAGTTCAATAAAGTTAGTGCTTTCTCTGCATCTGGGATTTTATTTGCTTTACAATAATTTTGTATGCGTTCTACGTACATGGCCCAATCTTCGATGTCGCTATCAAAGGTATTAATGTTCCCATGTTTAGGCATCGTTACAATTTATTTAATTTTATCCCAAGATGGCGGCTTCCCGCTCTTGTCTTCGTCCTCCGCCTACAAAATGGCGGTTTTCCCGCGCTTGGCGGTCTTCACCCACTGGCTGCAATGGCATTTGGCGTGCCGCTGCTGCTCCCCTTTCCCAGCGGTTAGTAACTCCCCCGACGCTGTCTCCGCTTCACCGCGGCTCCCTCGGGTATTCGCGCTTCCCCGATGTCGCGCCTCACAGCCCTTCTTGCAGCCCGGTTATTAGCACCGGCTGCGTTCGCCTTCACCGCGGCTCTCGCGCCTTCAGTCGCCCCAGACGCTGCGCCTTTTTGGCCCGAAAGCGGCCCGGCCCTTATCTCCGGTCGCGATCGATCTCACCGCCCTTATTCCTCCGTCTTCCTCCCCCCGCCTGTACAGCCAATGCAGCCGACTTTCTGCTCGCGTTGCTGACCGGCTTACCCACCACCGAGGTAGAAAGAAGATAGCTGACTGCCGCTGATGGAGGCTTCGAGTTCAGGATGTCTTCTGCACTCCGGGTTCTCGATGCCTGCCGCGCGACGTGTCTTCCAGCAGGGTGATGAGGGTGGATGCCTCTCTTCGACGCCTGTTCTGTGGACGAAGCCGCCGTGGATATAAACTGCCGCAGGGTAAGAATCTGACTCGTCGCCACTGTTACGTCTATGTGTTCCAGTTGTATTAAGATTAATTACTGACACAGACTACAAGAATAAAGTTTCAACAGGTCTTTACTAGTTGGAGGTCAGGACTATACTAAATACAATATCACTACACAGTACTTATATACCGGTGGTCACCACCGGTATTACGTATACAGCAGCCAGAGAAAGTAGTACATCTCTTAAGGTGGAACAGGCTTAAGTTCTCTTAAGGTGGAACAGGTTACATACACCACAATTAGTAGTGCTAGTTTTTGGTAAGTATTCATCAGCATCTGATATTACTGTGTAATTTGACTTGAAATTCACCAACATTAAATATTCCAACATCTAAATATGGACTACATAGCTTAAGTCCTGAACAATCTACTTTGTAACTGGATAGATTATGGCAGAATAGCCAGACTTCTCGCTTTGAGACGTGGCCTTGAAGCAGTCTCTCAAATTGACCTGGGACAGATTCTGAGAATGACTAGTGTTCTGCACAAGTTTCCCCTAAATATAAGTGCTGATTTGAACTGTGCTGGCTGAATTATCATAATTTTTGCTAGTGCTCACAAATATCTCCTTCGCACTGTCCGCTGCAGGGCTCAGAGCTCTCACTTTGCTGATGCAGATATGGAAGTGGTCCTGCAGCTTAGGGATGGGAGAGGGTTGGAGTGTGCTCTCCCTTCCAATGAGGACAGCTCAGAGCTAGCGAGGGGGAGGCAGGGCAGACTACATGGACTGCCACTCAATACAGGAAGAAATTTACTGATCTTACCAGGTCAGGCAAGGTAAATGGAGTTTGCCACATTTATCATGACCTCCCCTCCCATTGTTAAAAGTACTTCAAATGTTTGCCGTCAGTCTCCAGGAGGTGGTATTCACTCATCTTTGTGTACATTTAGTTCTCACATGGAATCTAATTACTACATTCATCTGTTCTCACGCCCATTATAGGCTAGATGTTGATGCTTGAATATTACTCCATGTCATGGTAACTGAAGGTAATTTGGCGTTTCAATTTGATTTTTTTTAAGGACAATGCATTTAACAGCATACCATAAGAAATAGGAGCAGGAGTATGCCTTACGGCCCAATCGAGCCTGCTCCGCCATTCAATAAGATCATGGCTGAACTTTGACATCAACTCCACTTTCCCTAAAGTTCAGCCCACAGGCACTGCCCCTCTTAATCTCAAGCCATTCATTTCCTATGAGGATGAACCCCTGCACACCTTTGGGAGAGGGCATCCAGGGTGTTTAATGGGTAAGTAGGAAGACAAGTGGCAGATAGTACCCTTAAGTTGTCAGAAAGCCATATCACAAAACTTTCATGTCACTCCTTTGACTGAAAGCAGTGCAATCTTTCTTAGGAAGCTATCGTCCTTTTTCTCACTCTCTTCTGCAAAAGGATCAAGTGGGTTCATCAGCATCCAGTAATCTCACCAAATCACAGCATTCATCCTCACTTATTCTGTCTTTCCCAAGCACCAGCCATCCACCCTGTGCACATTAGATAGTGGGGAAGATGGGAGTGCAGTGCATATAACACAGGAGCAAGTTGTTAATATGCAATGAAAATATTGTGCCTAAGGTGAGAAGACTAGGGAGCTGCACCTCATGGGCATTGCATCTAAAATATTTTGTACACTGAGCATCAAAGAAGACATGCATTGACCTAGCGCCTTTCTCAAATTCAGGATGTCCCAAAGTGATTCACAGACAATGAAGTACTGAAGTGTAGTAATTATTGTATGGAGGGAAAAAGCAGTAGCTAATTTCTGCACAGCAAGGTCCAACAAACAGCAATGAGATAAATGACCAGATAATTTTTGATGTTAGTTGAGATAATAAATATTGGCCAGCACCCTGCAAAAATTCCCCTGATCTTTGAAAAAAAGCTATGGGATCTCTTACGCCCACTTAGGAGGGCAGATGGGGCCTTAGTTTAAGGTCTCATCTCAAAGATGGCACATCTGACAGTGCAGCATTCCCTCAGTAGTGCATTGAAGTGTCAACCTGGATTATGTGCTGAAGTCTCTGATGAAATTGTTACTCTAATGAATGCTGCTGTGACTTGCTTGCTATATCTGTGACTAATGTTGCAAATGTCCCCAGTGACAACCTGGAATGACTCTGTGCCATAGATGTTAAGATCTGTGATAACTTTAATAGCCACTGCTGAACAGTGTATGAGGTGGACTCAGATTGTACATCTGTTTGCAGCATGTGGCATAACTGATAGCTTCATTTGTAAAGTGAACCCTCTGCAGGCACCACTGCTCAGTCCAGTCCAGACAAGTATTTTTGTTGTAAACCATTTTATTTTAAGAAATTGTCTGAAGAGAAATCTAGATGACTGAAATCATTGAAAAATAATTTAAGCAATTTTTTGGGTTGCAGTAATGCTTGCTATTTGTTTATTGGTAGCTTTTGCCTATTTGGTAATTAATCAGCATCAACACTGCGACACATCAGGGAGGGGGAGAGTTACCTGGACACTGTGTTCCAGGAGGCAGTCACACCCCTTAGATTAATTCATTCAAATTTGGTTCGTGGTCAGGGACAGGTGGGTGTGACTGCGAGCGAGGCAGGTATGGGGACCCAGGAGGTAGTGGTGGAGGAGCCTCAGCCCTTGCTCTTGTCCAACAGTTACGAGGTTCTTACTCTGTGTGTGGGCGAGAGCAGGGACTGCAGTGAGGATGAGCAAACTGACCACAGCACCGTGGTACAGGGAGCCATTCAAGTGGGGGGAGCAAAAAGAAATGTGGTAGTTGGAGGGGACAGTATAGTTAGAGGGGACAGTATAGTTAGGGGGATAAACACTGTTCTCTGCAGCCAAGAACATGAGTCCTGTAGTGCCAGGGTAAAGGACATCTCCTCTGCGCTGGAGAGGAACTTCGAGTGGGAGGGGAAAGATCCAGTTGTCATGGTCCATGTAGGTACATAGGTAGGACAAAGAAAGAGGTTCTGCTGAGGGAGTATGAGCAACTAGGGGCTAAATTAAAAAGCAGAACCACAAAGGTAATAATCTCTGGATTACTACCTGAGCCACGTGCAAATTGGCATAGGGTAAATAAGATCATAGAGATGAACGAGTGGCTCAAAGATTGGTGTGGGAGAAATGGGTTTTGATTCTTGGGGCACTGGCACCAGTACTGGGGTAAGAGGGAGCTGGTCCATTGGGATGGGCTTCATTTCAACCAGTGTCAGAATAAGGGGGCACCCATTTATAATGGAAATGAGGAGGAATTTCTTCTCGAGGGTCATGAATCTTTGGAATTTTTTTCCCCAGAGAGCTGTGGAGGCTGGGTCATTGGATATATTTAAGGTGGAAATAGACAGATTTTTAATAGGTAAGGGAGTCATGGGGAGCGGGCAAGAAAGTGGAGTCGAGGCCAAGATCAGATCAGCCATGATCTTATTGAATGGCGGAGCAGGCTCCAGGGACCAAATGACCTACTCCTGCGTCTTATGTTTTATGAATACAGGAAACTTTGTGCTATCCGGTACCGACGGGACCGAGCTGTTGCCGTTCCCTCAAAACCGCCGAACACTCCAGCGCTAATGTTGAAAGATACGGAAGCTTCTGAGCTCTGTATGTCAACAAACCCTGTTGCACAGCTTCTAAACAGTCCAAGCGTCTCTGTAGCTTAGCAACAGCTTCAGCAGACCTTGCAGAGCTTGACTGTTGAGGAAAAAAAGCAACGAGAAAAAAAAAAACTAACGAAAACGGCACCTGATTTTTGCCGGTGGCTCGAGCATTCCGGACAGTTAGCCTCCGGATAACACAAAGTTTCCTGTATGTCAATCAGGTTCAAATGTGACATTTTTCCAAGCACTAGGAAGATCTGCTAAGTGTAAGACTTAATTATGTATTGATTGTTACGTTACTATTGGCACCTTAAATTGTCTTTGAACCTGGACAGAGGGGCACACACCCTCAAAATTTGCCGAGAACACAAATCAAGTGGGGTTGAAGGGTTAACAGTGACAACTAGAAGACTTCAGGGAGATAGACAGGTATGAAATGCAATTCAATGTGGATAAATGTGAAGTAATACATTTTGGGAGGAAAAACAAAGATTTAGTTCGTTGAAAGATGCTGAAGGTTCAAATACATAATCCCCCAAATGTGTGCAGCTACATAAAAGGCCAGAAGCATTTTAGTTTTTATAAATAGGGACATAGAGTACTAAAATAAAGTTGTAGAAAACATTAGTTAGACCAGCTAAGAGTTGTCTCTGCAGTTTTGAATGCTTGATAATATTCAGTGTAGTTTCACCAGGATGCTGCTGCATGATAATGGGAGTATTTCCACAGGAGCAGAGAATTTTCAAGTTACAGAAGATTTTAATAGAGCAAAGAGAGAAAGTCTATTTCCCCTGGTTTGGGGAGTCACTGCTGAGGGTTTGCAAAGAGTCAGGAAGGGGGGGGGGGGTGTTAGAATTTTTTTTAATGTAAAGGGTTGTTGGAGCATAGAATACTGCTAGAGACTGGTTGAGGCAGAGCCCATTGTATCTTTTAAAGGAAAAATTGATACATATTTGAAACAGGAAGATGGAGCTATGGGGAGACAGCAGGGCCATGAGCTTAGTTTTGAATTACTTAAGCAAAACCAACTGACCTGTTTCTGTGCTGTAAACCTCTTTGGTTCTTCATGCTGTGCCCCACTAGGACAGGCAACGTTTACTAATTTTTATTTTAGGTGCATGGTCCCTTTAAATTTGCTGCACAGTTGCTGTGCGGTCTTTCAGCGTTACAGCTGGTGAGCAGCCTGCGTGGGAATGACCCGATCACTGCACGGCTACGGGGGACGTTCATGACAGGGCTACTTAAGTTTAGAATCTCACACAAAAGACATTAGCTACATAGAGAGTTCTGTCCCATAAACTTTCTTGCCACTCTTGACAAGTCAATACGTTTTGTGAGGCACTTCAATAGTAAACTGACCAATACATAGAGGAATAAGCTGACTTGGGTCCCCACTCTGAGGCAAATACCTAGGGCCAGATCTTACTTCAGTGAGTCATCTCACGGCATACACTGGTAGTTAGGCCTTTTCCTGCACCCTTCAGATTTTTTTTTGCGCTGTAACTTGCTGGAAGTGCGAACTTATATCAGCGTGGTGAAGGTAACAGGGCATCGGAGACCTTAAGTGAACGGCAGGACTACCAGTGTATCTTAACCAATGAGATTTAAGGATTGAGAAGGAAACAGGAATGACTGCGAAGCAAAGGCGGAGCAGTGTAAATCAACCAAGTTCAAGAGATTCACACCACACGCTGTCTGTATCTCTTAATCACCTGAACTTGCTGGGCGATTTAACACGCCTTTATTTTCCCAGCAAAATCCAATGCCCTAGTGTTTGGATGTTGCTTTTGAGCTCAATAACCCCGTTTGACAGTGGTTCTGTACATTTTCAAAAGTCACCTCCCACTAATACGGTTTTTGCTTGCTGCTTCAGGAAGAGGTAAACCAACTGAAGCTGGCAGATACAAAAACTGATATTTTGAGCAATGCATAAAGCCAGGCAGTGATTGTTGGGGCTGGTGGATAATTGTGACACTAAGGTTAGTGAGTAAATTGTTTCAATAAAAACAAAGCATAATTAGGCTCAGGGCAGGGATGAGGATCATGCTACAATCTCAGAATTATTGTGTGTAATTTTAATATGTGCAGGTTGTACTAATTTCTAGACAATTTTTACATTTAGAAATAAAAACATCATTCCATGAAGGCACAGTTTTATTAAAAAATTCCAAACAAATGACTAATCAATATTCAAAACTATGGAGGTAGAATGCACAGATGCTACCCCAAATCTGCATTCTGTTAAAATTCAGTTAATTCTCAAAAATGCACCTTGTTTAGGAAGAAAATACAATGGAACATGCCATACTACATTTATGTAACTTTCTTGGTTAGACAGTAGTGGGGGCCACTAACAATCAGCCACAGCTGCCCATATGTTCCACACAAAAAAACCTAGTTGTGTGAGGTTTTATTCCGGAGGGAGTGAGGAAAGAACATTAATATGGTCTCATGCGGCCAGGAGGGGGTGGTGCTCGACTAGGTGGTGTTATTGCAATGTCCAGGTAGTCACCAATCTGAAATTTTTGTGATTGTAATGTCATCGAGTCATCTGGTCCTTTCCTTCCTGAAACGGTGGTACCAATTTCTTTTACTCTGTTATAACAAAAGCAAAGCATAAATTAGTCATCTAGATGCAATTTTCTCTAGTAAAAACTAGCATCTATTAGGACTACACACGGAGCCATGTGTATTTTTAGGACACGCATTAGAATATGTGTGTGTTTTAATCAAACCCTCTTCCTATTAATCTCAACAGTTGTGCCCTGCTGTAATCATCCACTTAAAACCACAATGGAGCTTGTTAATAATACATTATATACACAAGTTCACTCTTGTGCATTGCGTGGTGCTGGAGTTTTGCTAAGTGGGAGAAAAATCATTTAAGTGTATTTTGTGAATTTTAGTGTGTTAAGAAGTCAATTATTTGAAGTAAGTTTAATTTTTTAAGGGTTTTTTAAACCGGAAGTAGAATCCGGGTATAAAAGGGGAGGGGCTAGTGCAGTGCACGGAGTGCCTTGTGCATTGAGTGGTGCTGGAGTTTTGCTAAGTGGGAGAGTTCGGATAAGTGGGAGGTGAGGGTGTGTTTTTTGCTCTGTTTTGTTCCCCACTCCCAGGCTTGGACAACACTGCGGAGGCGGAGCAGCGAGACGAGTCAACCAAACAGGCCCCACAGACAGTATTCAAGGAGGAGGTTGGTGATCAGCTGGTTGGTTGGTTTTCTTCCTTCTCTTCTCTTTTATACCTTTAAGTTGGTAAGTCCTTTGAATAGTGGTGTGACATTATCATCTATATCCGGGCAGGGTCTTCATAACTAATAAGAAATTTAATTAATTATATAGAATGAAGCAGGTGATGTGTTACTGTTGCGAGATGTGGGAGCCGGTGGTCCCCATTGAGGCTCACGGTGATTACATCTGCGACAAGTGTTTGCTGCTAGAGGAACTCAAGTTCCATGTTATGGAGCTTGAGACCGAGCTTCAGACACTGCGACACATCAGGGAGGGGGAGAAGTTCCTGGACTCTGTGTTTCAGGAGGTGGTCACACCTATGAAATTAATTACTGCAGATGTAGTCCGTGGTCAGGGACAGGACGGTGTGACTACAAGTGAGGAAGGTACAGGGATCCAGGATGTAGTGTTGAAGGAGACACAGCCCTTGTTCTTGTCCAGCAGGAGAGAGGTTCTTACTCCCTGTGAGGGCGGGAGCGGGGACTGCAGGGAGGATGAGCAACCTGGCCACAGCACCGTGGTACAGGGGGCCATTCAAGTGGAGGGAGTAAAAAGAAATGTTGTAGTGGTAGGGGATAGTATCATTAGGGGGATAGATAGGGTTCTCTGCAGTCAAGAGCGGGAGTCCCGAAGGCTGTGTTGCCTGCCCGGTGCGAGGGTTAAGGACATCTCTTCTGGGCTGGGAAGAAACTTGCAGTGGGAGGGGGAGGATCCAGTTGTCGTGGTCCATGTTGGTACAAACGACGTAGATAGGACAAGGAAGACGGTTCTGTTAAAGGAGTATGAGCAGCTAGGGGTCAAATTAAAAAACAGAACCTCAAGGGTAATAATCTCTGGGTTATTACCTGAGCCACAAGCAAATATGGCTAGGATAAATAAAATTAAAGAGTTAAATGCGTGGCTCAAAGACTGGTGTGGGAGAAATGGGTTTTGCTTCTTGGGACACTGGCACCAATACTGGGACAGGAGGGAGCTGTTCCGTTGGGACGGACTCCACTTGGCCAGTGCTGGGACTAGAGTCGTGGCGAATCATATAACTAGGGCTGTAGAGAGGGCTTTAAACTAATTAGTGGGGGGGAGGTTTCTAGAGAGCAAATAATAGAAATGACAACAGAGAAGGTCATAGACTTAGGTAGCAGTGGGGGAATTAAAAAACAGAATGTGTCAGGAAGGGACAGAAGGTATGGAGCAAAAAGTAAAGTACTAAAAGGGAAAAACAGGAACTAAGTGTTACAAAACATATTTGAAAGTTCTTTATCTGAATGCACGTAGCATTTGTAACAAAATGAACGAGTTAACGGCACAAATAACGACATATGGGTATGATCTTGTGGCCATTACAGAAACATGGCTGCAGGGTGACCATGACTGGGAATTAAACATACCAGGTTATTTAACAATCAGGAAGGACAGGCAGGAAGGGAGAGGAGGTGGGATGGCTATGTTAACTAAAGGAAGGAATCACTATAATACAGAGAAATGATATTGGGTCAAAGGAGCAGGATAGTGAAACAGTTTGGGTGGAGATAAGGAATAATAAGGGGAAAAAAACACTAGTGGGTGTAGTCTATAGGCCTCCGAACAGTTGCAACTCTGTTGGACGGAGTATTAATCAGGAAATAGTTGAGGCTTGTAATAAGGGAACAGCTATAATTATGGGGGATTTTAATTATCATATTAACTGGACAAATCAAATTGGGCAGAGCAGCCTTGAGGATGAGTTCATTGAGTGTATTAGGGATGGGTTTCTTGAGCAGTATGTAACTGAACCGACCAGGGGGCAAGCAACCTTAGATTTGGTCCTGTGTAATGAGGACAGAATTAAAAATGTCCTAGTAAAGGATCCCCTTGGAATGAGTGACCATAACATGGTTGAATTCCATATTCAAGTAGAGGGTGAGAAGGTTGAATAAAGGAGACTATGAAGGTATGAGAGCGGAATTGATTAGAGTGGACTGGGAAAATAGATTAAAGGGTAAGACGGTACATGATCAGTGGTGTACATTTAAGGAGTTAATTTACAACTTCCGAAAAAAGGGTGTAAAAGAAAAGATAGCCATCCGTGGCTAAGGTAAAGTAATTAAGGATAGTATCCGACTAAAAACAAGGGCATATAAGGTAGCCAAATCTAGTGGGAGGATGGAAGATTGGGAAGTCTTTAAAAGACAGCAAAAAATAACTAAAAGATTGATTAAGGGAAGATAGATTATGAAAGTAAATTAGCAAAAAATATAAAAACAGACAGTAAAAGTTTCTATAGTTATATAAAAAGAAAAAAAGGTGGCTAAAGTAAATGTTGGTCCCTTAGAGGATGAGACCAGGAAATTAATGTGGGAAACATGGAGATGGCAAAAACACTGAACAATTATTTTGTATCAGTCTTTACAGTAGAGGACACTAAGAATATCCCAACACTGGACAAACAGGGGGCTCTAGGGGGGGGGGGGGGGGGGGAAGGAACTAAATACGATTAAAATCACTAAGGAAGTGGTACTTGGTAAAATAATGGGACTCAAGGCGGATAAATCCCCTGGACCCGATGGCTTGCATCCTAGGGTCTTGAGGGAAGTAGCGGTAGGGATTGTGGATGCATTGGTAATAATTTTCCAAAACTCACTGGACTCAGCAAGGTCCCGGCAGATTGGAAAACTGCTAATGTAACACCCTTATTTAAAAGGGTAGTAGGCAGAAGGCTGGAAACTATAGACCTGTTAGCCGAACATCTGTGGTTGGTAAAATGTTAGAGTCCATTATTAAGGAGACAGTAACGGGACATTTGGATAAACATAATTTAAATCGGACAAACTCAGCATGGTTTCATGAAGGGGAAGTCATGTTTGACAAATTTGCTGGAGTTTTTTGAGGAAGTAACATACAGGGTGGATAAAGGGGAACCAGTGGACGTAGTGTATTTAGACTTCCAAAAGGCATTTGACAAGGTGCCACACAAAAGATTATTGCTCAAAAATAAAAAATCACAGGATTGGGGGTAATATTCTGGCGTGGGTGGAGGATTGGCTCTCTAACAGAAAAGCAGAGAGTTGGGATAAATGGTTCGTTCTCAGATTGGCAACCAGTAACTAGTGGTGTTCCGCAGGGGTCAGTGCTGGGTCCCCAACTCTTTACAATCTATATTAACGATTTGGAGGAGGGGACCGAGTGTAACATATCAAAGTTTGCAGATGATACAAAGATGGGACGGAAAGTAGTGAGTGAGGAGGACATAAAAAACCTGCAAAGGGACATAGACAGGCTAAGTAAGTGGGCAGAGATTTGGCAGATGGAATACAATACTGGAAAGTGTGAGGTTATGCACTTTGGCAGGAAAAATCATAAAGCAAGTTATTATCTTAATGGCAAGAAACTGGAAAGTACTGTAGTACAAAGGGATCTGGGGGTCCTGGTGCACGAAACTCAAAAAGTTAGTATGCAGGTGCAGCAAGTGATCAAGAAGGCCAATGGAATGTTGGCTTTTATTGCTAGGGGGATGGAATATAAAAACAGGGAGGTATTGTTGCAGTTGTACAAGGTATTGGTGAGACCGCACCTGGAATACGGCATACAGTTTTGGTGTCCATACTTAAGAAAAGACATACTTGCTCTCGAGTCAGTACAAAGAAGGTTCACTCGGTTAATCCCGGGGATGAGGGGATGGACATATGAGGAGGTTGAGTAGATTGGGACTCTACTCATTGGAGTTCAGAAGAATGAGAGGCGATCTTATTGAAACATATAAGATTGTGAAGGGGCTTGATCGGGTGGATGCAGTGAGGATGTTCCCAATGATGGGTGAAACTAGAACTAGGGGGCATAATCTTAAAATAAGGGGCTGCTCTTTCAAAACTGAGATGAGGAGAAACTTCTTCACTCAGAGGGTGGTAGGTTTGTGGAATTTGCTGCCCCAGAAAGCTGTGGAAGCTACATCCATTAAATAAATTTAAAACAGAGATAGTTTCCTAGAAGTAAAGGGAATTAAGGGTTACGGGGAGCAGGCAGGAAATTGGATATGAGTCTAGGTTTGGAATGGTCATGGTCCTGTGGGTAGTGGAGTGGGCCCAGGGGCCGTGTAGCCTGGTTCTGCTCCTACTGTGTTCTAATTCTGTGTTAGATTTCAGGAGATGGTTTTATTCCTGTTCCTGGCTGGGGTGGAGATCGCCTTTACAGAAGGTAAGTACTGTAGAAAATATAGGGACAGAGTGATCTCCTGGAAGAATTTCGATCGCCTAGATGGGTCGGAGAGGAATTTCCCAGATTTTTTTCTCCCAAATTGGCCATTGGGTCTTTATCTGGTTTTTCGCCTCTCCCGGGAGATCACATGGGTTCGGGTGGATGCACAGTGATAGAAGATTTGAGGTTAGGATCAGATCAGCCATGATCTTATTGAATGGTGGAGCAGGCTCGAGGGGCCGATTGGCCTGCTCATGTTCTTATGTTCAATCTCTGCACAGAAAAATGTCTTTATAATTTGTGCACTATTATATGCCTCATTTGCCCTTCGAGATTACAAATCACGGACAGCAGGGGAGAGTATGCAAGAGAGAATATGAAGAGATTAGGAGCGAAGTAAAAAAAAATTAGGAATGCAAAGAGGAACTATGAAATTAAATTATCAAGGAACATAAAACAAAGTAATAAAGTCTTTTACAGGCACATAAATAAAAAAGGAAAGTCAGGATGGGAATAGGGCCACTAATATCACAGGCAGCAAGAGAGATGGCAGAAATATTAAATAATTACTTTGCTTCAGTATTTACCAGGGAGACAGAACAGGTGGACATGACATCAGATGATATTAGAAATGAGATAACTGCATTTAAAATAAAAAAGGAGAAATATTAAACTAATAGAACTCAAGGAGGATAAAACCACTGGTCCGGACGGATTACATCCACGCATTTTAAAAGAATCTAGGGAAGAGATAGAGAGTCATTACTACACATATTTAATAATTCGTTAGAAAAAGGTGTAGTAGCAGAGGACTGGTGGATAGCTAACATGATACCTATATCCAAGAAGAAAGATAGAACATGTCCAAAGAATTATAGACCAGTCAGCTTAACATTGGTGGTAGGAAAAATATCAAAATTCCCTACTAAAAGGAGAAAATAGATGAACTTCTAGAAATCAGAAATATAGTAATGAATATCAGCATGGATTTCAAAAGAGAAAGTTTTGCTTGACCAACCTCATTGAATTTTTTGAAGAGGTAACAGAGAGAGTAGACAGGGGTAATGCAGTAGATCTAATTTATGTAGATTTTCAAAAGTCCTTTGCTAAGGTACCACATAATAGACAAATGAATAAGGTCAGAGAATGCAGCGTCAGGGGACAAGTAGCGGAATGGATAGCTAGCTGGCTTCAAGACAGAAAAGAGAGAGTAGGGGTAAAGAGTAGCTATTCAGAATGGCAGAAGGTAGGAAGTGGTGTTCCACAAGAGTCAGTGCTGGGACCACTGTTCACAATTTATAGTAAAGATTTAGACTTTGGAATCAAAAACAATTTCTAAATTTGCAAATGACACCAATTTCTTTTTTTTTTGGGGGGGGTGGGGGGAGGGAAGGGGGGGAAAATAGTCAATACTGAGGAGGACTACAACAAATTACAAGAAAACATTAATAAACTTGCAGAATGGGCATACAATTGGCAAAGGAATTTCAACAGATAAATGTGAGGTATTTCTTTTTCTTATCAAAATGGGAGGTCACATCTTACTTGGAAAATATAAATCAAAGTGGGGTAGAAGAGCAAAGGGATCAGAGTACAAATACACAAATCACTAAAAGTAGCCACACAGGTTAACAAGGCCATAAAAAAAAGTAGAGAGGTTATGCTAAACTTGTATCAAACTATGGAGCCCTGCATACAATTCTGGTTGCCATATTATACAAAGGATACAGAGGCACTGGAGAAGGTGCAAAAAAGATTTACAAGGATGATACCAGAAATGTGAGGGTACACCTATCAGGAAAGGATGAACAGGCTGGGTCTCTTTTCTCTTGAAAAGAGAAGGCTGAGGGGTGACCTAATAGAGGTCTTTAAAATTATGAAAGGTTTTGATAGAGTATACACAGAGAGTGTGTTTCCAATTGTGGGGAAGAGCAAAACTAGAGGCCAACAATATAAGACAGTCACCAAGAAATCAAACGGAATTCAGAAGAAATTTCTTTACCCAGAGAGTGGTGAGAATGTGGAACTTGCTACCACAAGGAGTGGTTGAAGCAAATAGTATAGATGCATTTAAGGGAAGGATAGATAAGCATATGAAGGAGAAGGGACTGGAGGGTTATGCTGATAAGAGTTAGATGAGGAAAGACACTGCCATGGACTGGCTGGGCCAAATGGTCTGTTTCTGTGCTGTATATCCTATGTTGTATATTTCCAATATCTTGTTTCTACAGATAATGTAGATACAATTTGCATTCATATAATGGCTTAACATATATTGATATAGTATATATAAAAATCATTGAGAACATTTGGAGTTTAGATAAAGAATTTCAATCCTTCCAAAATGTCAAACCCTACCATCATCTTGTTGAGTCAATTGTCCTATCCTCAACCATTCTTCCTGTCAATTATCCTCTGTGCAAAGAAATGTTCTCCCCGCTGTTTAACTTCACAATCCATTAAGTATTTAATATCATGAGAGATTAAGAGTGAAGAGACCCAGTCTATCCAATCATATCTCATACCTCTGCACTGTCTCCATAGAAATTACAACTTTGATTTCTTTTTAGAAATTAATGCTGGCATAAACAACCAAAATGTACCAGAAATTGTAACTTGCCACCAGCTTGTCCAAATATTCTTCTAGTAGAACATAACTGCATCACAAATCGATAAATCAGTTTGTTTGAGTTTATCGAAGAGCATTTATTCAAAATTTTCAATAAATCCCTTTATATGTAATTAAAAATTCAAGATTAAGTTTTCAACCACATATTGGAGAAGCCATAACATGCAGTTAATAGGAACTAACTTAAGCAAACTTCATATTGTACGAATAATGATATGGAACAATTAGATCTATTTATCTGCTGATCCAAGTTGTGCTATCTGTCAAATTCGTAGCATTCAACCCATAATATGAGCCGATTTCAGTTTTAGGTGGACAATTTTTTTCAAATCTCCCATATCACATCCTTTTTCCTATGTAGTATATTAATGCACTGCCATAATCATAGAAACATAACATAGAGATAGGAACAGGAGTAGGCCATTCGGCCCTTCGAGCCTGCTCCGCCATTCAATGAGATCATGGCTGATCTTCGTCTGAGATCATAGCTGATCTTACCAGTTCAGTACCCCGTCCCCGCCTTTTCTCCGTAACCCTTAATCCCCTTAGCCTTCAGAAATATATCCAATTCTCTCTTGAAAATATTTATTGAATTAGCCTTCACAGCCCTCTGTGGCAGGGAATTCCACAGGCTCACCACTCTGAGTGAAGAAATTCTTCCTCATCTCTGTTTTAAATGATTTGCCCGCTATTTTTAGACTGTGGCCCCTGGTTCTGTGCTCCCCGGCCATTGGAAACATTCTCTCTGAATTCAGCCTGTCCAGGCCTGCCATAATTTTATATGTTTCGATGAGATCCCCTCTCAATCTTCTAAACTCCAGTGAGTACAAGCCCAAACTATTTAATCTCTCTTCGTAGGTCATTCCCGCCATTCCAGGTATCAGCCTGGTGAATCGCCGTTGCACTCTTTCCATGGCAAGAACATCCTTCCGCAGATGGGGCGACCAAAACTGTACACAATACTCCAGATGCGGTCTCACCAGCACCTTGTACAGCTGTAGTAAGGTATCCCTATTCCTATACTCGAACCCCCTTGATATGAAGGCCAACATACCATTTGCCTTCTTGATCGCCTGTTGCACCTGCATGCTCTCCTTCAGTGACTGGTGCACAAGAACACCCAGGTCCCTCTGCACTTCCCCATCTCCCAATCTATTGCCATTTAGATAATAATCTACCCTCCTGTTTTTACCCCCAAAGTGGATAACCTCGCATTTATCCACATTATAGTGCATCTGCCACGTATCTGCCCATTCCCCCAACCTGTCCAAATCGCACTGTAGCCTCCTGACATCCTAATCAGAGCCCACCCCTCCTCCTAGTTTAGTGTCCATTGATTGTTACTATTAACAACAGACTGTTCAATCCGCAAGTTACAATGGAAATAGCATTCTACTAGTACAGGGATATCCAAAAATACACACACGTGACGCCGGCAGGTAGTGCTCGAATAGTTTTCCCTGTGACTCTGCAATTCCCCATTAAAAGGCATAGGCTGAGTGTCCCTGTAGTTCTAGGCTTTGGCCACCAAATGGCTCTGCACTAATTTGCATTCTCAAACTCCTTTCCTTGTCAGTTTACTGAAGGTAAATAACTAGCCATATGAAAATATTAACCAAAGTTCCATAATTTTATTAATGTATAATTTACCCCCCCCCCCCCCCCCCCAACATAAATCTAACAGAAACTAGCCCCTCAGGCAATGGAGATTTTTCCCTGTTCACCTGCTTGTCACCTCTCTTCCCACCTTAACCCACCCCTGAACAACTTTAATCCCTGAACCCGGCAACACGCACACCTTCTGCAACACATGTTCAGTGACATTCCACCTCTTCATCACATTTCATCCTTAAATCAAATTTCCATACTACAATGCAGCATTTTATTCCCCACCATCTCCCTTTCAAGTGCTGCATTTCTACTACTGAACTCGGCTACAGAGAATCACAAGAAAGTGCATAGAAGTTCACCAATGCCAGTATCTGAATCATCATTGAAGTGTATGAAATATTATGGCATGTGAACCTCCCCCCAACTCAGTTACAAGGTCATCTTCCACATTTACCCCCATCGCCACTGCAAGATTGTTGTTCTTGCAATGCTACAGTGTCCCAGTCCACCGAGCAAGATGCCCAGGCTTACATTACAACCCCGCCCTCCCCTTCGATAATTCTTGGCCTCTCAGTCAATATTCCCCCACCACCCATGGGCATTAGATGTCCAGCCTTGCAGTGCACACCCTCTTCCTAAGATAGATGCCTCTCCCCTATTAACATAGTTTTCCCCTCTCTTCCCTCCCCCGGTCATCTTTTCCCCTTTTCTCCTTCAACCCTCTACCTTGGTCCAATTATTCCTCTGCCCCTAATCCTGCTAGACTTGAAGACTGCACTACGTTTTGACGCCACAGAGATCAGTTGTATTTATTTTCTAATTTGTTTTGCATGAATTTTGTGGGCTTGGAAAGAGGTGTTGAGTAGTGTTACTGAATTGATGGATAAATCCAAAATCAGTACAACATCCATTAGTATCCACAATATGCAAATTAATGGGAATACTGATTTAAACTTTGTATGTGGCCTCCAAGGCTCAATGGTGCACAAGAAGTTTGGACACTCCTGTACTAACCTGTAACCAGGTCGTTTAGGATCTGGATACACAATTGCAAAGCTAAAGTGTGTTCCTTTCTTCCGGGCCTCTGGATAGACTTCCTTTACTAAGCTAGTTAGCTCCTTCAGTGTAGCATCCATCCTAAAATACAAAAGACAATGCAAATATCATTTTATCACGTGCTCATGTACACTGACTTTGGTATGTAGCTTAGCTTAACATGGGTGGGGGAGGAAGAAAAGAATTGCATTTTTGAATAAATTTACAAATAGCAAATCATTAGCAACATTAGGGTTCAAACTATCTGAATAAACAATTACCATGAGGAGGTTGGAGTAAGTGGAAGATGGAAAATTGTTAGTGATTTTTGTTTTGAACTCTATTTTGTTTATGTCATAAATGTTATTATTTGGGGTATACAATGCAGTGGGTAGGGAACTGTCATGCTGGCTGTATCACCAAGAAGTATTTTTGTTGGAATGTAATTGGATACAATACAGGAAACTCTTTGGTATCCGGCACCGACGGGACCGGGATGGTGCCAGTTGATCAAAAATTCCGGATGACGGAGAGGGTTATCTACCAAGGCTATTTTTAACAAAGAAAATTAAAAAAATCAAGAAATGTGCAGTATACAGTAATTGGGTACTCACCTACAGAATGTTATGTTAAATGGATGGTGGAAGATGCTTGATTAAGTACAGTACTGCCAGTTGAGGGTAATGCAATGCAATGACTACCAGCAGCGTGGGAGACACACAGTACCCCTGTAAAATGGCAGATCAGAAGAGACTACCGGCAGCGCGGGAGAGTCAGACTCCTGTTACAGGGGCATTGAGGTGTTCCAACTTCAGACAGTGCCAAGAAGCCGAGTAGTGGCAGTTTGGAGAACTACCCCCACTGACTAACTCGGCCACCGCGGGAGACTCAGACTCGGCAACATTGCCGGTTATTGAGGTGTTGTTTTCCGAGTGAGAATTTTGCCGGTTAATAGAGAACTCCGGATATTTAGGTGCCGTTTAAACGAGAGTTTCCTGTATAATGCAGAATTTTTAAGTGTAATGTAACCAGAGAGGAAATTGATAAAGGTTGTGTGTATTAGGATTGACAAATATTGAAAATATAGCCAAAAGAACTATTAGAAAAGAAAACTGTATAAACTCTTCACCAATGAAGAAAAGTGAACAACACCTTGGCAATCGTGATGTAGACAACAGACTCGACATACATGACTAATTTAATAATGACGCACTGGTACTAGAATTTGTTGGGCGTTTAGTACAACGCACTTGCTGACTTTGCTTAACCAAGTGACCGTTGAATCAGACAAACATTGGAAACGAAACCCAACAGAAAAATAATTTGTTTTCCAAACCACGCGGTAGTGTGTTCTAATGACCCAGTACACTAGTTATAACCAATGTTCCCTGTCAGCTGCGCTTTATTCCTGCGTGGCCCATTTCTTTTAATGCGCAGCCCTTTTAAATTTCTGTGTACGTGTGGTATTAACAATGGAAAAGCCGGTGAGCAGCCTGTGCGGGACCTTTCCCATTACTGCACGGCTTAGCGGGAACATTGGTTATAACAGCAAGTTCCAAAACCAGATGGTAACCAGATGGTAACCCAATGGTCAACAAGTACGAAACTAGTATAACTGTCTGAACCAAGTTTTATAACTGAAGCACAATACTTACCAAGTGTAGATCTGAAGCTCACTAGATGGGACATTTCCTCTAGCAAAATCATCCATTCTGTGATGTCTTCCATTGTTAGTTGTGAATACTCTCAACAGAAGAGGGCAGGTCTAAATGTTTAAACATAAAATACGAAAAATAATGCAACATTAAATAGGAAAAGAAAAAAAATCAAGTTAACAAACCAACGTAACATTTTTCTAAATCAGCGTAAATTGCACAATTCTTGTTTTCTCAATTGTGAAATGTAAACTATTTGGAAAGTTAAAATTAAATCCTAAACACAAATTTTCTGAGATGATTTTGGTATCAGTGTCAAACAGGAGCAGAGGTGCAAAATTCAGACCCAAGAATTAGCAGCAGAGTCACAAATTAATAAAAGTTTTCAGGGTATTGTTTTTGTGGTAGTCTGCAAAAAGTTGAGGAGAGCGCCAGAAAGTTGTGTTATATTTTACTCAAATAATAAATCTCTAAAATGTCCTTCGTCATACATGTTTTTCTAAAGCATTACGTTTAAAGTAAATTAAACAGTGTATCTGCTCTCCATGTTGAAAGCTAAAGTCACGTATTAAAATAGAAATGTACAACAGACACTTTACGTTTCTGAAACTATATTGCACCCACTTTATATGATTCTTCCAATGCATGGCATTATGGGCTACGATTAAGCCAGAAAAATCTGTGTAAAGGTCTGCCGAGTGCAGGAGATCAACACTAGCCCAAATTTTGCGGTAGGTAATGACGGCGAACTGTCAGTGTTCGCAGTCATTACCAACATTCCCTCCAAGCTGTGCGGCCACGCAGTTGTCTGCCAGTCCAGTGCAGCCCGGGACCGGCTTTTCAAATGTGAAATTTTGCACATGCACGAAACTTTAAAAAGGGGCCGCGCACCCAAAAAAATTTAAGGGGAAACACTGGTCATTACCCCTCTGAAACTGATCGTTACTTCACGATTTAGCGCAGGTAAACAAGTGAATCCTGAAGTTGCAGTCATTCACTACTCCGACACAGGCTGTGCTGTGAACCACCCCCCGCTCCAGATAGCCGGCAATCAGTGAAACTAATTAAGCTTTACTGTGCTAACATCGCCATTAAACACCCTATTAAATGTTGAGCCTTATTGGAATAGGTGTAACTGGGGTTTTAACAGCGTATTAACTGCTAAACAACTGTTCTAGCCTTGAAAAAGTAATTTTTATATTTCTGGAATGTCAAATTTCTCCATTATGATAAAATATTATGGGAACCTGTGCAGGGAAACAGAGGAAAGGGAAGCAAGGATAGAAACAAAAGACAGGAAGGAGAAAAGCAAAAGTGGAAGGCAGAGAAATCAAGGGTGTAAATCAAACAGGGCCACAGTAAATAATAATTCTAAAAGGACTAAGTGTTAAAAAAACAAGCCTGATCGCTTTGTGTCTTAATGCGAGGTGCATTCATAATAAGGTGGATGAATTAGCTGCGCAAATAGATGTAAACGGATATGATATGATTGGGATTACGAAGACATGGCTCCAGGGTGACCAAGGCTGGGAATTCAACATCCAGGGGTATTCAATATTCGGGAAGGACAGGCAAAAAGGAAAAAGGAGATGGGGTACCATTGCTGGTTAAAGAGATTATAACACAATAGTAAGGAAGGATATTAGCTCTGATGATGTGGAATCTGTATGGGTAGAGCTGAGAAATACCATGGGGCAGAAAACGTTAGTGGGAGTTGTATACAGACCCCCAAACAGTAATGTTGAGGTTGGGGATGGCATTAAACGGGAAATTAGAGACGCATGCAATAAGGGCACAGCAGTTATCATGGGTGACTTTAATCTACATATAGATTGGGCTAACCAAATTAGTAACAATACTGTGGAGGAGGAATTCCTAGAGTGTATACGGTATGGTTTCCTGGACCAATATGTCGAGGAACCAACTAGAGATCAGGCCATCTTAGACTGGGTATTATGTAATGAGAAACGATTGATTAGCAATCTTGTTCTGCGAGGCCCCTTGGGGAGGAGTGATCATAATATGATAGAATTCTTCAGCAAGATGGAGAGGGAAGTAGTTGACTCAGACTAGGGTCCTGAATTTAAATAAAGGAAACTACGATGGTATGAGGCGCGAGTTGGCTAGGATGGATTGGGGAACGTTACTTAAAAGGGTTGACGGTGGATAGGCAATGGCAAACATATAAAACGAAAAAAGTGGCGCAACTGTGGCTAACAAGGGAAATTAGGGATAGCATAAGATCCAAGGAGAGGACATATAAATTGGCCAGAAAAAGCAGCATACCTGAGGATTGGGAGCAGTTTAGGATTCAGCAAAAGGAGGACAAAAGGATTAATTAAGAAGGGGAAAATAGAGTATGAGAGTAAGCTTGCAGGGAACATAAAAACTGACTGTAAAAGCTATGCGAAGAGAAAAGGATTGGTGAAGTCAAGCGTAGGTCCCTTGCAGTCAGAATCAGGGGAATTTATAATGGGGAACAAAGAAATGGCTGACCAATTAAATACATACTTTGGTTCTGTCTTCACAAAGGAGGACACAAATAACCTCCCAGAGATGTCGGGGAACATAGGGTCTAATGAGAGGGAGGAACTGAATTAAATCAGTATTTGTAGGGAAATGGTGTTAGGGAAATTGACGGGATTGAAGGCCAATAAATCCCCAGGGCCTGATAATTTACATCCTAGGGTACTAAAGGAAGTGGCCCTAGAAATAGTAGATGCATTGCTGGTCATCTTCCAAAATTCTATAGACTCTGGCACAGTTCCCATGGATTGGAGGGTAGCTAATGTAACCCCACTATTTAAAAAAGGTGGTAGAGAGAAAACGGTGAATAATAGCCTGACATCGGTAGTGGGGAAAATGCTAGAGTCCATTATAAAAGATGTAATAGCAGAGCACTTGGAAAACAGTGACAGGATCAGACAAAGTCAACATGGATTTACAAAAGGTAAATCGTGCTTGACTAATCTACTGGAATTTTTTGATGATGTAACTGGTAGAATAGATAAGGGAGAACCAGTGGATGTGGTGTATTTGGACTTTCAGAAGGCTTTCGATAAGGTCCCGCATAAGAGATTAGCGTGCAAAGTTAAAGCACATGGGATTGGGGGCAAGGTACTGACTTGGATAGAGAACTGGTTGGCAGACAGAAAGCAACGAGTTGGAATAAACGGGTCTTTTTCCGAGTGGCAGGCAGTGACTAGTGGGGTACCGCAGGGATCGGTGCTAGGACCCCAGCTATTCACAATATATATTAATGATGATCTAGATGAGGGAACTAGATGTAATATCTCCAAGTTTGCAGACGACACAAAGCTGGGTGGGCGTGTGTGCTGTGAGGAGGATGCAGAGAAACTCCAGGATGATTTGGACAGGTTGGGTGATTGGGCAGATGCAGTATAATGTGGATAAATGCGAGGTTATCCACTTTGGTGGCAAAAACAGGAAGGCAGATTATCTGAACGGCAATAGATTGGGAGAAGGGGAAGTGCAACGAGACCTGGGTGTCCTTGTGCACCAGTCGCTGAAGGTAAGCATGCAGGTGCAACAGGCGGTTAAGGCGGCAAATGGTATGTTGGCCTTCATAGCGAGAGGATTCGAGTACAGAAGCAAGGATGCTTTCTGCAGTTGTACAGGGCCTTCGTGAGACCACACCTTGATTATTGTGCGCAGTTTTGGTCGCCTCATCTGAGGAAGTGCAGCAAAGATTCACCAGACTGATACCTGGGATGGCAGGAATGACGTACGGAGGAGAGATTGGGTCGATTGGGCTTATATTGGCTGGAGTTTAGAAGAATGAGAGGGGATCTCATTGAAACGTATAAAATTTTAACAGGACTAGACAGACTAGAAGCAGGAAGGATGTTCCCGATGGCGGGGGAGTCCAGAACCAGGGGTCACAGTCTAAGGATAAGGGATAAGCCATTTAGGACAGAGATGAGGAGGAATTTCTTCACCTAAAGAGTGGTGAACCTGAGGAATTCTCTACCACACTCAGGCAGTTGAGGCCAATTGATTAAATATTTTCAAGAAGGAGTTAGATATATTTCTGAAGGCTAAAGGGATCAAGGGATATGGGGAGAAAGCAGGGACAGGGTACTGAATTTGGATGATCAGCCATGATCTCATTAAATGGCAGAGCAGGCTCGAGGGGCCAAATGGGCTACTCCTGCTCCAGTCTTCTATGTTTCTATGAATGCAAATTGCAGGTCAGTGTGTTTATGCATGTGTAAACACCTGCAAGAGTTTTAACGCACTGGATTGACTCATGTTTTCCATGTATGATCTCAGCAATGCCATAGTAGGGAGCCATCAATCAACCCTTTTCCCTCAAGAAGGAAGACAAGTGCAGATGTTATTTCCTTACCATTCTAATAGTCATACAACAGGACAGGCAGGCTAGGAGCAAGTTAGCTGCCCACCAGCTGAACTGTCACAGTATCTGGCCAAGGGAGATCAAAGAATGTCAAATTGAACCTTTCAATAAAGATTAATTACTTGTAACAAACTATGAGTTTGTCAATTAAAATTAGATTGGGGATTTTGAAAAAGATACAACTATTTGTAGAACAGCTCCCTGACCTTGTAATATTTACTAATTCTTGAAAAAAAGTACGTGAAATAGTAGAATGCACTGAAAGATTTATACACATACTTGATCCTCAATCATGACAATCTTTGGTGAAGTGCAGTAGCTCATTATCCTTCAAACAACTTACCTTATAAATAAATGAATGTTTTCAAAAAATGCTACCTAGTTCATGTTAAAGTAAATTATCGAGATTCAAACTCCATATCTAAACGCTCATTTTTTGGTTCACCCCAACATAGAACTACTAAAAATATACACGTAAATCCCACTTTCAAACTCACTGTTCATGAGCACTATTCTGACACGTGTTTAATTGAACACGAGCTGGAGAAAGGTGTTTTCAGATCACAAAAGATCTGCTCTCAAATGCAGGAACAAGGCAATGTAGAATGTTCCCACACACCTATATGCTTTTGGGGATGAGGGCATAAACTCTTACCAGAGGCGAAGTTTGAACTCAAGTTGAAGGTCTAAGGAGTACTACTGTGGATAACCCTTCTTTCAATAGGCTGTGGTTATACTGGACAGCACAACAATAATCTTCAGCTTCACTGCATATTCTTCCAGAATGTCAGATGCCAGGAATTTCCAACCTGCAAAGTATCCTTTTTCTAATTCATTTTAAAGAACTTGCACATATATAGCATCTTCCATGACCTCAGGACATCCTAAAGCACTTTACAGCCAGTACTTTCAAAGCAGTCATTGTTGGAATGTAGGGAAATGCGACAGCCAATCTGCACACAGCAAGGTCCCACAAACTGTGATGATATAAATGACCAGATCAACTGTTAAGGGTGTTGGCCTCAGTTTAATGTCTCATCTGACTGCAGTACTAAGGGAGCGCGTCACTATGAAGTGCCAGCCTAGATTATGTGCTCGGGTATCTGGAGTGGGTTTGAACATATGACGCAAAGGCAAGAGTGCGCTCACTGAGCCACTGGTGACACCTAACATTTTGCTTAGTATATCTGGACATTTAACCAAATGTCGCGTCTGAACCTATTAAGGGACAGGATATAAAGGAACAAGAAATGTAAGGACTCCCAAATCTACCAAGGTTTACTGCTTTTTACAGAAAAAGGGCACAAGTCACAAAGGGAGAAACTGGCAAAACCACAGAGTCAAGGGCATTGGAGATTCTGAATCAACAAGCTCAAACCTACTGACAAAGGTTGCAACTCAATAGCTGGGTAAAGAAACTACACATTTATGAACAGACCAATGTAAAATTGTTGATATCCTCATATTTCATATCAAAACAATTTAATTTCCTTTCTTCACCCTGTCCTTCCACTATTCTCAAAGCCAATGCCAGGATATTGGCAACAGTAGCTTAAAGTGACTCCTCACTGGCTTTCCTCTGCCTAAAGTGACTCCTCACTGGCTTTAATTCAGGAGTCAGGTTCTTATCTGACAACCAAGTGCTTTGAAGCAGAGCAATGAGAGTGCAAATCCAGGAGGCCGTGTCACAGGCTTGGGCTTTGCACGAAGTGAAGTACAATTCCAGCCCAGTGTGAAGCCAAGTTTAAAAACTGCAGAGGTGGTCCACTGGACCTTTGGGAACTTTATAAAACCAGTATGGATTCTGTTTAAAGCCTATGATAAATGAAGTACTACAGCAAATACCCTCATAATATTAAAAATAACCACCAGCACAGCTTTGCATGTGTGCAAAATTCTCTCCTGGCAGACAAGGGGACGAGTCACAGTCCACAGTATAACTCAGGTCCTGCCAGTTGCATTTCCCACACATCTACAAGGTTGTCACCCTTGGTTTAGTAGTGACGCTCTCACCTGAATCAGAGCGCCGTGGGCTCAGGCCCCAGTCAGAGATTTGAGCATATATTTTTTTTATTCGTTTATGGGACGTGGGCATCGCTGGCAAGGCCAGCATTTATTTCCCATCCATAATTGCCCTCGAGAAGGTGGTGGTGAGCCGCCTTCTTGAACCGCTGCAGTCCGTGTGATGAAGGTACTCCCACAGTGCTGTTAGGTAGGGAGTTCCAGGATTTTTGACCCAGTGACAAAGGATCGGCGATATACTTCTAAAGCAGGATAGTGTGTGACTTGGAGGGGAACTTGAAGGTGGTGTTCCCATGCGCCTGTTGCCCTTGTCCTTCTAGGTGATAGAGGTCGCGAGTTTGGGAGGTGCTGCCGAAGAATCCTAGGCTGACACTTCAGTGCAGTACTGAGCGTGTGCTGCACTGTCAGAGGTGCCATCTTTCAGAGAAGTTAAACTGAGGCCTCATCTGCTCTCAGGTGCATGTAAAAGACATGGCACGATTTCAAAGAGGAGTATGGGAGTTATCCCCGGTGCCCTGGCCAACATTTATCCCTCAACTAATATCACAAAGAGATTATCTCATCATTCATCTCGTTAATGTTTGAGAGATTTTGCTGTGTGCAATTGGCTGTCACGTTTTGCTACATTACAACAGTGACTACACTTCAAAAGTACTTATTTGGTTGTGAAGCACTTTGGGATGTCCCACGGTCATGGAAGGAGCTATATAAATGCAATAAAAACAGAAAATGCTGAAAATACTCAGGTCAGGCAGCATCTGTTGAGAGAGAAACAGAGTTAACGTTTCAGGTCAATGACAGTCTGGTTGCCTGATCTGGAGCATTTCCAACATTTTCTATTTTTATTTCAGATTTCCAGTATCCACAGTATTTTGCTTTTATATAAATGCAAGTCTTTCACAGAACAAGAAACCAGTCCTTCAAGTCTGATCCATTCACAAACCATCCCATCATGAACTCTACCCAATCGATTTAATTCTATCAGTTGCTTGCCTGCCAGTTAAATCCAGATAAAAATTCTTCATGCAGATCTAGCTCTTTCAATATCCAACAGCTTTACTGTACACAAGTTCCCTTTCACCTGTATGTATTCTAAACCCAAATGAGCAGAGGAACTAAATGGCCATTATACCTCCTGAAACCATTGAAACCTGTATTTCCACAGTAACTGTATTGTTACCACTTTTTATTAAGTCCAAGGGGTGGAATTTCCTCTGGGTTATAATCGGGAAATTACATCTGAAATTACACCCATGTATCTATTTACACTCTTATTTTCCGCCAATCTGTTTAACATACCTCGGAATGTAAAACTGTGTGTAAACAAGAAGAAATCCGCATAAAACAATTGGGGTCTGAGGGAAGCTCCAGGCACACATCATATATTCCTTTTTTTTTTTAAGTATGAAAAGTTTCAAGCCATCTAAATGTCATTCATGCCCATTAAGCACAGCATGTTTAAAAACATACAATCGTGGAAGCTTTTCCATTTTTCATGCGACTTATACTGATGTCATAAAAATGCATTCAAAGAAACAAAAAAGTGTGCAGGCTTGTGAGGATGAATAAATAAAAAGAATCACTCAATAAAAAGTAATACACATCAGAAAAATGTTGTTTCCTACTGCACACAAAGGGTTTAATTTTACACCCATTTTGAACTAGCGCAATTGCAGGAAATTTACAGTTAGCATGGGGGGGGGGGGACATGTCATTATAATGAACTGGGGGGCTGGAAGATAAAGGGGGATCTTTGGACAGGCGTAAAAGGAGGAAGGAAATTCGGCCATAACGGTTACGTGCGTAAATCACTTACGCCCGTGTTTCCTCGATCTTTTACATCAGGATTTGTTTTACGCCCCAACTGCACGGGTCCCTGGGCGCAAACATTGAGGAAGTTCCAACCCCAAAAGCGGGTGGGTTCGGTGCAGGATCGCAGCTGGACCCGACTCTAATCTTAATAACTAACATCGTCACATCACAAGAGAAATGTGTTACAAGAATTTAAAAAAAAGACTTTTTGTTTAAAAAATCAAGACTTTTGGCGTTTGGGTTTCACTCCAGAAATTTCCGGGCTTTGCATTTAAAATTCGGCCGGGTGGGAACCATCAGGGACGCCGCCGGTGGAGTTGCCCCCATCGGGGATCCAGCTGAAGGCTCCTACTGTCCCGCCGGACACCGTCCGTCCTCCGAGAGACGCTTCAGATTTACCAGAGGGCGCCCGCGGTATAAAGAGAATAAGGAACAGACACCGGGGTCCCGGACACCGAGCGGCAACGGCTCAGTGAAACGCGCGCCTTACTCGAGTCGCCTCATTCCGGGCTCCGGCCTAACTAAACCTTGGACCGCCGCAGCCTCGGGCCATCAGCGCGGTACTGCCGACCCTACTCACTTTCTCGCGATCCACCGGCTTTTCTGGCTCTTTCTTAATCTCCTCCTGGGTGACTCTGGACTCCACGGCCATGTTGCCTCCCCGCCGTTCTCTCAGTGATGGCGACCGCACCATAGATAGCGAATGGGCCCGAGAGCCGCGCACGCAGACGCGCATGTCAGCAACGTGTCTGTGACAACTGCAGCGACCATCTTTGATCTGGGCAACATTCACCGACACCAGAGCAACAGTGAAAAGAAAGACGTGAATTTACATAGCGCCTTTCACGACCACCGGCCGTCTCAAAGTGTTTTACTTTTACTTAAAGCCAATTAAGTACTTTTGGAGTGTAGTCACCTTTGTAAAGTGGGAAACGCGGCAGTTAATTTGCACAGAGCAAGCTCCCACATACAGCGATGTGATAATGACCAGATAACCTGTAATAACAGAAGACGCTGGAAAAACTCAGCAGGCCAGGCAACATCCGTGGAGAGAGAAATAGAGTCAACGTTTCAGGTCGAAACCCTTCTTCAGAACTGAGAAAAAAAAGCAGGAAATGAAATAGATTTAAAGGCAGGTTGGGGGCTGGGAAATGGGGGAGGGGATGAAAGAAGAGACATTAAGAGATATTCAAGGTGAGACGAGATAGTAATAGGACAGGTAAAGAAACAAACAATGTGATACGCTTATCAATTACTCCATAAAAGGCGATGAATTAGGAAAGTAATGAAAAGGTTTTTATTAACTAAAGGACAGAGCATGCCTCTCGTGGACGACTGGTTCCAAGAAGGAAGTGGGTTGCCGGGCAGCCACCTTTATACCAGGTCATGTAGGCGGAGCCAGCTGAGGCATGCATTGGTACACAGTGAGTAGCAAGAGGTAACAATGTGCAATAACGATAACAGTAGTGAACGACAGTGAAAACAATAACAGTGGTTTACCACATTCACCCCTTGTTTAAAATTGAGTCCGGCGGGGTGAAGTGTACTAAAAGTTCGTGTAGGTAAGTCTATCAGGAGGCCTTGTATGCCGTCCTGATCGTCGTAGCAGCGGCGGCGGTGGTGCAGTATCCAACGTCGAGCCTGGTGTCTGAGTGGTCGACGAACAGGCAAGTAGTGGCGCGGCCGTTTACCGTAATGTCCATCATGGACCTGGACAGATGATGAGGGAGGGCTTGATCCAGCGTAACGGAGGCCAGTGTATGGCTGAGTGAGCTGATATGGTCGTCCGACGAGACGGTGGTCGAGTCCGGAGACAGATTGGCGGTTGAGTGCGGCGGGCAAAATGGCGGCGGCCATGATTCTGATCCCCACGCGGTCGGAGGTGCACAAAATGGCGGAGAAGATGGCTGCCCCCACGGTTCACACGCGACGCTGCTGGCGTTCGCAGGTTTCCCTCTGCAGGCGTTGGCGTAATGGCCTTTCTTCCCGCAGCCAGAGCAGGTAGCGGTCTTCGCCGGGCAGCGCGCTCTAGGGTGTTTTAACTGGCCACAGAAATAGCATTTTTGGGCCTGGTTACGGGACGTCGTTGCAGTAGTTGGTACCGGGGGCGGCGGTCCCAGTTGCTTTCGGGACATCGCTGCAGTAGTTGGTACCGGGGGCGGCGGTCCCATGTCCCAAGGTCGCGATGACCATGGCGCGGCCCCGTTACGTGCGTATGCTTCGAGGTTTCGGTGGGCCGCATCTAGCGATAGCGCGAGGGCTACGGCCGTCTTCAGGTCGAGCTCCTTGCTTTCGAGCAGTCTCTGCCGGGAGTAGTCGGACTGGAGGCCCTTAACGAAGGCATCACAGATAAGTCCCTCCGAGTGCACCGCAGCCGTTACCGCCTTACAGTCGCAGTCCCTGCAGAGTGTCTGTAACGCCCATAAAAATGCATCTACCGATTCCCCCGGTTGCTGCCTGCGGGATCCCAGGAGGTGTCTCGCGTAAATCGTATTCACTGGGCGCTTGTATTGCCCTTTTAGTAGGTCGAGGGCCGCCGTGTACGTAGTAACGTCCCGGATGAGTGTATATACTTGAGGGCTCACCTGGGCGGTCAGAACTTTTAATTTGTTCTCCTCCGATGTCACGGCGGAGGCTTCTAGGAAGGATTCAAAGCAGCTCAGCCAGTGTTCGAAATTGGTAGATCAACCCGCCGCTTGGGGGTCGAGGTCCAGGCATGCTGGTCTGAGGGCTCGCAGCAACGCCTGCTGTTGTTGCTGCTCAGTTCCGGACATTTTACTTTTAGTTAATAAAATTGATACGCTTATCAATTACTCCATAAAAGGCGATGAATTAGGAAAGTAATGAAAAGGTTTTTATTAACTAAAGAACAGAGCATGCCTCTCGTGGACGACTGGTTCCAAGAAGGAAGTGGGTTGCCGGGCAGCCACCTTTATACCAGGTCATGTAGGCGGAGCCAGCTGAGGCATGCATTGGTACACAGTGAGTAGCAAGAGGTAACAATGTGCAATAACGATAACAGTAGTGAACGACAGTGAAAACAATAACAGTGGTTTACCACACAATGGCTCTTGATGAAGTGTGAAATACGCTGGCAGAGTGAAAGACAGCTGCCATGTGGGAGAGAGAAAAAAAAGGAAAAGGCACAAACCAAAAGTGTGGATAAAAAATATGAAAATATAATAGGGCCCGAGCTTATGATCTGAAATTGTTGAACTCGATATTGAGTCCGGAAGGCTGTAAAGTGCCTAATCGGAAGATGAGGTGCTGTTCCTCGAGCTGACGCTGAGCTTCCGTGGAACAAGAGGCCGCGGACGGTGAGGTCTGAGTGGGAATGGGGCGGTGAATTGAAATGACAGGCGACCGGAAGCTCGGGGTCACCCTTACGGACTGAACGGAGGTGTTCCACAAAGCGGTCACCCAATCTGCGTTTGGTCTCCCCAATGTAGAGGAGACCACATCGTGAGCAGCGAATACAGTATACTAGATTGCAAGAAGTACAAGTAAATCGCTGTTTCACCTGGAAGGGGTGTTTGGGGCCCTGGACAGTGGGAAGGGGGGAGGTATATGGACAGGTGTTGCATCTCCTGCGCTTGCACGGGAAGGTGCCAGGGGAAGGGGTGCTGGGGTGATAGAGGAGTGGACTAGGGTGTCTCGGAAGCAGCGGTCCCTACGGAATGCTGAAAGGGGAGGGGAGGGGAAGATGCGTTCGGTGGTGGGATCACGTTGGAAATGGCGGAGGATGATCCGTTGAATGTGGAGGCTGGTGGGGTGAAAGGTGAGGACAAGAGGAACCCTATCGTGGTTCCGGGAGGGAGGGGCGGCAGAGGTGAGGGCAGAAGTGCGGGAGATAGGACGGACCCGGTCGAGGGCCGTGTCAACCACGGTAGAGGGGAATCCTTGGTTGAGAAAAAAGGAAGACATGTCGGAAGCACTGGTGTGGAAGGTGGCATCGTCGGAGCAGATGCGGCGGAGACGGAGAAACTGGGAGAATGGAATAGAGTCCTTACAGGAGGCGGGGTGGGAGGAAGTGTAGTCCAGGTAGCTGTGGGAGTCAGTGGGCTTGTAGTGAATGTTGGTCAATAACCTATCCCCAGAGATGGAGACGGAGAAGTTGAGGAAGGGAAGGGAAGAGTCGGAGATGGACCATGTGAAGGTGAGGGAAGGGTGGAAATTGGAGGCAAAGTGAATGAAATTGTCTAGTTCAGGGCGAGAGCAGGAAACAGCACCGATACAGTCATCGATGTACCGGTAAAAGAGGTGAGGGAGGGGACCCGAGTAGGACTAGAACAAAGAGTGTTCCACATATCCCACGAAAAAGCTCTTCAACCTTGTTCATCTTCATTGCTTTCAGTTTCCCTTCTCGTGTTTGATCAGGTATCTGTCAATACTCGGTTTCACAGCCACATCATTTTCCTCAGCAACTATCTCCGGTTCCGACTTATTCCACGTGGATTCCAACTAAACTTCCACCCTTCGTGTTTCGGATCCACCCAGGATTACAAATATCTCCAAGATATTCACCGTTCCTCGAACTACTGCTCTCGCCGCATCTTGAGATCCACACTCAACGCCATGCGGCGCCACATGAACACTCTCGACCTCTCTCTTCAGCAGCACCGACGCACTCTATCTCAAAGCTGTCCGGGTCCACAGTTCTATTTCATCCTTTGACTCATCCGACACTTCAACAAAAAACTTTTTTTCTTCCTTTCCGATGTCAAGGAGCGCAAGTTTCATCAACTCTTGAACACCAACGCCCCTCCAGAACCTTCTTCCCCTTCACTTTCCTCTGACCCCCCTTCTCCCAATCTCACCCCCTGCCGCGTTTTCACTATCCCCTCTGACCTTCCACTCTCTGACCCTGAACGATCAGTCCTCAGCAAAGGCCTGAGCTTCATCCCCTTATGCCCCCACCTCAATGAATTTCGAGCTCGGCACGATGCTGAGTTCTTTTTCCGCCGCCTTCGTCTCCGTGCCCACTTCTCTGGCCAGGAGTCTTACCCCCGCATGGCTGACCCTTTCTCCCACTTTCAGAATTCTCGTTCTACCTGGACCCCTCCCTCTGGCCTCTTACCCTCTCTAGATCTTTTCATTGCGAACTGCCGCCGTGACATCGGTCGTCTCCATTTCTCTGCTCCCCTCACTCACTCCAACCTACCTCCCTCTGAACTTGCAGCACTCCATTCTCTCAGATCCAACCCCGACATTGTCATTAAACCTGCTGACAAGGGTGGTGCTGTTGTTGTTTGGCGAACTGACCTCTACCTAGCAGAAGCTGAACGTCAACTCGCCGACACCTCCTCCTACCTCCACCTGGACCATGACCTCACTACCGAACATCAAACCACCGTTTCCAAGACTGTCACTGACCTCATCTCCTCTGGAGATCTTCCCCCCACGGCCACCAACCTCATAGTTCCCCAACCCCGCATAGCCCGCTTCTACCTCCTTCCCAAGATCCACAAACAGGACTGCCCTGGTATACCCATCATTTCAGCCTGTTCTTGCCCCACGGAACTTATCTCTTCCTATCTCGACTCTATCTTTTCTCGCCTTGTCCAGTCTCTTCCCACCTACATCCGCGACTCTTCTGACGCCCTCTGCCACTTTAACAGTTTCCAGTTTCCTGGCCCCAACTGCCTCCTTTTCACCATGGACGTACAATCCCTCTACACCTCCATCCCCCACCAGGATGGCCTGAGGGCGCTCCGCTTCTTCCTTGAACAGAGGCCCAACCAGTCCCCATCCAACACCACCCTCTTCCGCCTGGCTGAACTTGTTCTCACATTGAACAACTGATGCACTATCAATTACTCAAAAGACTGAGGTTAAGCGAGTAACTAACAGGCTTTTATTAACAAGAGAATGAAGGTGTGCCTCGAGTGGTCGACCAGTCCAGAATACAGAGGGACTGTGGAGCAGTCACCTTTATACCTGGACTCGTGGGAGGAGTCAGCCGAGGCATGTACAGACATGTACACAGTGGAATACAAACACACACACAGGCAGGTATAACAGTGGTTTACCACATTCACCCCTTGTTTAAAAATGAGTCCGGCGGGGTGAAGTGTATTAAAAGTTTGTGTATTGGAGTCTCTCCGGAGGTCTTGTCTGCCGCTGTGATCGACCTGGCGACGGCAGGGGTAGTGAAGCTTCCGGCGTCGAGTCCCGCGTAGGCTGGGGCACTGGTGTGTAGTCCTTGTGGGTGTCGAGCGGGTCGCGGGGCCCAGTCGTGCCGTCTGCTGGGGTTGGATATTGGATCGTGGGGGAGGGTGGTAGTGGGTAGTGGGTTACTGGGGCCCCCGAGGGTGCGAGGTCTCGTATGGAGACTGTGTCCTCCCGCCCGTCCGGGTACGCAATGTAAGCATACTGGGGGTTGGCGTGGAGGAGGTCGACCCTCTCGACCAGGGGGTCCGTTTTATGGGTCCTCACGTGTCTTCTCAGTAGGACCGGCCCTGGGGACATCGGCCATGGCGGGTAGCGATGTCCCCGATGTGGACTTCCTTGGGAAGACAAACATTTTCTCATGACGGGTGGCGTTAGTGGCAGTGCAGAGCAGTGACCGAATAGAGTGGAGCGCATCGGGGAGCACATCCTGCCAGTGGGAGGTCGGAAGGCCCCTAGACTTTAAGGCTAGCAGGGCGGCCTTCCAAACTGTCGCATTCTCTCTTTCCACCTGTCCGTTCCCCGCGGCGTCCACGGTGCAGAGGAGTAGGCATCCATGCCCCGGTAGGCTGCGTCCAATGATAGTGCGAGTTCAGAGGCCTTGTTGAGGTCGAGGTCACTCTGCTCCAACAGTCGCTGTCGGGTGTAATTGGACCTGTGGCCCGCAACAAAAGTGTCCCGGATAAGTTCCTCTGTGTACACGGCGGCCTTTACATCCTTACAACCACAGGCCCGGCCAAGCACAGACAGTGCCTGAAGGTATTCCTTGGTCGATTCCCCAGGTTGTTGTTTACGACTTCCCAGGAGGTGCCTGGCGTACACCTCATTCACTGGGCACGTGTACTGGTCCTTGAGGAGCTTGAGAGCAGCCGTGTACGAGGTCGCGTCCTGGATGACCGAGTACGCTCGGTGGTTCACTTTGGAGATCAGGACATCCAGTTTGTCCTCATCCGATTTGACCGTTGCAGCGGAGGCGATCAGGAATCTTTCAAAGCACTTAAGCCAGTGAGCAAACTTGGTGGATGCGTCCGCCTCCCGATGGTCTAAGTCCAGGCATGCTGGTGTGAGGATCCTCTCCATTATAAAAAAAACCTTGTTAATAAAATTGATGCGCTATCAATTGCTCAAAAGACTGAGGTTAAGCGAGTAACTAACAGGCCTTTATTAACAAGAGAATGAAGGTGTGCCTCGAGTGGTCGACCAGTCCAGAATACAGAGGGACTGTGGAGCAGTCACCTTTATACCTGGACTCGTGGGAGGAGTCAGCCGAGGCATGTACAGACATGTACACAGTGGAATACAAACACACACACAGGCAGGTATAACAGTGGTTTACCACAACAACTTCTCCTTTGACTCCACTCATTTCCTCCAAATTAAAGGTGTTACTACGGGTACCCGCATGGGTCGATAATCTGTTTTTGTTATGTTGATTGAGGGATAAATATTGGCCAGGACATCAGGGATAACTCCCCGGCTCTTCTTCGAAATAGTGGGATGGGATCTTTTACATCCACTTGAGAGAGTAGACGGGGCCTCAGTTTAACGTCTCATCTGAAAGACGGCACCTCCAGCAGTGCAGCACTCCCTCAGCACTGAACTAGAGTGTCAGCCTAGATTTTTGTGCTCAAAAGTCCCTGGAGTGAGACTTGAACTCACAACCTTCTGACTCAGAGGCGAGTGTGCTACCCACTGTCCACAGTGCATGTTAAAAAAGCAAGTACAGTGTTACAGCACAATAACTGGCCATTGGGTCCACCACTTGTGTGCTGATCTTTTTCCCACATGAGCAATTTAGTCTAATCCCACACTTCCTTTAACCATTAATATTTCTCTTTTTCAAGTAACTGTCTAAATTCCCATTTGCAAATATTTCTGGGCTCTCTTTCAATAACTGGCACAGAAGTACACATTCTAATATAAATTTTTCTAACCTCTTTAATTATTTTTGCAATACCTTAAATTTGTACCCTTTCACCACCATCTCACCAACCGATGCAACAATTTAGCCACAACAACTTGCATTTATATAGCACCTTTAACGTAGTAAAATGTCCCACGGTGCTTCGCAGGAGCACTATCAAACAAAATTTGTCACTGAGCCTCATAAGGAGATATTAAGGCAGCTCGGTCAAAGCTTGGTCAAAGAGGTAGGTTTTAAGGAGCGTCTTAACAGCTACAACAACAACAACTTGTGTTTATATAGAGCCTTTAACCCAGTAAAATGCCCCAAGATGCTTCACAGGTGTGTTATCAAACAAAATTTGACACTGAGCCACATAAGGAGATACTAGGGCAGATGACTGAAAGCTTGGTCAAACACAGGTAGGTTTTAAGGAGTATCTTAAAGGAGGAAAGAGAGGTTTAGAGAGGGATTTCCAGAGCTTAGGGCCTTGGCAGCTGAAGGCACAACCGCCAATGGTGGAGCTATTAAAATCAGGGATGCTCACGAGGCCAGAATTGGAGGAGTGGTGATATCTCGGAGGGTTGTAGAGCTGGAGGAGGTTACAGAGATAAGGAGAGGCGAGGCTATGGAGGGATTTGAAAACAAAGAGGAGAATTTTAAAATCAAGGCGTTGCTTAACTGGGAGGCAGTGTAGTTCAGCGAGCACAGGCGTGATGGGTGAACAGAACATGTTGCGGATTAGGATACATGCAGAAGAGTTTTGGATGAGCTCAAGTTTACGGAGTGTGCAAAGTGGGAGGCCGGCCAGGAGAGCATCGGAATAGTCGAGTCCAGAGGTAACAAAGGCATGAATGAGGGTTCCAGCAGCAGATTAGCTGAGGCAGGGGCGGAGATGGGCAATGTTATGAATGTGGAAGTAGGCGATCTTGGTGTTAGAGAGGATACGAGCTCGGATGCTTAGATCAGGGTCAAATAGGGCACCAAGGTTGCGAACAGTCTGGTTCAGGCTTAGGCAGAGGTCAGCGAGATGGAATGAGTCAGTGGCTAGGGAATGCTGTTTGTGGCGAGGTCTTTCTAATATTTACAGGAAACTTTGGTTTATCCGGAGGTTAACTGTCCGGAATGCTCGATCCACCGGCAAAAATCAGGAGCCGTTTCGTTAGGTTTTTTTTCTTTTCGTTGCTTTTTTTCACCAGTCAGGCTCTGCAAGGTCTCGCTGAAGCTGTTGCTAAGCTACAGAGACGCTTGCAAGGTACGGCCGACTGTTTAGAAGCTGTTGCTAAGCAACAGGGTTTGTTGCCAGATACGGATGTTTCAACATTAGCGCTGGTTTGTCCGGCAGTTTTGATGGGACGGCAACAGCTCGGTCCCGTCGGTGCCGGATATCACAAAGTTTCCTGTAGTTGGAGGATATTTCTGCTCATCCAATACTGGAGGTTGGACAAACAACGTGACAAATCAGTCAGTTCGTTTACCTTAAAGTAAACTTGAAGACCTCTAACAGGCATAACAATCCTGAGTGCTGGGCTATGGGAAGGTGGGTGTCATAGCTTTTTCCACCCCTGGAGAAGGGGATGGGGAATTTGGGTAGCGAAGATGAAATCCAGAAGGTTCTGTGAAGAGGAGAGAGGTGGAGTACTTTTGCAGTTCCTGACTTGTATCATTGTTATTCATTATTCACACATAAAAGCACATTGACTTGGTCATTTCATTAGATATACTGTAGTTCATTTGTCTCAGTAAGTTCAGATCTATGCAACATCTCTTTAGCAGAGAAGACTGTGCTTGGACTTCAAAAAAATAATTGGCAGTGAAGTGCTTTGGATATCTTAAGAGATGTGATAAGATATATAAATGCAAGATCTTATACATAGTAAAAAGAAAAAACACACACACTAGAAATACACACATACACCATATAATGTACTGTACTGGAAATAAATATACATCAATGGAAATACACACACAAGATGTATAGAAATAGACATATTATGGAGCACAAATTACTGCTGTTGGTGATGTTATCATACAAATGCTTAAAGCGCTCATATAACATTTCTCTTCACTATATTAATGAAAGGATTAAGCCATTTATTTAAATAGCTAATGCCTCCATTTAAATGGTGGAAAGAGGAATTTGATATGACGTATTAAGAATAATTTCTACCCTTATATGATTCAAGCTATATGCCTAATGGCTCGTCATATTAATATGTATTTGAAATGGCAAAGCTTAGCTGTTCGAACAATGCATATATATATATACTAGCTGGGCGAGCCCCGCGTTGCGAGGGCAATTTTGGGCGCTTGGTCTCCCTGCCCCTGTGTGTCCCCCCTCTCCCTGTCATGTCCTCTCCCTGTCCTACCTATCCCTCCCTCCCCTCTCTCCCTCCCCTCCTCTCCCTCCCCTCCTCTCCCTCCCTCCCCTCCCCTGTCTCCCTCCCCTCGCCCACCCCCACCCCTCCCCCGCTCCCCCACTCCCCTCTGTCCCTCTCTCCGGCCCCTCCCCCTGCCTAGCGCCTGAGGTCTGGTGCCGTTGCGATAGCGGCCGTGCGGGGCCTAGCGCTTAAGGCGCGGTCGGGTTCTGAGGCTGGGACGGACCGGAGCTGAGGTCCCCCGCGTATCGCGCGGCTGATGGACGGCCGCTGCGGGCGGGCGGCGCATGCGCGGTCAGTGCGGGCGGCGCATGCATGGTCAGTGCGGGCGGCGCATGCGCGGTCAGTGCGGGCGGCGCGAGGCAGCCCGCGGGGAGCAGGCAAGGGCGGCTTGGCGGCCGTTAGCAAGCGGGAAACTTCGTGCGGCCCGCCCGCGCTCCGTCCGCGACACCGTGAAACCTGAGAGGGGGAAGTAGAGAGAGACAGAGAGGGAAGAGGAGAAGGAGAGAGAGGGAAGAGGAGAGAGGGAAGAGGAGAAGGAGAGAGAGGGAAGAGGAGAAGGAGAGAGAGAGAGGGAAGAAAGAGAGAGAGAAATTTTTTGAGCTTCAGGCCCCGAGTCCCCCCTGCGCGAGGGTGAGGAGGAGGGGGGGGGGTTGCTAAACACAATATAAAACTCAAATAAATTGTTAATTAATTCCCTAACACATAATTCAAATATTTACCTTACTTCCCTAACACACTGAAAGTGTGGGGAAAAAATCATGAAAAATCAAGATGGCGGCCACTCACCTCGGTTCAGAAGGATAAGGCCCGCCCACACATGCACCGATTGGTCAACCGGTCAGGTCACCGAAGCGTAGGATTGGTCAATCATCGAGTCACTCGACACTCAACTGTAGGAAGGAACCCGCCGTCCGATTGGTCGACCTCGACATCACACGGTCGCTAATGAGATGCTAATGAGTGGAAGGCTGAACGTTTTTCGGATACCGCGGGCGGGACTTTTGTGCGGCCGAAACGTAAATACGCCTATGACCGGTCCGGAATCGCAAGCTTTCTTTTGAGGTGACGCGCGCGTCGGTACGCTCTGTAACTTTCAAACGTATAGAGAACGGACAGACAGACAGACAGACAGAAGAGCCGCTTTATATATATAGACTAGCTGGGGGTGCCCGGCGGTGCCGAGGCTTTTTTGAGGGCATGTTGTTGGAAGAGAGAGAGAGAGCGAGAGACTGGGGGAAAGCGAGAGAGTGAGCGAGAGACTGGGGGGAAGAGAGAGAGCGAGCAAGAGACTGGGGGGAAGAGAGAGCGAGAGACTGGGGGGAAGAGAGAGAGCGAGAGACTGGGGGGGAAGAGAGAGCGAGAGACTGGGGGGAAGAGAGAGAGCGAGAGACTGGGGGGATGAGAGAGAGCGAGAGACTGGGGGGAAGAGAGAGAGCGAGAGACTGGGGGGAAGAGAGAGAGCGAGAGACTGGGGGGAAGAGAGAGCGAGAGACTGGGGGGAAGAGAGAGCGACTGGGGGGGAAGGGGAAGGGGGTGGGGGGGAGGAAGGGGGCGGGAGGGGGCGAGGGAAAGGGGGGGAGGGAAGGGGGGAAGCCCGGCGTTGCCAAGGCTTGTAAAACGGCAGTTTACAGGGCCGCGCGGTTTACGGCCGGCCACTGCCGCTCCCCCGCTCTGTGTCTCGGGCCGAGCGGTTGTGAGGCCCGGCCCAAGTGACCCCAACTCAGCTCCGGCAGGCCGGGAGCGGGATACTTTGCCAGAGCCGCACTGTGGGGGTTTGTTGTGCTGGTGCTGTCGCTGTCGGTATTTAAAAAATGGCGGCGACGTTTCGGGAGGCTGCAGGATTAGGCACGCCCACACATGGAATGAAACGCCCCCCGTGATGCAAGAGAGGGAGATAGACAGGGGGGAGACGAGAGAGAGAAGAGAGGGAAGAAGACGAGAGAGAGAGAGAGGGAAGGAGAGAGAGGGAAGGAGAGAGAGAGAGCGAGAGAGAGAGCAAGAGAGAGAGAGCGAGAGAGAAAGAGCGAGAGGGAAGGAGAGAGAGCGAGAGAGAGGGAGACAGAGAGAGAGACAGAGAGAGGGAAGGAGAGAGAGACAGAGAGCAAGAGGGAAGGAGAGAGAGAGGAAAGGAGAGAGAGAGGGAAGGAGAGAGAGGGAAGGAGAGAGAGACACAGAGAGAGAGGGAAGGAGAGAGAGAGAGGGAAGGAGAGGTAGAGAGAGGGAAGGAGAGAGACAGAGGGAAGGAGAGAGAGAGACTTGGGGGAGAGAGAGAGAGAGACGGGGAGAGAGAAAGAGTAGAGAGACTGGGGGAGAGAAAGAGTAGAGAGACTGGGGGGAGAGAGAGAGAGACGGGGAGCGAGAGAGAGATTGGAGGGAGAGAGAGAGAGAGACTGGAGGAGGGAGAGACTGGAGGAGAGAGAGAGAGACTAGGAGTGAGAGACTGGAGGAGGGAGAGTCTGGAGGAGAGAGAGGGGCCCGGCCCGAGTCACCCCAGCTGAGTAGGCTGGGCACAGTGAAAGCATTGATCTCTTTATGACAGCACAAAAACTGCTCTGACATCATAGCAGCTCTTCGACATCATAGTCACTCAATGCTAATGAGCGGAATTTTGAACGTTTTTTGGGATACCGTGGGCACGATTTTTGTCTGACGGAAAAGTAAATACGCCTATTACCAGTCCGTAATCGTAAGCTTTCTTTTGACGTGACGCACGTGTCGGTACGCTCTATAACTTTCAAACGTATACAGAACGGACAGACAGACAGACAGACAGACAGAAGAGCCGCGTTATATATCTGTCTGTCTGTCCGCCTGGTCTCTATACGTTTGGAAGTTACAGAGCGTACCGACGCGCGCGTCGCCTCAAAAGAAAGCTTGCGATTCCGGACCGGTCATCGGCGTATTTACGTTTCGGCCGGACAAAAATCCCGCCCGCGGTATCCCAAAAACGTTCAGCGTTCCGCTCATTAGCATCTCATTAGCGACCGTGTGACGTCGAGGTCTCCCTACAGTTGAGTGTCGAGTGACTCGACGATTGACCAATCCTACGCTTCGGTGACCTGACCGTGTGTGGGCGGGCCTTATCCTTCTGAACCGAGGTGAGTGGCCGCCATCTTGATTTTCCACTATTTTTCCCCCCACACTTTCTGTGTGTTAGGGAACTAAGGTAAATATTTGAATTATGTGTTAGGGAATTAATTAACAATTTATTTCAGTTTTATATTGTGTTTAGCAACCCCCCCTCCCTCCTCCTCGCGCAGGGGGGACTCGGTGCTGGTCTCCAGGCCCGCTGCAGGCAGGCCTGAAGCTCCAAAAATTTCTCTATCTCTCTCTCTTCCCTCTCTCTCTCTCCTTCTCCTCTTCCCTCACTCTCCTTCTCCTCTTCCCTCTCTGTCTCTCTCTACTTCCCCCTCTCAGGTTTGACGGTGTCGGGGCCCGAAGTGAGCCGCTCTAACGGCCGCCAGCCCGCGGGGTTTCCCTGCCTACTCCCCTAACGGCCGCCAGCCCGCGGGGTTTCCCTGCCGACTCCCCGCGGGCCGCCTCGCGGTGCTGGCACTGACCGCGCATGCGCCGCCCGCCCGCGAGAGCCCGCTCTGGCTTTTTTTTTAAACGGCAACCACGCATGCGCACGGCCGTTGCGCAGCCGCCTTGACGCCGGCACGCATGCGCACGGCCCCCGTGACGCCAGCACACAGCCTCGTGAGATCGCGGGGGGTGCGAGCCTCGGGAAATCGCGGGGGGGGCGGAGAGAGCCTCGGGAAATCGCGGGGGGGGGGAGAGAGAGCCTCGGGAAATCGCGGGGGGGGGAGAGAGAGCCTCGGGAAATCGCGGGGGGGGGAGAGAGAGCCTCGGGAAATCGCGGGGGGGGGGAGAGAGCCTCGGGAAATCGCGGGGGGGGGGAGAGAGCCTCGGGAAATCGCGGGGGGGGGAGAGAGCCTCGGGAAATCGCGGGGGGGGGGAGAGAGCCTCGGGAAATCGCGGGGGGGGGAGAGAGCCTCGGGAAATCGCGGGGGGGGGGAGAGAGCCTCGGGAAATCGCGGGGGGGGGCGGAGAGAGCCTCGGGAAATCGCGGGGGGGGGGGAGAGAG